>NW_024704755.1:11211848-11425404 GCF_018977255.1 Callorhinchus milii | reverse complement strand
TTGTGGAGGGAAAGAAGGTGCAACCTTCTACAAGAGTAATCTTGTTGAAAACTAAACAATGTTATGATGTCAATTTTTTAAAATAAGAATAACTTTCACAATTCTTAATTAAAAACCAATTTTCATTTTGTGCAATTTCCTCTCCGCTTTCTCCTCCACCCCTACTCCTAATTCTGCTCAGATGGGAGGGGGCGTTGTTGGTGGTCTATTCTTCAAAGATCTCAAGACATCTTTAATACCATATTCTTGGCAAATCTTTTCAGAGCCATTCTCCAGGGAAGTTATTGTAAAATAAGTTAGTTTTGCAATAACTAATCAGAAAGCTTTGACATTTATTACACTAGTTATTCTTAGTTAGGAACATTTGTACCCAAATGTTTTAAAAGCGGAGGATGTGGGAAACCTATTGAACAGATACATTTTAATAGATTTCTGCGCACTCTGGAACATGTTATTGTATCGGGTGTCGGGGTCAGGCCGGGTGTCGGGGTCGGGCCGGGTGTCGGGTGTCGGGGGGGGAGAGCCGGTCCGGGTGTCGGTGTCACCGGCGCCAGAAGCACGTGGAGCGGCGACATCACTTCCGGTTCCGGTGCCGTGTGCTCTGCGCGCGGGTCAACAGCGACAACAACGTACAGTATTCTCGGCCTCTCCGGTCCGCAGAGAGGTCCCCTCCCCCGTCCCCCCCGTCCCCCCCCCCCCCCACCACCGCCGGCCCCCTCAGGCCTCAGCCGCGGGAACATGCTGCCTCTTGCCATTGCCCGCCGGCTGGTGTGGGACCCCCTGGTCGGCAGCAGAGCCCTGAGGCTCGGGCCTCACGGGCTGAGGGCCGCGGGGGGAGTGCGGGTGATGAGGAGGGAGAAGGAGGAGGAGAAGGAGGCGGAGGAGGAGGCGATCCCCATCATCAGGTTCCCGCAGGGCTTCAGACTGAATGTGGAGCAGAGGAAGCGCCCGAAGAAAGACCGGGCCCTCGGGGTCAGGCTGACCAGACCCGGGAGACTCCTCATCCAGGGCCGGCAGCCCGACCTGGACCAGTCCGCCCGCCACAGCTTCGGCAAGTTCGACCCGGTGCCCCTCGTCTCCAAGGGCTGGAAGCACAGGAAGGCCGCAGGCGACTACTTCACCATCAACAAAACCCAGTCGAGACCCCCCGTGTCGCCAGAGAGCGGGGCAGAGGAGGGGACCCCCGGCGAGAACCCGCAGACCTTCAGGTCTCTGGGGCTTTGCGGGGAGCTGGTCGAGGCTTTGGCCCGTTCGGGTATCACTCGGCCGACCGCGGTGCAGTCGCGGACCATCGCGGCCCTGATGAAGAGAAAAAACGTGCTTTGTGCGGCCGAGACGGGCAGCGGGAAGACCCTGAGTTACCTGTTGCCTCTGATGCACAGGTTAACGTCGGAGGACGGCGAAGATCCAGGCGTTGGCACGAACGCGCCGCGCAGCGCGGTGCTGGTCCCATCTCGAGAACTCGCCGACCAGGTGAAGGAGGTCGCGTGCTCCCTGGCAGCTGCCGTTAACCTCAACGTACAGAACATCGGAGGCGGCAGAGGGATGAGGGAAGCCAAGCAAATACTTGCTAAGGGCCCAATCGATCTGTTGATAGCAACACCGGGCTCACTGTGGAAGGCACTGAGACGAAACTTCACCGACCTGATCGACTTGAGGTACTTGGTGTTGGACGAGGCCGATACTTTATTTGATGAAAGCTTTGCGGAGTTGCTGGATGAAATTCTCCATCACACGCGGATCGCTTCAAACCCTTCCGAAACGCGTGGGGTGGAACGAAAAGCCCAGCTGGTGGTGGTGGGTGCCACATTCCCAGGGGGTGTGGGGGAGCTGCTGGACCAAGTCATGGACTTAGGTAGCATCACCACGGTAAGGAGCAAGAGGCTTCACCACCTCATGCCGCACGTAAAGCAGAGGTTTGTGAAAGTGAAGCGAGCGGACAAGCCCACTGACTTACTGAAGATGCTAAAGGAGCTGGCAGCTGAGAAAGCTGGCACTGGAGTCCTTGTATTTTGCAATAATGGACCCACGGTTAATTGGCTCGGTTATCTCCTGGAGGACCACGGCATCAAACACTCCCGGCTCCAGGGGAAGATGAAACCGGAGATCCGGAGTGGGATCTTCAGCGGTTTCCAGAAAGGTTTAGTGGACATTCTCCTTTGCACGGACATTGCCTCCCGCGGGCTGGACACGCAGCGAGTGGAAGTGGTCATCAACTACGATTTCCCGGCCTCGCTATGCGACTACATCCACCGAGCGGGGCGGGTGGGGCGGGTGGGCAGCAAGGTGATGGGCACCGTCGCCAACTTTGTCACCCACCCCTGGGACGTGGAGCTCGTGCAGAAAATTGAAACCGCAGCTCGAAGGAAAACCATGCTACCCGGCCTGGAGTCTGAAATAAGCCAACCCACGCCAAAGAACGTGCCAGAGAGAACATGAAAATAACTGTGTTAAACGTGCATTGTATTAAAAGTGAGGTTATGTCGATCAAGTACCTTTATGCTCTACCGTACAAATTGTTGAAATAAATACCTGGATTTGTTACAATGGTGCAACTTACTAAACTATAACTGTATGAGTATACAGTGTTCAATGATAGGAGAATGGTTAATGCTGTTACCTAGAATGCTTTTAAGTTTGGGTTCCTCAGTCTGATTTACAGCCCAATCTGATGGGATAAAGTCACCTCTTGAACATCTGTAAGATCCCAAAATAATATAAGTTTGGATAGTTTAAAGCCAGGTTTTAGTAAGACTGAGTTCTTATGAGAAAGTCCAAGATACACTGTTGAATGGTACTAAATTGGATATTGGTATTACAAGAGGGGAGACAATTGACTCAACAAATAATTAAGTCATGAAAACTAGTACAGAGGAAATTTATTAGAGAGAGAATGTTTTTTGCAGCTTTTTTGAAACTGAGCACTAGTTTAATCAGTCTAGAAAGGAAAGATTATATCTGCTACTGGTTATTCCAGCATCAGGTCAGTAAATTCTTGAGTCTAGATTCCCAATACTGCCCAAACTATGGCCCTTGCCAACCTAATGCCTTATACCCTCTGGAATTAGATAATGGGGTTTGTCCCTCTGTGGGGCAATTTTCTAGACACGGAATTTCGATGTGTAGGTGGGATACGTGCAATTCTGTTTGGTTTAGACACACTCAACATGCTGATGGGTTTATGGCTGGTACCAAAATAAAAACTGGTCAGTCAAAATGTTAACGCACCAGTGGATAGTTTCTAGCATCTGAATCATATGGTCTAGCACTCCAGTAATCAGCTCATTTCTAACCCTGTGAGTCTTCAGAGCAGTGTGTATTTCTCAGTAATAAAAGCAGTTTCATTCATCTCCATAGTAACATGCCAATCTCTCACATGACGGGATCCACTGACAGGTCTGCCTTTATGTAGTGCCTTCCCTGAGCCTTTTAGGCAGAGGTCCTAATGGTCACAGAGCAGAACAAGGAGCTTTTCCATGAAAATTTAGTTTCTCCAAAACAGCACAACAGGGCATGAACTTTTTTGTATCCAGTTGTCAGTATCTCCAACTGATTGCATGAATTCGTAGAATTACAGAGTGACACGGCGATGGAAGTGGGCCATTTAGCCTAACTAGTCCGCATCAGTGTTTATTCTCCACACAAGCCCAAGACATATATGGGGAAAAGGCAAATAGGACTGAAAGAATTACTGTTTAAAAGAGACGGCACGGACAAGAGGGGCTGTCATCTGAACAGATTGGAGATCTACTTGCAACTTACTGACCAGAGGAAAGAATTTCTTTGTTTTAATCAACACCACTCATAATTTTTAAAAATGCTATCGGGTCAACTTTCCCTGTTCCAGCTCCAGTTTATCGCAGCATTACATGGTGAAAGAGATCGAGTGACAAACAGATCGGAGAATGGAGACCGTTTGGTTGGAAGTGCTCAACTCCACAAACTACTGGGTCACTGCCAACATATGTTTTCAAATTCAAAGAGATAGATTGCTTTATTTTACCTATTCTTTGGTTACCTTACCTTCTCTGTCCCAGATCTGCATGCAGTTTTTCCATTACAAAGTGTAAGGTAACATTTTAGAGTGGGTTTACAATGGGTGCCAATTCCCGTTTAATAATGTCAGTCAATAATGGTTCGGCTTTTATTACTTCACAAGTCAAACACATAGTACTGGAAAAACAATCAAAAACCAAAATCACATTTTGTGGAATAATTGAGCAGAACAATTGTAGAATATACTGTCACATGAAAGCGTACATAATATCAAACAGAGTAGGTCTGCCTTGGAGAGTACGTTCTAAAGTTTTCTAGAGAGATTTAATGCATACAGTAGAGGTAAAGGAATGTAAAATCAATACACACACGTACATCAATGAAGTTCACACAATTATAAGCCTGCAGCTCACATTTTTGATTACAGGAATAATGAGTACAAACGGTACTGACAACTTTACACTGCTAATCCTCTGATGCTGTTTGTTTATAAGCAAGAAAGGAATAAGGCAATATGTAGCTGTACTGTACTGAGGTACTGAATTATTCAATAGAAAATCACTAATACAACATGCTCAACTGTAACTTTCACCATGTTTTAAACATAATTTTTCTGTTTAAATACAGTTGCTTTACACACGTACCTCTTCCAAGGTGGTTGAGTCAGACAGGTTTTTGTCCTTTTCACAAACTGGTCCCATATGTCAGGCTGCACCTAGAGTACTCTATACAGTTCTCATTGCTGAAATATAATGGGGTGCCCAACTCCTTGAGACAGTGCAGAGGAGAACAATGAGGATGATCCCCAGTGTTAGAGAAATGAGCCACGTGCAACAATTGGACAACATAGGGTTGGGTTCTTCAATCCTGAAAGAAAACATCTTGGAGGTGCATACAATTTACGTGGGATTGAAATAATTTCAGATGCACCAAGACAGTCGACCAAGAGGGTATAGGTTTGGAGTTGCAAAGGATGATGTCAGGACAGACACCAGGAAGTATTTATTTACCCAGAGTGTAGTTAACAACTAGAGTGGGTATTTTGGAAGGATGAGATCAAATGGGCCGCAGGATCTTCTTTATCAAACCAATCTTGTGACCCTGTGACACTATGCAGCCCTGTTGGAATTGGGTAAAGCACACGAGTTGATTTGCCTCAAAGTCATTGTGTATTTTAACATTCCAATTAAAGTTGTTTAGTGCATTCTGAAGGTTGGCTTCCAATCACCAGGTGGAGCTACAGCAGAGGATACTTGCAACATGTTGTGTGAATATCCTGAATAGCCGTTCTGTGTTAATCATTTTGGATGATATAAGAAACAAAGATCTTATTTTGATCCCTAAAACCCAACAGTTGCAGCGCTGGGCAGCGTGGAAGGATTTCTGCTCACATGCAGAGGTTTGCTCACTAGCCAGTGCGCTGGAGAGGTTGTGTCGCAGGACCTTTGGCATGTTAAAATCTTAAGGGCAAATGCCCGGGAACTTTATGCTGTTGGGGCAGAGCTAAAGCTCTTCACAAGGCACGCCCAACAAGGCTTCCATTCAACAAAATCACTCCATAAATGAGACAACTGTTTGCATTGATTCAACAGGAATTGTGTAGCAAAACTGGCCTAGAAGAGACACTATTCAATTTTAACAACACAACCCCAGACTGTCCCAAAGTAACAAAAGTGTAATTACCTTTTATTCCTTCACTCAGTTTTCTCCATTTTCTACTCCATTCACCTTGTGATGATCTCTTCCTAACCTGAGCATTTCTTTACCACCCCCATAACCGTGACTCCCACCAAATGTTCTTCATATTTAAACAAGCTCTCCAGAATGTAAAACAGCCTTGCAACATTTAAGAATCGAAGGTTGAAAAGTAGTCAAGATCTTGCAAGATTCTTCCATAAACAGACAAAGAAATGGTGAGCAGCATTAAGACACATTAAGATAACAGCTCAAATATAAAGGCAATATTATAGTGACATTGATGCAGGCAAATTGTCAAGTTGTGAACAATAGCAAAATCATACTTAACACACTGACGCAAAATATTTCGAGAAAAAATTCACAAACTGGATCAATACATATCCAGCAGGAACTGGCACACTGCTCAATAAGCTGGACATCCAAACTGGTCATTTTTATGTTTTCTGTGCACGTGATATACATGTCCTCAGATTTCAATATTTCTGAGATGATTTTAACTAAAAGCAAATAAACTTGCAACTTGCACAATAGACATCTAACCAATACGGTACATCTATTTTGTATGATTTAGTACTGAACTAGGATTGTATATTGTTCATCAGGAATCATAGTTGAAATATGAATCATTTCAGTGACTTAACCTCTCTCTCCAGGAGACTGAGATTCGTACATTCATTTAACAATGATGCTGATCACTGCTTATCATTAGTTCCTAGCTCTGTGATCCACAAACACGAATTGCAAAGAGCACAGGCTTGCATCTAACATGAACAAAATGCACAGTTACAATTTGACTCCACAAATAAAACAAGCAATTTGCAGCACTTTATTGGAAACAAGTGTTTTCAGAACCTCATTTAATTTTTAACTAAGCCTCAGTGACGTTTCATTTTTAACCAAATAAGTAAAAAAAAAATCGCAGACATCAGTTCAGTTTGCAGAAGAAAAACAGTAGAACTATGGCTGTGGATTAGTAATCCAGTAGTTGTCATTTTAAAGATTTTTAAATTCTCAGTTTGGATAAAATTGGGTAGAAATTCCAACTGAGTCTAGATTTACTCTATTACCGTAACATTTCAGAGTGTTCAGAATTTCTTAAATTCTTAAATGCAGTCTTTAATTTTGAAGCCAGTTTTCTGTAAGTCCTTTTAAATGTTAAAACTGAATTCGACAATTTGCCAAATTCTGCACACTGAAATATTATCCTAAAAAGTAAATCTGGATGTAGGTGGGAATCTTACTCCGGATATACCATTCAATTAGTTGTAGTAACTCTTAGGTATTTCATAAGATTGTTTGAAAGTATCTCAATTTGATTTAAACTAGGCACATGAAAAGATTGTGATTGTGTATATTCTGCAATCCATTCTAGATTTTCAGATCATTTATAGGCTTGGTAATACACACAAAATCCTGCTTTGATTGTTTGCCGTCATCCCTAAGGTTCTGAGCTCAAATGGCAAGGTTTTCTTAGTTACCTCTTATATTCTACAACCTAATGTGCATTAAACTGTCAGCTCCCTTATTTGAAAGGACATCAGTACGAGGTTTGTACTAAGCAGCGGTATGAATAATGACCAATAAAATAACTCATGTTATTCTTTCCCATGCTTCTGTACAACACGCTAGTGAACTAAAAGTTACTGCATCCAGCTGCATTTAGAAAATCATTGAAATATACCCCTGGAAAGATACTTCATCAATTGCTAGCAGAAATATGAACCATTGTAAACAAATTAGTAGTACTGAAATAACTGCAGCTAAAGCTCAAATGTACCTTGTTTTACTTCAATACCAGAGGGCAGAAAGTATAGTTCCTGAAGATTCTTCCATATTTTTCCCTCATGGGAACCAAAGCATGGGCCCAGGTCTCACTAAGGAGCATGAGTCGGCAATGGCTCAATGGTAGAATCAATAAGGCTCTGAGCAATCAGCAGCGTATATAGAGAAACTGGTCTCCAACATTTAACTTATCCCTTGAATGTCCTATTTGCCTAGAAAAAATACAGTCACTACACAATGGTAATGATTACTGCAAGACAGTTTAAATAGTATTGACGTGGTAAGGCGCTATAGATACACAGGTTCTTTCCTTCTACTCAAACTGTTTGTGTGAATTAATAATTTAGCAAAATACCATAAAGTGCTCTTTTTGCATTGTCCTCTTTAAGTTTCGAGTTCATTTGTGATCGTCCAATACATCCAGAATGATTCCAATCTGACCCATTGCTGCTTCTGATTAGAATATTTGTCAATAACTTATACTTGATGTCATTGCGGTTTCCCTTTATCACACAATTTAACCAGCTTATTTCTACTCAACATGTGCACGTACAGAAAAATGCAACCGAGTACATTTTTAGCCGAGAGATATTGGAGCACTCACTTATACTCTTCAGTTGGTTTTACAGATGCATCTGTGCAATCATCGTTTGGACATTTATTGGTAGTTAAAATGCTCTGAACACAACCCCCTGTGAAGGGTGCTATATAAATGCAAGTTGTTGTTGTGTTATCCAAATCAATACCTGCATCCCATATGTCATATGAGTCCCATTGGATGTGCAGTTTCAGTACATATAAGGTACATTTGCTCAGTCACAATAATATACAGATCCAAAGAACAGTCTCAAGCGTTTGTTATTGAATGGGTGGTGGAAAAGGTCTCCATGCGAATCCTCACCACCTTTTCCTCAATGGGAGGCGGCAAAAAGCATTTGCACGTGAAGACTTGTTGGCAGGCTTTCCTGAAGTTCTCTGACAGGAAAGCGTATATTATGGGATTGATGCAGGAGTTGCCATACACCATACAGTGAGCGATGATTCGGAAAACAAATGAGGCGTCTGTTATTGGGAAGTTTCCAAATGCAACCCACATGGTTATGATGTGATGCGGCAGCCAGGAAAGAAGGAATGCAGCAACAACCAGCATTACAGTCTTTGCAGTCTGTGGAGAAAAGAACATTACTCTGTGTCCTGTAGTAATAATAATAATACTTGCATTTGATATAGCGCCTTATCATCATATTATCGTTGAGACGTCTAAATGCACTTCATAGAATATATTGTAAAGTTGATTGATTGTGTACTTTGTGGGTGAAAGGTGGCAGCCACTTGCGCACAGCATTGTTCCAAAACCAGCTGTGGATTGAATGACCAATGTTTTTGTAATGGAGGGATTATTACCCTGTACTCTGTTTAAACATTCCAAGACGCTATCATGCTCGATGGGTACGATACAAGTGCAAGTTGTTGTTGTATCCAAGAATGAGTACCAATAAAAATACAAATATTAAATTCAGAATCGTATTATTTTACTGCATTTCAGAAAGAATTGGTAATTTCTCACTGAGGACTATACAAGCTGGAACACTTGTAATGTGCTCAATACCAAAGTACAATTGGTATATCTGCATGACTCTTATTACTTTTAATGGGACAAAAGAATGGGTATGAAGCAACAAGTTAGATCGTTTTGATACTTGTGTGGACAGGAGGAGTGCTTGTGGGGAGGGCTGTTATACAGGTTAGGAAGGGAGTTAAGGAGCAATTCTGGAGCAGTTTTATTAAACACATAAAGAGGATCAACATAGTTGTTTTATTGTTTTATTCTCACAATACATTTCACATTTTTCTAGGTGCCTGTTCTGTATAAAAGAAACAAGGTCTATATTAATAATAATCCTTGAATTTGATAAAGCGCCTTATCACGTCTTCGAGACGTTGTCAAAGTGCTTCACACATTATACTGTAAAGTAAACTGACTGTATATTTTGTGGATAAAACGCCATATTTTGAAAGCTGGAAAACAAATCACTCCTTAAAATAGATTAAAAGTTAATCGGAAAATGGATCACTTTTTAGTGACAAGGAATATAGTTTCACTGCAGGGAATTCTCTGTATCCGTGGCCAGAACTCTTAATAAAGATTCTGCCAGCTAGCATGCTCATGTTTCATTAAAACCAGCTCCTCAACAACGCGTAGCTTTGGCTCCTGCTCGGATCGCTTATTTCAGCACAGCTAACCTATTTGCACTCAGTGCTCTCAGTAGGTAACTTCCCGGGCTTTGCACAGATGTTATGCTATCGGAGATAATAGGAGAATCATGACATATAGCATGGGTAATGCAGCATAATGAAAAATGGAGACTGATAGGAATTGTGTGAGATTGTGTTGAAGAGGTTTGTATTATCTGATACTTATTTTTTTATTATGCATAATTAAGGAAAAGCTCAAGAGTAACGAATCTTCCTTCACATCAAACCTAACCCGCTTCCTTCTGAAGCGAACAGTTCCCACATCCTCCCAGCTTCAGCAGCCCAGACACCATTGTGTTACGTGGAACATTTGATCATCTACAAATTCATTTTCACCTCTCTGTAACTAGTATATTGTTCTCAAACAGATATTCATCCCTTTCATTTTAGGTTTAATTATCACAGCATTAACTGTTTGCGTTACAAGTCTGATTCATGTGTGTATATATATGGGACACTACTCTGAGGGGGAAAAACTCTTATCTCTAGTTTTGGTTGAGACTTGTTCACTTTACACCTGAATACATAATCAAGTTCTGCTCTCAGAATTTACTTCAAAAAGCCTGAATTTAATCAAACACAAGTCTTCTTCAAATCCCCGACCTGCTCTGCCATACCATCGGTGAGTGACACTCCAACGCAGTGCGCGGAGTGTGTTGCATTGTCTGAGGTCCCATCCTTTGGTTGAGACGTTAAACTGAAGTCTCATCTGCCTGTTCAGGTGGAAGTTAAAGAGAAGGGCATTTCTCCCGGTGTCCTAGCCAACAATTCCCAAAATAAAATTAGCCATTCGTTTCAAGGCTGTTGGCAAGACATTGCTATGTCCAATTGGGCTGCCACATTTGCCTAAAAATACACAGTCACTCCACTTCGCAGTAAATCTTACCAAGTTTAAAACATCCTCTGACTGAATGCAAGGGTTATTATAAAATTCCAGTTTGCACTAGTCAGCGCTGATTCCTGGTCTGTGCAGTGTTAGCTGATATGAACCAGGGCTGGCTGTAGGGTAATACAATTTGGTTCAACACCCCTGGGACAAGAGAGGGGGAAAAACAATTTCTGGCTTGGCGCGAGTGATCATTCTCTAGTAATCAACTTTGAAAAGTGCTCGTCTGTTAATCTCAGGCAAGTACAAGACCCGGCTTGGTGGTGCCGACTCTCATGGTTAAATAGCTGGCCAACATTCAGCGTCTGAGCTCACACATGAAGAATGGGCACTGACTGAAGTACTGGAGAGCGGCTGGCGCCGATACTCCAAGATCTCAGAGAGCGCGAGAGAGAACGATGAGAGGAATTAAGATTGGATTGAGGCCAGGAAAGAAAATTCCACTTGGTGTCAGAAATTAAACAAGCTTGTAAAGGACAAAGATTGAATAAGGGGAATTAAGCTGCTGAAACCAGCTACCCGCAGGGGAGCACACAAACTGTGGCTTCTGAATATGGAAATAACTCTCAAACCTGTTTGGATCCCAAAGGTGAAGTTAATGCACGACATAAGAAAATAGTTTCCAAAACTAATATATCACAATCTGAATATAATCATTGCTGGGCAGGTGGCACTTAAGATAAAGTTGAAGCTGAAGCATTTTATCCTTCATAGAGCCACAGTAGTAACAGTCCAGTCAAGCTTACAGCTACAAATGCACATTTAACCTTGTTGTTTGGAATTATATTTATTGAACAGTATAACCGCATTTACACACCATTAAAACTGCCAATTGCCTCCAGCTCGTTTGATACTGTACCCGTGTTCCTTTTCACGTGTGTTTACCAACAATTGTAAATGAAAGCAAACCGACCTGACGCCTCGAATGGCATTATTTGGCTCCACTGTTAAGAACATTTACAAACCCACTTGTTCCTGGTAGATAAACAAGTTAAAAATAAGAAGCACAGAAGAGGAGCCGAGTTTCCCTATACTGCTCCACTCCTGAAGACACAGTAGCTGGGTGAAATAATGCTTAATGTCTCGACTTTTGCGGAGAGTACAATACTGTATGCGCACCAGATCTCCAGGTCCCAGTGCTTTTCAAGAGCAAATAAGTAATTAAAACGTACACGATTCGGGGACAGGTGAGGTGAGGGAGATGGATGAGGAAGGAGGAAGGGGGTAACGCGCGGAGGTCGGTACTTGTGCTGAACAAGTCCTTACCTTTTTCTTGGATCTCCTGGATTTCTTCGATATGTTCTTTATCTTTCTGTGCAGGTGAAATAAAACCTAAGGCAGGAAGACCCAGTCGGTTAATAAGGGTGTGTTAAGTTTTTGCAACCTGTTGTGCAAATGCAATGCATCTCAACTCTTCCTCCCAACTGCTGGGGGGGTGAGATGGGGGGGTGGTGGGGGGTGAGATGGGGGGGTGGTGGGGTGGGGAGAGAGAGAGGGAGAGGGCAGACCAGGAGGTGTGGAAGGTGGGTTAGGAATCGGGACAACGTGCTTTTAAAAAGTAAGTAAGTTGTGGAGTGCATTTCTTAAGGACCAGGTTTTCTTGAGGGATGGGGTTTGACCAGAGAGAGCGGACACACAACGTGACGCACTGTCGGCAGTGCCGGACCCTGGAAAGTGTCAAAACGCCCGACAGCGCATTTCATTTCGTTTCGTTTCGTTCCGTTCCGTTCCGAAATGATGGGAAAGGATTTGTGTGCGTTTTACGCGCGTACACACACAACACACAACACACATAACACAACACATACACACACAACACACATAAACACACACAACACACACACAACACATACACACACAACACATACACACACACACAACACACATAAACATACACACACAACACATACACACATAAACAGACACACACAACGCGCACCACACGCACAAAAACGCACTGTATTGGGGAAACGACCCCTTCCACGAGAAGCCCTAAACCACTGCGAATTCCGCAAACGTGTTGCGTGAGTTCCCCCCTGAGGTGCGCAGCTCTCTCCCCCAACCCCCAACCCCTCTCCCTCCAACCCCTCAACCCCTCTTCCCCCCAATCCCTCTGTGAACGAATTGGTCCGAGAGGGAACCCCACCGCCTTTTGCCATCGAACGGTCGGCTGTGGGGATCGGTAGGAACCGACCCCCCCCCAAACAAACAAAAAATCCCAGGAGGGAGGGGAGAGAGTCGGGAGGGGAGGAGAGCGGGGGGAGGAGAGGAGGGGGAGAGAGTTGGGAGGGGAGGAGAGGGGGGGAGAGAGTCGGGAGGGGGGAGGGAGGAGAGGGGGGAGAGAGTCGGGAGGGGAGAGAGTCGGGAGGAGAGGGGGGGAGAGAGTCGGGAGGGGAGAGAGTCGGGAGGGGAGAGAGTCGGGAGGGGAGGAGAGGAGGGGAGAGAGTCGGGAGGGGAGAGAGTCGGAGGGGAGAGAGTCGGGAGGGGAGAGAGTCGGGAGGGAAGAGAGGAGAGGATCGGACTCGGGGACTCACCTTCGCGTAACAGCAGCAGATGAGCGCCAAAGGCAGGAGGTACCCGACCACCAGGACGGTGGCCTTGTAGACCTGCTTGTGGGTCCGGTCGGCCCACTGCTCCCAGCAGAAGGTCCGGTTGGGCGCCTGCTGGACGCCGGTCAGCAGCGCCTGGTGCCACGGCACCGGCACCGCCAGCAGGAGCGAGAGGCCCCAGATGGCGGCCACCCCCAGGGCGGCGTTGCGGGTGTTCCTGACCCCCTGCGAGCGGCGGGCGCGGACCACGGCCAGGTAGCGGTCCACGGCCATGGCGCCCAGGGTGAAGACGCTGACCAGCATGGTCACCGTCACGAAGTAGTGCACCCACTTGCACAGGAGCGCGCCGAAGACCCACTCGGGCAGCGTGTAGATGGTGGCCTGGAACGGGACGCACAGCACCAGGAAGGACAGGTCGGCCAGGCTCAGGTTCAGCACCAGCACGTTGGTGACGCTGCGCGCCCGCCCGGGCTTGGCCCGGCCCAGCACGGCCAGCACCAGCCCGTTGCCCACCAGCCCGAGCACGAAGACCAGCCCGAAGGCCACCGGCACGATCATGGCCTCGGGGCCCCCGACCCCGGCCCCGACGCCTCGGTCCGCCCGGCGGGGCGTCCCGCCCGAGCTGCCGTTCGCCGCCGCCGCCGCCGCCTCTCCTCCCGCACCTCCTCCTCCTCCTCCTCCTCCCGCCCCCGCGAGCTCGTGTGAGGGGCAGCGGCTCTCGGTCTCCATCCCTCCCGCCCTCCGGTCGAGGGGTGGAGGCGTAATGGGTTGGGGTTGGGAGGGGAGGAAGGTCGCGGGTCGCGGCCCCCGATGGTCTTCTCCTCTTCCTTCCTCTTCGGTCGGTGTGAGGGCGGGGGGGGGGGGAGGGGGAGGGGGAGGTGTGAGGGTGTGTGTGGGGGGGTGTGTGGGGGGGTGTTTGGGGTGGGGGTGTGTGTGTGGGGGTGTGTGTGAGGGTGTGTGTGTGGGGGGGGTGTTTGGGTGGTGGTGGGTGTGTGTGTGTGGGGGTGAGGGTTTGTGTGTGTGGGGGTGAGGGTTTGTGTGTGTGGGGGTGAGGGTTGTGTGTGTGGGGTGGGGGTGTGGTGTGTGGGTGTGTGTGGGGTGTGTGTGTGAGGGTGTGTGTGTGTGTGGTGTGTGTGAGGGTGTGTGTGTGGGGGGGGTGTTTGGGGTGGGGGGGGTGTGTGTGAGGGTGTGGGTGTGTGTGTGTGTGTGTGTGTGAGGGTGTGTGTGTGTGGGGGTGTTTGGGGTGGGGGGGGTGTGTGTGAGGGTGTGGGTGTGTGTGTGTGTGTGTGAGGGTGTGTGTGTGTGGGGGGGGTGTTTGGGGTGGGGGGGGGGTGTGTGGGTGTGTGTGTGTGTGGGGTGTGTGAGGGTGTGTGTGTGGGGGGGTGTTTGGGGGGGGGGGGGGTGTGTGTGAGGGTGTGTGTGAGGGTGTGTGTGTGAGGGTGTGTGTTGGGGGGGGGTGTGTGTGTGTGGGGGTGAGGGTGTGTGTGTGTGTGGGGGTGAGGGTGTGTGTGTGGGTGAGGGTGTGTGTGAGGGTGTGTGTTGGGGGGGGGGTGTGTGTGTGTGTGTGTGAGGGTGTGTGTGTGTGGGGGGGTGTTTGGGGTGGGGTGGGGGGGGGTGTGTGTGCGATCGACTGCTGTCAGTGTTGGGTCGGCGCTGGAGGAGGGAGAGTGGTCTCCGCGTTTATCCGCGTTCACCGCAACCGCTCAGCTCACACTCCGGTTCCTTTCTCAGAGGAGGCGCTGCGCACAGTTGCATCTTCTTTAAAGCCTTTCCAAAGAGCCAGGAACCCCCCCCCCCCTCACCCCCCCCCCCCCACCCCACCCCTTCCTCCTCCTCCTTCCCACCCTGTGCCCAAAGGAGGAGTGGAACTCACTGGACCACAATTCGTTGCACAAAAAAAAATACACAGTCCCCCCTCCCCCACCCCCAATACACAGTCCCCCCCCCTCCCTCCACCACCCCACCCCCCAATGCACAGTCCCCCCCCCTCCCTCCCCTTCCCACCCCACCCCCAATACACAGTCCCCCCCCTCCCTCCACCACCCCACCCCCCAATACACAGTCCCCCCCCTCCCTCCACCACCCCACCCCCCAATACACAGTCCCCCCCCTCCCTCCACCACCCCACCCCAATACACAGTCCCCCCCTCCCTCCACCACCCCACCCCCAATACACAGTCCCCCCCCTCCCTCCACCACCCCACCCCCAATACACAGTCTCCCCCCCCCCCCCCCCCACCCCAAATACACAGTCCCACACACCCACTTCACAGGACTGTGCGCACCACCAGGGGCTTTGAGACGTCTCCACGACGTGATAAGGCTCTCTTATCAAATGCAAGGCTTACTATTAACTTTATTTACCAACCCCCCCCCCCCCCCCCCTTCGCTGCCTTACGTCGCAACACAGGGGAAAACGACAAGCCCTCGACTGGAAATCACCAACTTCAAAGTGAATGTTGAGCGTCGGAGCTCGTTCTGCGTTGAATTCACTCCAATGCAAATTCAGAGCTAAAAGTTCAACGCAGTGCGCATTCAGAATCGTGGCTTTGACAAAGACAAACACTCTGACTTTCTAACCTTTAACTCTGAATTTGCATTGGTTTGCAATTGCAGAGGATAAATTGTTTCCATGTACAGTTTTACAAGCGCTCATGCCTTGGGAATCCCTCGGTTCGACAGTGGTTCGCTGATGTAAACGAGAGGTGTGGTCATTTGGTTTAGCTTTTGATCGTTTTATGGGTCCAAATTACTCCACGAAACACAGACGCCAATGATATTGACGAACACAGATCACAGAACATTAGCGTGTTAGCCTGGACTTTGAGCTCAAAATTTCGATGTGGTCTGGAATCAAACTTCGGACTCAAGAGGCGAGCGTGCTCTTTGTTTTATTTTTATTATTATTATTATCTGATTAAATTGATAATTACAGAGAAATAAACAACTGTTAATCAAACGGCGCTCTCAAGGATAAGCTACGTGGCTTTAGCCGGTGAAACTCCAGCAGCACACCTACTGCCTAATACTCTCCGGAATTTGATAAGAACCCCCTCTCTCTGAGGACATTGTGCGCATTCCATCCCAAACCACATGAATTTCCGGTGTGAATTTCCGGTGTGTGCAGGTGGGATGCATGGAACTCTCAATCTGGTTTGGATATTTCTAAGCACGGCGATGGGTGTGAGACGTTAGCCGACGTTTTTTAAAAAAAAACTAGATCTGAGGGGGGAGAATTAATCTCCAAATTGCACACTTTGAGCGGCTTTTTTCTTTGCTAATCGCTGGGTTTGGACGAACTGAATGAATGACATAAAACAATTGGTAGGTGGCACAGCTGCACCATTGTGTGTTTGCAGACCTAAAGTGAACAAACATAGTTATCTAACGTCTGAGCAATTCTCGTCAATGTCTTCTCATTAGCTCTTTATCACACATTTGGCTGCGCTCGCATGTCACATGCTTTGATGAACTCAGAATTGTCAATACATTTGCAATCACACTGCAAAGAAATGGGTCATAAACTTAGCAAAGGTGCAGAGTGGAAAGTAATGTTGCTGCACAGCAGCTGGCGTAATGTACCTTTAAACCAATAATAATCCTTGCGTTTGATATATCTTCAAAACGTCTCAAAGCGCTTCAAAGCATATACTGTAAAAGGAATTGACTAGAGTAAGGAAACTTGCCCAATGTGTCGCCCTGCCCAGAAATTGAACCTGGTTCCTCTCGCTTGCGAGGCGAGTGCTCTAACCACTAAGCTGCAATACAGCCCAAACAAATCCTGGCACGTTGGTTCAGCTGGGCCCCTTACTTAAGGAGAGACCTAGTACGTTTATGAATGTCTGGCCAACAAGACCAACCTTGCAACCCCACACATGGTAGAAACATTGAGTCCCTATTTCCTAGAAACATTGATTTTGCAAGTGTTAAGTAAGTGGTTTTTCACTTCATGGCTGTTTGTGGGACGTTGCGATGCACAAATTAGCTCCCCCAAAATACAAAGTTATTGCATTTTACAGTATATCCTGTGAACCACTTTGAAGTATCCTCCTGACGTAAGAGACACTATATCAAATGTAAAGATTATTATCTGTTTCTTTAGCTTGACTATGGGATTCCAGTGTTCACGTAGTTATATACAGATATAAATCTGCCAACATGAATAAAATCCAAGAAATCTGTTGTACACTATTGTTCTGATTGAGAATTGGAATCCTATAATTCTTTATTCACACCTTTTACCTTCCTCCTTCCTACCTTCCATGTGATCTGGAAAATAAAGCCTCGAGCTGCTGATATCGAGATCCTTTTTTTCGCTGCGCTCAAATCTTTTCTCATTAAGCCTTTATGTATTACCAGCGAGGCAACTGATTTCTATAGATTGCTTTGTGGTTGCTTTGCACCAATCATTCCACTAAATCCTGGGGTCAGCCACATGTGTTCAAAGTCCTTCTGAAAGGTTTAAGTGAATCAATATTGGCAACAGATTTTTAAAAAACTGTAGGCGCTGGAAATCTGAAGTAAACTGTACATGGTGGTCTGATAGAGGTCAGAGTTGTTGGGCTGTGAATTGCCCAGTCAGGTAAGGTGTTAGAGGCAGAGACTGTTATGGGTTTCAAGTGGGAAATAAGTAGGAATATAAAAGATAGAGATTTGAAGGTGGAGGGGGCGGCTGGAGATATAGTCGATTGGCAGATCGCTTTTCCGGGGGTAAATAATTCCTTCAAAAAAAATTAATTTGTTCACTCAATCCACGACTGTTTGGGGGACACTGCTGTGTGTAATTGGCTGACGTGTTTCACCCACAAAATATACAGTCAATTCACTTTACAATATATTCTGTGAAACGCTCTGAGACGTCTCGAAGACGTGATAAGGTGCTATATCAAATGCAAGGATTATTATTATTATATGGTAAGGTACTGTACTGGGATTGAATGAACACCTTACTCTGAAAACTTGTGCAGACTGGATGGGTAACATTGCCTCCTGCACAATAAATTTCTTTGATTCTATGATATTATTTGTGGAGGGCAATATCTTCTCTAATGTGCTAAGGAGATGGATAGCATGCTATCACCACCATCAGTGTACCACAAAGGACCTGGAAAACAATATTAAGACAAGCATTTGTTTTGCTGCACATTGGGCAGAACATACATGTGTATAAGGGAAAGTTCAAGTTGTTTATGACATGTGCCTCCCCCAAAAACCTTTCTGACAGATATTCATAATAATGTAGAAATCCAGTGGAATCATGGATATTAGGGAAAATGAATATACAGTAAGACCTTCTACGTACCTTTCTAGGTGCTCCTAAATGGACCGTTCCCTCTCTGGTTTTGCAATTTGATCTCGGTTTTTCAATGATAGGAATGCTGAGAATAGACTAAATATAGATCATTTATCCATTAGCATGCTCTCCTGATATTCTGCCACTATTTGCATACTTCAACTCCATTATCATTTGGGTGGATTGGCTTAATACCATTGTGACAATCTCCATTTGTTATAGCGTCTTACATGAGGGACGGTGCCTCCCGTTGCACTGCATTGGAATGTCAGCTTAGACTGTGAGCTCAAAACCCCGACGTGGGACTTGAACCCACAACCTTCTGACTCAGAAACCTGCATGATGCCAGATTGACCACAAGGATGATCATTATGATGCTATGAACACTCCTCCTCCAGACCAGTTAACGTGAGATAACTTATATTACAGGCAAACTTTTGAGAAAGAATCAACCATCTCTTCGAATGTAGTATCTTTTAACATGTTGGATGTAATGCCAACTTTTGAAACTAGGAATCATTTTACTTATTTGCTGCGTCGTTTCTCTTTAGACATAGGGTAAAGCTCACACACACTGCACCACTATAACAAGTTTCCATTTCTTGCAACAGCCATCATTTATTGTCTCTGAGTGAGAGCATTAATTAGCAGACTCAGGCTCCTGCTCACGTAGAGCTGTACTGAATTTTCTCAGTTAGAACCATTATAAACTATTAGAGTGAGAGAGAAAAGGTGACAATTCTGAATGCATGTCCAAGGCATGAAAGAGCAGTGTTCAAATCCAGTGTTCAAATCAATTCAAATCGAGAGCCTCTCATTTCACCTAATTTAATGCATTATGTTGCTGAGATGCTTTCAACACTGCTTCACTTTTCACTGTGAAAGGGCCTCCCATTCCAGATATTGCATTTATCATCAATGCTGTCAACACATTATTAACACGAAAGACCATTGCCCAATGCTTTTCTTAGGTACTTAGCATCTCACCTTGCTGCAAAGCTAGCTGCTATCCTAGTTATTCTTTCCATGCAATGGTTTACATTTTCAGCTTTTTATATTCTAGACTCCACAATCACTGAAGTGATAAGCTAGAGGCTGCAAATCTGACACGTGAAACGCCACATGTTTGCAATTATTACATTTAACCCTTGTTTCTTTTCTAGTCGTTTTGTTAAAAATGCTTGTGTAATTCTTCATCAGCAAAGCAGAAGATTTGACATTTCTTATGATGAACCTTTAAAAATACACTAGTCAAAAGAAACACATCTTCCTAATAGATATGATGGTGTCAGTGGAGTCCTGTAGCTCAGTGGTTAGAGCACTCGCCTCGCAAGCGAGAGACCTGGGTTCGATTCCCAGCCGGGCCAAACCGTGGGCAAGTTTCCTTACTCCACACGGCTGATAATAATCCCTCAAGAAAAAAAAATAATAAATTGGTCACTTCAATCCATGACTGTTTGTGAGACACTGCCTTGTACAATTGGCTGCCGCGTTTTACCCACAAATATACAGTCAATTCACTTTATGGTTATTCTGTGAAGCGCTTTGAGATGTCTAGAATACTTGAAAAACACTATATCAAATGCAAGGATTATTTTATTATGCTTTTCATTTACTGAAAATATCTTGCCAAAATATCTTGCCAGTTCTCTTTTAAGGTGAATTCTGAAGGACATTTTGAACCTATTTATAGGAATATAACCTCATCTAATCAAAATGAAGAACTAGTGTCTGATCACAAGCCTTTTGCAATACAGATAATGAGATTTTCCAACAACGCTTCTTTAAGTAAGATTTTAATGACATTTCACAAGCTGAAGAAAGTGCAGCTCTCCTTTTGATAGGTGAAAATAGAGTCGCTATCATTTTCCTCCAGTTGGAACACTTCCAATCACCACAAATGATGAAAAATAAAATCTTCACAGTATAGGTTACACTCAAAGTGACATTACCAGGAACTAGTTTGAGAGTTTTCTGTTATTGAAGAAAGCATATAACTTCACTGAATGATTCCCAATACATTTTACTACACAATTGATTGAATTATGATTTATATTGACTAATTTTTCTTCCTCCCCACTTGCTGCCAATATATGATTTTTAAATAACTGAAATATTAGAGGATAACAAGCCATAGTCAGACTGTAGCAAGTAATGAGAGAAGACATTCAATTAAGTTTGATCTGGCTCTGAATATGGGTTTTCTGAGGTGAACAGTAGTACTCTATTGTTAAAAAGTTTTTAAATGTCAGGTTTTTAAAAATAGTAATTTATTATCAGGTCCACAGTTCACCTTTTAAATTGTAAAGTGTTCTCTTAACATGTGTGAAAATATGGAGGAAAAAGACTAATTGCATGTGACATTTCCTCAAATCTTGTGCATAAATTGTTCCCTGGTGCTGAATAAATTATTCAGTTTTATTCCATTATTCTTGAGTCTCGTGCTCTGAAATAATCAACTCAAATGTTCTCATTGAGCTACAAGAAACAAGTCACTGATGAGCATGAAATAGCAATTTTGGAGCAAAGGACAAACAAAGCCTTTTGAATGTCAAGACATCACCGTGTGCAATAGCTCTGAGGAAATAAACCCAAAGATAGGATTCTGTGAATTTAAAAGGTTGCTTCCTCATTCCCACTTGCTCTGTTGACTAGAGGATCCACACTGCTAGATGTCTCTCTCCCATCGAAAATTCACTGGGCTCTTTTCAAACATTCATGGTTGGGATTGTAGTAAAATGTCTGAATTATTTCTCCAAAATGGTTTAAATTTAATGTTGTATCTCAATAAATGTGGAGCATTTATTTACTTATAAAAATATTACATTTATTTATTAAATACCTATTTATTGCAAAGAACAGAACATTTATTTAGAGACAAGAGGACAACATTCATGTGTTTTATAATTAATCTTTGGAAAATCGTCAGGGAGAGGGGAGTTGGCTAGAGCCAGCATAATTAACATCAATATTATTTAAAGGTTCAAAACGGAGCTTCCAAATACACAATTCGTTGTCAGCAATTACTGTTGTGTCAGTCAGATTTATAACACACTTAGAAACTCATTGCTGTGGTTAAGAGGCTTCGGTTCAGCTCACGAAAATTCACAAGAGCAGAATTTCCATTTGCCAATTTTGTTAAGCTCAGTCTCTCCTTGAGGGACAAAGCTCCATTTGCAAACTTTGAGGACACAGCTTGGTGGAAGAGAAGGCATCATGGTGCTCCATTGGTATATTCCTAGAATTCAACCATCTTAAACTGTGACACTTGCCAGTTCCAAGGCTTATTAGGAGCCAAGTGAGTAGAACCATGATTTCAGTGACAACTCTACCCTTCCATTAGTAAGTCAGGCAAACGTGTCAACCTTTTCTACAAGTCGATTAGTGATTTAAAGAAATTGGTATCAGGAGCCCTTTAAAATACTTAATTGGAGAAGTAGAGGAATCTGCTTGTGTTTTGTTAATGCAATAAGACAGAACAATCTAAGCTAAATTTCTTAAAGTAATTAAATGCAGAGAAGCAGGCATTAAGGTGTGTTGTAGAGCATGGGCAGTCATGTCTTGTGCATGAAATTAATAATTAGGCGGGGAATGAAGATAGTTCTGGTTTGAGAGCTAAAGGTGAACATACGGTATTTTACCTGCCAACCTTCAACAACATAAAACATTACTAGAGAGTGTTGACAACTATGGGTCGAACAATGTAATGAATGGTAAGTTTAAACAGCCATCTGCATTTGTTCTTGTAGTTCATTCAAATAAGCTTTTGATCAGAGAGGAGCAGGTTCTGGAAAGAACATTTACCTTTATTGTCATTATAATGAGCTTCAGAAACCAAATACTAAATAGATTACCTTTTTGAGTGAAATGTGGAATTAATAATTTCAATGTTTGGTTAGACAATATTTGGAGAATAATTTCTTACTTTTGAAATGGATAGGTGATAGAAATGAGAGACATGTATGTATCCACAGAACATTCACAGCAAACAGATTGTTTGTTAATCAACTCTCAATATATTACTTTGAGCGTAATATGCAGGTCCATATATCCTATGCTGAACCTTAAAATAATCCTTGTATTTGATATAGCACCTTCCACTTCAGGAGGACGTCTCAAAGCGCTTCACAGGATTTACTGTAAAGAGTAGTGACTGTGTATTTTATAGGCTAACTGCGTCCTGCTACACTGTGGTGTCACACAACAGATGATCCAAGGAATCACACACTTTCAAATCACCAATGAAGCATCCTGAAAAACCTTGCTAATGTTACATTCATTATCCAATCTGAGCTATTTTCTCAAACGGAGTCTACCTCTATAAGCACACCATGCAGCTTGTTAGAAAGTGCAGCACAGGCAGTAAGAAGATGATTAGCTCAGTGGCTCAAAGGAATTGCTCACAGATTACAGAAAAACAAAGCCAACATTCTGAATATATATATAAAATAACAACTTGGATTTATATAGCGCCCTCCACGCCGGATGGCGTCTTAGAGCGCTTTACAGTAACGGATCCCGGGACCGAGCCAGGTTAGATTCACGGGTGCACCTAAATGTATTTCAATTCCAGCTGGCTGTGCGAGTTTTAACTTATTTCTGCTTGCAAGCTTGTTTAAAGATCTCTGTGCATTTATTGTGCAGTAATTGCCTCCACATGCTGGTAACAAAATGTCACTTGAAGGACTGGAGGTTTTGAGGGCGCGACGAGGCAGATTCCTAATTGTGCGGTTGTTGAAAGCATTGATCTGACAATCAGTCAGTGTCGGTCAGGACAAAGGCTACCAGGATGCTTGTGATGAGCTGGTCAATTGAGAAGATTTAATATCAGTTTCCTGCTGATTCTCTGGAAGTCCTGGAGTCCCTCTGACTCGCTCCCTCACCTCTTTCAAGGGCCGTCTGAAGATCTACCTCTTTGACCAAGCTTTTGGTCATCTTTCCCCTCTCAACCCCTCGCCCCTTGGCTCCCACCCCCAGCTCAGTTCCAAGGCAGGATTGTTCAGTAACTCGGGATGTCCTCCTGACATTTCATACTGTATAAATGTATGGTATTGTATTGATTTTTTAAAATATAAAATGTAATACTTTTACAATAACATCTTTCAATATAACAATAATCATAGCTGTTGCCTAACATCACTCAATTCCTGTAAATCCGAATTTGT
This sequence comes from Callorhinchus milii, assembly GCF_018977255.1. NCBI lineage: Eukaryota > Metazoa > Chordata > Chondrichthyes > Chimaeriformes > Callorhinchidae > Callorhinchus > Callorhinchus milii. The sequence continues at coordinate 11,401,779 of NW_024704755.1, read as the reverse complement.
GAACTGTGATTCTCACTTAACACATGTGCATCGGGGGTTCAATGGTAAAATTCTCGCCTGCCACGTGGGAGACCCGGGTTCGATTCCCGGCCGATGCAAATTATTTAGCACTCGCGTAATGTATAAACACTGGTGTGGACTAGCGCAGCCGAACATCCGTGTCTTACAATCTATGTAAACATCTATGACAAGATTCCCATTTCCAAGATCGTGCCACACTTTATAGAGCACTTTAAATAATTTGATACAGGCATTGTAGCCCAAATAATTTCTTCAAATTATTTTTAAAAAANTTACCAAGATTTCACATCAGATACCTTCCAGGAAATAAACCGGGACAAATTGAACATATATGAAACGCTTTGAGATGTCCACCTGACTTGAAAGGAGCTATATAAATGTACATTGGGCTGTAATTGTATTGAATACATCCAGGAAGGAATATTCCTTCACATCACATTATACACTATTTTTACCTTCTTCATTTTACCTTTCGGGAGATGACACCAGTAGCGTAATTAAGCCATGTTATCTTATCTACCATCTACAACCAGAGCCCTCAGATAATAAGCTCCTTCTATCATTATTCAATAAAAAGAGATGTCAATATTTTCTGCAATCACCAGGAAGATTCCTCATTTTTCAAAGACCAATAATGATCTTTCAATAGCTTTCTAATTATACAATCGGTCCCCAGCACTTTCATAATTCTATGGATTTTGAAAGCAATCTTGTCATCTAACTTTTTTATTTCATTCAGAAAATATCAACCAGTTTTGTCAATTCAGCTATACAATAAAGTTGAAGAAACTAGGCACACAGGTTCCAGGATGAAAAGTTAATGCACTGGACTTCCAGCCAGAGGCTTCCAAGTTCTGAACATGGAGGATCCATTCAACCCTTCATCCTTTTGAGGGTAATAAAATTTCCTCCACGTTTGCTGGGGTGGTTGGGGGACGGGTAAGAGAGAAGCTAAGTGTGGTTGAATGGAGTCTTAATAATAATAATAATAATCCTTGCATTTGATATAGCGCTTTTCACGTCAGGAGGACGTCCCAAAGCGCTTCACAGAACACACTGTAAAGTGAATTGACTGTATATTTGTGGGCGAACGCGGCAGCCAATTGCGCACAGCAATGTCCCACAAACAGTCGTAGATTGAAAATGACCAATTTAATTATTGTTTCTGTTTTTTGGAGGGATTATTATTAGGCTCTGTGTGGAGTAAGGAAACTTGCCCAAGGTTTCGCCCTCTGCCTGGAATTGAACTCAGGTCTCTCGCTTGCAAAGCGAGTGCTCTAACCACTGAGCTACAGGACTCAACGAGTCTTCCTATTAAAGAGGAAACAGCTCTGAAGAGACACACCTGTAAACCAAAAAACCCTGAGTGTCAGGCACCCTAGGACGTCTTTCTTATGTGAAGGGCACGATACAAGTGCCGTTTGTTGTTGTTGTTGTCTTCTGTAGTAATCCAAGGCCACAGTTGGAGCTGCAGACAGGTCCTCAATCTCTATGATAGGGTGGTAGTAGCTGGGGAACTCCTAAAGTGATTGATAGCGCCTGGTACCCTTAATTATAATAATCCTTGCACTTAATATAGCACCTTATTATAATAATCCCTCAAAAAAAATATGGTCACTCAATCTACGACTGTATGTGGAACACTGCTGTGTGCAATTGGCTGTGCTGCGTCACAAAATACACAGCCAATTCACTTTACAATATATTCCATGAAGCGCTTTGAGATGATGTGATACGGCGCTACATCAAATGCAAGGATTATTATTATATAGCTAAAACGTCTCAATGCACTCAACAGGCAGTGAATGTACTTGCAAGCAAATTAACTGTAATAATTTATTTAAAAATCAATTGCCTCTAATGGCACTTTAATTGTTCCGTTTGGGTAAAATAAAGCAGAAGGTGACAGATAAGTTTTTTTTCCCCACAAATACCACACATCATGGATAAACCCCTTACGTGCTCAGTGATTGATAGCGCCTGGTAACACGTTTATAAATAATTACAACTTTCCAGTCATCTGAGGAAATATTATTGAACTAAAGTAAATTTGATGCTAAATGTGATGTATGACATAAATATTGTGGAGAATGGAGGTCTGGCAAACTGTTTTTTTTGACAAATTGCCCAAAACCAACTTGAAATTGTGACATTATAATTTAATTGTATCCCTCTTCCTCTCAGTATTGTGAGACGCCCCAAGCAGCAAGTTAAGCTAATTCAGTCACTCCAAACCTTCACAAATCTGCACCACTCTGATTATTTCAAAATAAAGGGGTTCGCATTTCAATTTAACATTCTCACTTGGACAAGGCAAAGAAATACAAAGAGGGAAGACAGATGGAGAAAGAAATGTGAGATTATAATCTTGCGTTTTAAAATAAACTGTACTTTCGCCCAAATCAGACACTTTTTTTAAATAAAAAGCATGAAAACAGTTTCCATGTTTTTGTATATCTTTCTTGTCGGCAGTTGTGAGCATAAAGAAAAATTCTGCTGGGACGGAAGGGAAAATAATCAACGTACAAGAAAATTTAAAAAATATGGGAGATAAAAGATGGGAGCATTACTTATAGCATCAGTAGCCCAGCAATGACATTTGTGACTTCAATGACCAACAAAAAGGCAGTGCTATACATTCACTGTGCTGGGCCATTCATTTCGTATTTAGTTGTTACACTGATGTAGTAATTCAGCACTCAAGAGGTTAAACACTTTTTATCCAATAAAAAACACAACATTTTTTGTGCATTACTTACCATGACAACGTGCCTCCACTTTTATTATTTGTTCAAACCGATTCCAGGTGAGTAAAAAGCGAGGAAACAGAGCCAGACATTGAATGAGACGGAACTTAATGCTGTGCTACAGATCAGCTCATTATTATTAAGACGACTATTTTTCATTCACTCTAATGGGAATAGTGCCTTATTTCATATCATAACCTCAAGGAAAAAGATATTACTGTATGAATGACTATCATTCACCATACTGTATTAACAGTTAATGTAACCGCATTATGAATTTGGATCGTCATTCAGTCGTCTATAACATGTAATCATCATTGCTGTTCTGCCTTCTCCTACATATGATGCTCACCAACACTTTACAGAGCACCATCTCAATAGAATTATAGCCCATGGATCTAACAGCCTATTTACATGAGGTATTCGTACAGTTACAAAGTGATGGATGACACCCCCCCACCCCCCCTCACCCAACCACCACATACACACATTTTGGTAATGTACAAACTAATATTTACTGAAATTAGTTTTACCCTGCGGTTATCCATAACGTTTTCTCAATCACTATAATGGATGGGCATCATAGTGGGTGGGCCATAGTCACACTTTGGGAACATAAACTTGATTAAAATAGGGGGAAACCACTAACCGTTGAATTTCCAGAAGTAAGGTTAGCCCTGTTACTTGCAGAAGTATGATTATCCAAAAACCACAATGATCTCAACAGAACCAAATATACAGCAATATACCCACAAGGAAACCTCATACAGATATTAAGAGTGAACAGAGCATGGACATTATTACAAATGGGCACTAATGAGGCATGTCTGCCAATGGTGAAGGTGAATTTATTATCAGATTTTATTTCTGTTGGTTCACAAATTTTATGAAAGGCTGCACCACTGGCCTGGGATTCATGATCTGATGAAAGCAAGTTAATAATGCAACAGTGTAATCAGATTACCTTTTTGAGACAGGAGTGAGTCATTCATTCCCATTCTCTTTCAGATAATGAGGGTCTTTTCTATATAGATCACAGAAAAACAGCACAGTTTTTATCTGTTTAGTTTTTTTTTTACTTCCAGCTTTATTCCAATCTTCTGCAAATCTCTCTGATCTGCTGTGAAATAAGCTGTGTTTTGAGACGTGTCTTTACAGGGTAAAGAGGGAAAAGAACCCATACCACACAGTGTAAATCTCCCTCCACCAAAGGTAATCTGAATTGAGTGGGTGTGTTGCTTAGATTAATTGCATTTTAGTATCTGTAGAATATTAGCTACCACACAACAATTCAAAGCAATTCAAGCTTTTGCCATTTATATTGAACATATGGCAACTCGTAGAGGTCAAATCTGTTATACTCCTACAAGGAGATACTATCAACCTATTTGGATTTGATGGGTTAATTTTCAGTGAATAGAAGTACCGTTTTGAGGGACAGTGCTAATTCAGCAATCCACCTATATTTACTACCAAAAGTCCCCCAGAACCTTTACAAAGCTCAATCCTTTGGGGTCTGTTCTGCAGTTACTCTTGACCACCAGAGACTCGCAGAAAAACTGAACCCACAATCTCAGGTACAATAATATTAATAACCTTTGCATCTGATATAGGACCTTATCACATTGTACAATGGGGCTATCGATTTAATGGCAAGACCTCCCTGTGACCTCTGTGCAACGTGTGATGGGAACACAAGATGCATTTTGAAGGAAACAATAAGATTGACCTCAAAATCGTACCTGTTCTACCTTTATTCTGTGATTCCTATGAGTTTGCTTATAGACACCATTATTTTGCAACTCCATTTACCATCAGACTCCTATCAGACGGCCTGCCCAGAGCATAACACACTTCGATTCAATCAAACTGACCTTATATGGAAAAGAAAATCACAAGTTTTATTAGGTACCGTTAAAAAAGGAACAGGAACTGTACTGTATTGACTATGGCCTGTGGTGTCAAAGTAACTTCCATTTCTTAATTGTTCCTGCTTTCATGACCATACCTCTCTCTCTCTCTCTGGTCTCCTTTTGTGCAGAATTTATAGAACAGCTGTTGATAGGAATAAATCATCATCATTATCATCCTTGCATTTGGTATAGCACCTTTCACGTCAGAGGCCATCTCAAAGCACTTCACAAGATTTTGTTTTGTTTCGTTTCGCCCACAAAATAAACAGTTAATTCACTTGACAGTATATTCTGTGAAGCGCTTTGAGAAGTATTGAAGACGTGATAAGGTGCTATATCAAATGCAAGGATTATTATTTTATTATTAAAGTGGAGTGACTGTGTATTTGTTGGTGAATGCGGCTGCCCATTTGTGCATAGCAATGTCCCACAGACAACCATGAAGGGAAATGATCAATTTTATTTGAGAGATTCTTGGCCAGGACACCAAAAGAAACTCCATTTTCTTTTCATATAGTGTTACGGGATTTTTAACGTCCACCTGAATAGGTAGATGGGACATTCTTTTAAACATCTCATCCGAAGGACGGCACTTCTGGCAATTCAGCACATCCTCCCGGCCTCCATTGGAGTGTCAGCCAAGATTATATGAGTTTAAATCCATGACACGTTTGTTGATGGAAGGCTTCAGTTACCTGGAGTGATGTATGAGCAAAGTGTCTGACTCCTGAGATGTCCCATGTGGGTATTTGAAAGGTCCCATAAATGTTTTATTAGGTTTGGTAAACTATGTTCGGTGGGGGGAGTGGTGCAATGCTCCACACAGCAATAAACAGAAATAATTCAAGTCTAATTTGAGTAATAGTGACATTGTTACTCAAGTCTAATTTTTCACTACATTTATCAATCAGAGAGAGATTCAGCCCATTGTTGGAGTAGACTGTAGCCTCACTCTACAGTTGGCTATTTTACACATAATATTGATCTTAGGAATGCGTGTGTGTTGCTTAGACTGAGGTCTGAAATAACAAAGTATTACATTCCCTACTTTGATGACTACAACATTCCCCCTCCCTCCAAAAAAACATTATTCAATCTCATTTACTCAATCAGCAACAGCAAAATGTTCCCTTGATATTCGAAGAAAACTGAAGATGGCTTTGATAAAATGGACTTCATTAATCTAACCTTGACTTTGGAAATTGCATTTAAAATCTCAATTTTGTTCTAAATGTATATATGAAATGACACAGGCTATTAAACACATCATTATATTATTATATTTCCCTCAATACCAGAACTATCATTATCAATATTAACAAGTTTGGGAGACTTCTGAGGATTATGGCATCATTATATCAGAAAAGCTTTTGCTTAAAAGAAGTGAATGCAATTTTGAAGCAGAGAATGCATAAGATGGTTTTATAATGGCAGATTGAGTAACCATTTCAGCAGTCACATTTATGTCATTTCCTTCTGATGCATCAGATTGAACCTTATGTACATATAGTAACAAGCAACATTACTACTTGGCTTATTGTTTGCTTTATTTGTGGGGGTGGAGGGGGGAAGAGTTATTTATTTACTTTGTTTACAGAATGGTACAATTAATTATAAACATCACACAAGAGCACATAATGTGTTCAGTGACTTAAAGTAACATGGAGAGTAGAGAGAGTCGTAAAGCTGTAATTATCATGGCTTTGAAATGCCAGTTCTACAATACATTTAAAGCTCTAAATCACTCTTTCCTGAAATCAGATCCAGAGCCACTGCAGTCAGTATATGGTTCTCAACATCCTAAACCTCCAACAATGATAAATTAAACCCCATCTAAAAATCACTTAACAAGGAGGGCCAGTCTTAAATAATGATAATAATCCTTACATTTGATATAGTGCCTTATCATATCATTGAGACGGTTCAAAGCGCTTCACAGAATATAACTGTGAAGTGAATTGACTATATTTTGTGGGAGAAATGCGACAATTGTGCACAGCAGTGACCCACAAACAGTCGTGGATTGAATGACCCAATTATAATTTTTTAAATTATATGTGATTTTATGTGATTATTACCACCGGAGAAGTGATCCATCCATCAACTAACAAATCGATTTCTACTTTCTGCCCGGGAATCGAATCCGGGACCTCTCGCTTGCGAGGTGAGTGCTCCAACCAACACCAGTACAGAACTCCATATAGTCAAAACATAACGCCAAATCGGATGATACAGGTTTTATGGGTATTGTGTGGAAAATACCTGCAAGAAGCAGAAGCAGATACCTGCCATCTGCTTCTTGAAAGAAGAGAAAAGGGAAAACAATATCAGCACTTTTGGTGCAAGCGTGATCAGAAGAGAACAACAAAATATGGAAAGTGACTAGGTAACTCAGCAACAGAACAAACCATGTAAACTTTATACTGTCATTCATTCCCCTTGTTTTATTTAAACTTCCTTCCACGGGAAGTCAATAGCTACAGGTCTTAAAAACAGCCCAATTAAATTGTTCTTTGATACCTCCAGATAATTCGATGGAAATTAGAAGACGCTAACTGGACGTTATTGTGTATACTTGCCACTCTGGTTGGCTGTGGTCCACATATAACATTCACAGATTATTTGGGTATCTTGTTTACACTTCATTCCTGATCCCACCCAGACCCCGGACTAGTTTTTTTTATTAAAAGCATTATGCTTTACAGAATATGACTCACATCCTGTTTTAAAAGGTTTGTAAAGAAGGTGTACAACGCTGTGCCCTGGTGTCAGTGTAACAGCATCCTTTACTCTTCATACCTAGTGCCAACCTGGTTTTAAACTGGTGTTGTTGAGAAACCCAAGTGAAAGATGGGTGAAGAGCTTCACCTCCAAGATTGAGAAGTGGAGGAAAGAGGACTCTCCTCATCTTTGCTATCTCCTTATCGCCTCTGCATCCTCTTTGTTTCAACAACGATAACAACAACAAATTGCATTTTTACATCTTTCATGTTGCAAGGACGTCCCAAGGTGCTGGACAAGAGTTTGCGTGGGTTGGAATCAAGAGCGGGGAGAGTGGCTGAAGGCAAGGTCAAAGAGGAAGGTCTTGAGATGGGCTTTGAAGGAAGCAAGGGAGGGGGTGTGGTGGAGGGATCGAATCCGGGATGATGTTCTGGAGGTGGGAACAGAAAAGCTGAAGGCCCGTCCACAAGTGGTGGAGTGGGAAGGTCGGGAGACATGGAGTAGGCCAGTGCCCGCTGAGCGGAGGGAACGTCAATTTATTTAAGAGGAAAGTTGACGAACAAACGAGTGAGAAGGGAATAAGTGGATACCGGAGAGGGAAATTGGAAGGGTGGAGTATAAACACTGTCACAGACTAGTTGGGCCAAATGCCTGGTTTCCATGCCTTTTATTTTTTAGACTCATGTGGAGTATAAACACCAGCACAGACTGGTTGGATCTGATGCCTTGTTTTCCATGATGTAGATTCTTTGTAGCTCAGGGGTCAAATGGACCAATACAATTGAGCCACACAGACAAGAAGGTTGTAGATTTGATCCTTGGTCTGTGTAGAATTAGTCATTGATAATTAGTCTATGCTGTGGGAGTAGGAGGAGAAAAATGAGCCAGGTGTCTGCTCTTCACTCCTGTACCAAAGGAGCAGTTTTTGGAGTCTTACTAAAGGACCAGTTTGATGATGTTAATAGCAGCGTGGAGAGAAAAACGTTGTCACCTTAAAACATAAGTGGAGTCCTGTAGCTCAGTGGTTAGAGCACTTGCTTTGCAAGCAAGACACCTGGGTTCAATTCCAGGCAGGGCGAAACCTTGGGCAAGTTTCCTTACTCCACACGCCTAATAATAATCCCTCCAAAACCCCAAACAATAATAAATTGGTCATTTTCAATCTACGACTGTTTGTGGGACATTGCTGTGCGCAATTGGCTGCCGCGTTCGCCCACAAATATACAGTCAATTCACTTTACAGTATATTCTGTGAAGCGCTTTGGGACGTCCTCCCGACGTGAAAAGCGCTATATCAAATGCAAGGATTATTATTATTATTATTATTATTTGTAAATCTTTGCATTGCTCCACTATGTAATACGAGCAGCTGTGGTACTGCCGTGTGCATGTTGGTGGCGATCCTGAGCTGTTTTGTGCCGAGGTTCCTGATCCATCCTCGTCTCTGTCTTATTAATTCCGCAAGTTCATTAAAGACGAAAAGAGGCGCTTAAAAAGTCTGGATCTGCTGTACTAAGATTATCATTCTAAAGTAGCGACACATTTATACCCATGCCCTCCTGCTGAGAGGATCTAGGGAATGTCATGTTAATGTGATTGCCTTTTTGGGTGAAATAAAAAGTATCAGAAGTAATAATAATCCTTGACGCTAGAAGACCCCAGAAAGTGAAATCAAAAGCTCTCAAATTAACATGTCACAGCAGTAAATAATAGGAACATCCCAAAGGTATCTGTTTATTGTGGTACTGTAGCTTTAAACAACATTGTTGTTAAGAGCTGCCTGCAGCCCCAATCTTTATATCTTGCAAACTTCCCTTTATTCTTACGAATGCAAACCACAACACTACGCATCAAGCTGAAAAATGATTATAATCATTTTGCACCTGCTGCTGCACTTTCAGACAGTAATTCCGCAAGTTCATTAAAGAAAAGGCGCTTATAGAGTATAGAGTATTGGAGTCCTGTAGCTCAGTGGTTAGAGCACTTGCTTTGCAAGTGAGAGACCTGAGTTCAATTCCAGGCAGAGGGCGAAACCTTGGGCAAGTTTCCTTACTCCACACAGAGCCTAATAATAATCCCTCCAAAAACCAAAAACAATAATAAATTGGTCATTTTCAATCTACGACTGTTTGTGGGACATTGCTGTGCGCAATTGGCTGCCGCGTTCGCCCACAAATATACAGTCAATTCACTTGGCAGTATGTTCTGTGAAGCGCTTTGGGCCGTCCCCCCGACGTGAAAAGCGCTATATCAAATGCAAGGATTTTGTTTTTTAGATGGACTATGGGAAAACATTCAGTGGATCAGATGTGGGACACCGCTGTGCACAATTGGCTGCTGCGTTTCACCCACAAAATACACAGTTAGCTCACAATTTGCAGTATGTTTTGTGAAGTTCTATGAGACGTCTCAACGACGTTACTTCCATTACCTCTGCAACTGTTGGAAGTTGGTGTGATGATAAATCGCCAGCTTCTGACTGGTGATAGAGGTAATAGGGGGCAGGAGCAGTTCTGCTTGCATTTTATTCACAGGGTGCGGTTCCACGGTGGGGCTCGTTCCCGATCTACCATCCTTTTATCTACAATGCGGCTCAGATTGAGTAGAGCAGCTGGAACCAACTGAGCTCCCCATAACTAAAACTAGCAATCAGATACCATTAAGCAGAATACATCTGCATAGAGAGAGCTACCCTTTGTCGCAGAACAATACGTGACCTAGGCTACCCTGACCTCAGTCTCCATGCTGTGCTCCACACATCAATTTCCATAAAAGGTTACACAGCAACAGGTTTAATCATTAAGAATGATTTCCAAATACGACTCATGACGCACAACTGCTTTTTAAAGGGATTTCTAATATAAACGGCTCAAAGTTAGCAAAAACAGTGGAAGAGTACTTCAGAGTAGTATTAAAAGTCAGTTGCTGAATAGTTAACGCTCTTACCTCTGGGTCAAAAGGTTGTGGGTTGAAGGCCCATGTCAGAACTTGACTTGCAGTCGGGGATGACCCTCCAGTGAAGGACTGGGGGGGCTGAGGGAAGAGGGTTCCATTGATGAGGTACTAATCTGGAACTGAATACTGAAAGAGACAGTTGAATTTATTGCAGCAAAGAATAAATATTTAACATGATGCTTGAAGGGTGCTTTTATCATAGCACATTCCAAACAACAACTTGCATTTATAAAGCACCCTTCACGCTGGAGCACTTAGACATTAACCATTTCTCATGCATATTAATATTATGACTGATCCCATAAATTCACCTGTGGTTGAAAGAGAGGGCTGCCTAATGTTGATTGGGTTTGTCCATTATTTTGTAAGAAGTCACCATTTTCTACACATGGAGATTGCAAGGCATCTTGGTAAATGCAGTTGTACATAAATGCAGCTTTAGGTCCCTGAGCTGTTTATATTATGCGCTTAAATTACAAAACCAAAAGTTTGCTTGCATTAGTGCATGATGGAGCCTGAATCAGGAACTAGTCCAGACAAAGTAGAGGCCTTATGGGAGTAATAACATTTACATTTCACATTTAATATAGCACCTTATAGCACCAAATCGTTCTTCTACTCCAGGATAATCCTGGAGGCGAAGGACAACCCCAGGCTACTGTTCTCTACCACATCCCGACTCCTCCGTCCCCCCGCCACCCCGCGCAGGTCATCTCCTCCAACCTTCACTGCGAGGAGATGCTGGATTTCCTTGAATACAAAATCAAGGGAATTCGCTCCGCGGTCACTTCCCCTCCAACATCCACCCACCCCCCACTCCTTCCCTCCCACACTCCGACTCCTACCCATCCTCCCCTACACACTTTCGTACCCGTTTCCCCACCCTCTGTCACCAAACTCATCCTATCCCTGAAACCCATCACCTGCTCCCTTGACCCCATCCCCACTCCACTCCTTATCTCTCAGCTCCACCTCCTTGCCCCACATATCACAGACATCATCAACCTGTCCCTCTCCTCTGGCTCTGTTCCCATTCCCTTAAAAACTGCCACCATCACACCCACCTTGAAAAAACCCTCCCTTGATGCGTCGCAGCTATCAAGCTATTGGCCCATCTCCAACCTCCCCTTCCTGTCCAAGGTCCTGGAACGAGTTGTCGCCTCCCAACTGCGCTCTTTCCTCTCCAACCATTCATTATTCGAACCTCTTCAGTCGGGTTTCCGTGCTGCCCACAGCACAGAAACTGCCCTGGTCAAGGTCACCAATGACATCCTGCCCATCTGTGACCAGGGCTCCCTCTGCCTCCTCGACCTATCGGCAGCATTCGATACGGTCGACCACGCTATCCTCCTCCACCGCTTGTCCTCCCACCTAAACCTTCAAGGCCCTGTCCTTGAGTGTTTAGGTCGTACCTCTCCCACCGTCTTCACTTTGTCTCCACAAATGGTTTTTCCTCCGGCCCCACACTGTCTCGTGCGGTGTCCCTCAAGGCTCTGTCCTCGGTCCCTCCTCTTCACCCTCTATATGCTCCCCCTCGGTGACATCATCCGCAGACATGGGGTTAACTTCCACATGTATGCGGATGACACCCAACTCTACCTTTCCTCCTCTACCCTCAACTCCACGACCACCGATGTCCTGACAGCTGCCTGTCCGACATCGAGTCCTGGACGAGAGATAACTTCCTCCAGCTCAACGTGCGTAAAACTGAGGCCCTCCTGATTGGCTCACGTCAGCGCCTCCGCACCTCAGGCGCTGACACCATCAGCATCCAAGGCTGCACTCTCAACCTCTCAAAGCCAGTCAGGAACTTCGGGGTTCTATTCGACCCTGAGCTGTCCTTTCTTCCTCATATCCGCGCCACAACTGGCATCGACTTCCATCACCTCCGGAATGTCACAAGACTACGGCACTACCTCACCCCTCACGCTGCTGAAACTCTGGTCCACACCTTTATCACCTCAAGGCTGGACAATGGGAACTCTCTCCTCGTCGGCCTTCCCGGCACCTCCCTCCACAAGCTGCAGGTCATTCAGAACTCTGCAGCTCGTGTACTGTCCCGCACCAGGCTTCGTGACCACATCACTCCCACCCTCGCTCGCCTCCACTGGCTCCCCATCCCCCAGAGGATCGAATTCAAGATCCTCATCCTCACCTACAAGGCCATTCACGGCCTCGCTCCCTCCTACCTCTCCGACCTACTATCCCCCTACCTACCCGCCCGTACCCTCCGTTCCTCTGGCTCCGGTCTGCTCCACATCCGCCGCCCCAACCGCCCTACCATTGGTGGCCGGGTCTTCAGCCTCTCAGCCCCGAGGCTCTGGAACTCTATCCCCCAGTGCCTTCGCCGCTTCCTCCCTTTCCTCCTTCAAGGCCGGTCTGAAGACCTTTCTCTTTGACCGTGCCTTCAGCTCCCCTCTCGACTCTCTACCCCCTCCTCACTCCCTCCCTTCCCTCCCCTCACCCTGACCATTTCCCCCCTCCTCGCTCCCTCCCTTCCCTCCCCTCACCCTGACCATTTCCCCACTCCTCGCTCCCTCCCTTCCCTCCCCTCACCCTGACCATTTCCCCCCTGCTCGGGTCCTGACCCAACTGTACAGCGCCTTGGGATGTCCTCCCGACGTGAAAGGCGCTCAATAAATGGAATCTTGTTGTTGTTGTTGTTGTTATCACTTATAAGGAAGGAGGAAGGATTGAGCTCCTGGCAACAGCTTTGCCTTCATCCTTCTGTTGACTGAGATTGGTATATCAGTACCTCTGTTCTGAGAAGGCAGAGATACTGGAATACAAAGCTTGTGTGAGCACTTGGCCACTAGGCTCAGACTGGACTAGCCCAGGTAGTCATGACCTGACTTGCTCAGGTGGTCGTGATGACCAGTAACAGGTCCACATTGTCCTTTGACAATTTGGGGCCAAGAGAGTTTCGGGGGTATAAGGGCTTGTTCTGCAGGGACAACCCTCATTCCCTAGTGGAACGTGATTTGGCCTAATTCAGTTAAAGGGGGTGAGCAGGGCCTAACCTCGCTCACCATTAAAAAAAACTTAAATGTAGTTTTACACACACAAAAAAGTTAATTTAATACCAAATCAGTTTTTACAAAGATCACACAACGCAAAATTTGCCCGTGTTAGCGATTGACGTCTGATAGAGCCCAAAGCAAGAAGTAATTTGGAAAACAACAGAACCCAAAACAACAAGAAGATTATATTTGTATAGCGCCTTTCACATCGGGAGGCTGTCTCAAGGCGCTGGACAGAGTACAGCATTTCAGACAGGAGCTGGCGTCAGGGGTTTGTTTGTTTATTTTATTCCGTGCAGAAAAGCAGAACTGAAATCAAACATGACAGAAGACCACAGAGAAAGTTGTGAAACTCACTGCCAGGTTCTAAGCTTGAAACCAAAAGCAACAGTGTTTAAAAAGAAATTTGGTGCACACATGAGTGAGAAGCAAATACTATGAAGAGGCTTAGGAGAGGAGAACAGGAGGGGTGGGGCTTGTGTAGAGTAATAATACTGGTACAGAGCTACAGTGTAGAATGGTTGAATCGTGAGGAAATCGAATCGCAATTAACTCATCTGAACCGGGAAGCATGATTGATCTTGCTGCCTCTGTTTCACAAATGAAAAATGACCCAAGGTTTTCACTCCAGAGGCCTGGTTTAAACATTTCAGACCACGCAAATCTTCCACCTTGCCTATGGTCACCTCCCCTTTCTCCACATCAAACTACGACATCGTTAAGTACTCTGAGATGCTACCCTACATGAACAGCACTATATAAATACAAGTTATTGTTGGAAAAGTTTTAAATGCCATCTTAATTTAGAAACAGTTGTTCTTCAGTTAACAGCTTGTGGTCACAGCGTCTTGAAGCCGGTATGGATCTTTTGATTGAAACTATGATAAATAATGCTTTAATGCCATATTACTGCTTTCACCTTCTCCTGATTGATGTTAACATTCCCATGTGGTAGTTTGGATATTTTTTAAACAAGGGAAATCATTTCAAATTAATCATTGTTGATTCCTTCCTTGCATTTGATGTAACACTTTTTACATCTTCAAGACGTCTCAAAGCGCTTCACAGAATATACTGTCAAGTGAGTTGAAAGTATATTTGTGGGTGAAACACAGCAGTCAATTGCGCACAGCAATGTCCCACAAACAATCGTGGATTGAAGTGACCAATTTATTGTAATTTTTTTCTCTTGACGAATTATTATCAGATGTGTGGAGTAAGGAAACTTGCCCAAGGTTTCGCCCTGCCACGAATCAAACCCAGATCTCTCGCTTGCGAGGTGAGTGCTCTAACCACTGAGCTACAGGACTCCACGATAGGTTTATATAATTTGAAAACAGAGTTACATAACTCTACAACAACAACAACAAGATTGCACTTATAGAGCGCCTTTCACGTCGGCAGGACTTGATTGTTTTATTCTAAGGCAAACTCTAAGGCTTGATTGCTAAAGGAACATATTTAATAAAAATCAAGATCTAATAAATTGGTGGAACAGGATGGGTGGGCTAAATGGTGTTCTATCCCTGTTTTCCTATGTTTCTTTGTTCTTTCGAGCCCTCTGAGATGCTAACCCACATGAAGGGTGCTATATAAATTCAAGTTGTTGTTGTATTACTTATGTGCAATCAATCCAACCATGTGATAACTTTGACTGCAATGTTGTAGAATAACATCTGGTTGTGCTAACTTAAGGGGCCCTTTTTAATCAGGCACAATGCCTGACCCTTTGGTAGTCTCTGCCTCAATTCCTCCTCCTTGCCCCCTCTTTGTCCGTCTGAAGACTTTCCTCTTCTACCATGCTCATGGTCACCTCCCCTTTCTGGTATCAAACTACGCTATTGTTAAGCGCTCTGAGATGCTAATCTGCATGAAAGGCGGTTGTTATTGTTAAATGCAAGTTGTTATTGTTGCAGACAATACTGTCAGACATCAGATCCTGGGATGAAAGCTAACATTTACAGCTGAACATCAAGACCAAAGCCCTCCTGATTGGCTCCGGTCAGTGCCTCCACACCTCAGGCACTGACAGCATCACCATCCAAGGATGCACACTCCACCTCACTGAGCCAGTCCAGAACCTTGGCGTCTTGTTTGACCCCCAACTGTCCTTCCTACCCCACACAGTGCCATGACCTGCTCTGCTTCCCCCACCTCCGCAACATCACCCAGCTCCGCCACTGTCTCACACTGCAGGCCACCAAGACCCTCATACATGCATTCATAACATCCAGGATTGACTACGCAAAATCTTTGCTTGTCGGCCTCCCCAATTCCTTTCTCCATGGGTTGCAGATCATCCAGAACTCTGCAGCCCATGTCCTCTCCCACACCAGGCTCTGCGACTCGATCACCCCCATCCTCGCCCGACTCCTCTGGTTTCCCATCACACAGAGAATACAGTTCAAGATCCTGGTACTCACTTTCAAAACCCTCCATGGTCTTGCTCTCCCCTATCTCTGAAATCTAACCCCTACCCACCTACCTGCTCCCTCCGCTCAGAAGGCTCCAGCCTGCTTTATGTTCCCCACCTTGCCTGTCCCACCATTGGCGGGCGGGCCTTCAGCTACTCTACCCCCACCCTCTGGAACTCCATCCACAGTCCCTCTACCTCGCCACCTCCCTTGCCTCCTTCAAGACCAGTCTCAAGACCCTCCTCTTTGACCGTGTCTTCGGTCACCCTCCTTCACCCCCTGCTCTCCACACTCCTCAATCCCGACCCCCAGCTCAGGTCCAAAACACTGATTGTCCAGCGCGTTGGGATGTCCTCCTAATACAAATGTAATTTTGTTGTTGTTGTTGCTTCCTACACCTCTCAAGTGCTGTAACATTATATCCATTCCTCGTCTTTAGTTTCTCCCACATCCTATATCATTCCTTGGGAAAAAAATGGCAATGCTTGGAGTAGAAAAAGAGAGAGAGATAACAGTAGAAGAGATGGTCAGGAGAAAGTTTCTTTCATTAAAATAAAACAATAATAACAACCTTGGATTTGATATAGCGCATTAATCTGGATATCAATTCTGGAATTTATAAATTGCTGAGCACTGTTTGTACTGGCTGAAGGAAAGGCATCTCTTGGTAAAGGCTAATAACTCAGTGGAAAAGATGTCCTGAAACTGCCGAGAGGCATGTACAGAAACAATGTCATTATTTGCAGATAGATAAATGGAGACCTACTCCATAAAGAATGTTTGAGAGCATTACAGAAATAGTTTAGCATAGGGTATGTTTACAGAAGGTGCTTATATGACTTTTGTGTGAGTAACGGAGCCTTAAACAATACCATGTGCTCCACTGAGATGTTTACTGCCAGTAAGGGCTGCTCACAATCCTATTCTACATCATGTCTATTTGACTCTGTAGAACACAGAGCAGGTGTCCACATGAAATCCTGTTTGGCCAGCTCCCAGGAGGTAGTCAGAAATAGCTTTGATTGTCTGACCCACAGAGTCTCTCAGGCCTTATAAAGAAATGTACGATAGCAAAGCTGAAATCATGTGCTTTGCAGGGAATTATGAATTTACATAACCTTTCATGTAATCTGTATATTTTCCTCCGTAATTCTATGTGATTGTTCATCTGCTACTGCAAGGAAACATGCCATTTGGCCAAGCTAGTGAGTGCTTGTGTTTATACTCCACATAAACTCCCTACCCCTCCTTATCCCTGCTCCCATACATCTCTATTTCCTACTCCCTTGTGCCCCACCTGTGGTACAATACACTGGAATGCCACCGCACTGTATCGTGTCATCCTGAACTGTCATGACCAGATCTAGAATGCTGCCACCCCTGACTTGCCCTGGAGACGGATCAGTGAAATATCCACTGTGGTGAGACTTGTGTGAAAAAAAACCTTGAATTAATTCAGGATTCAGAATGATTGGCAAAAGCACACATTACATTATTGCAGCAAAAATAAGATAACTGTATGTTCACTGAATCACTTTCCTAACAGGACCAAACACTTCCAATATGTCCAGTCAGTTAGATCCTAATTCCTGGAAAAATTGTGGAGTCCTGTAGCTCAGTGGTTAGAGCACTCGTTTTGCAAGCGAGAGACCTGAGTTCAATTCCAGGCAGGGCGAAACCTTGGGCAAGTTTCCTTACTCCACACGTCTAATAATAATCCCTCCAAAAAACAAAAACAATAATTAAATTGGTCATTTTCAATCTATGACTGTTTGTGGGACATTGCTGTGCGCAATTGGCTGCCGCGTTCGCCCACAAATATACAGTCAATTCACTTTACAGTATATTCTGTGAAGCGCTTTGGGACGTCCTCCCGACGTGAAAAGCGCTATATCAAATGCAAGGATTATTATTATTATTATTATTAAGTGATGTGAAATGCTTGCCTAATTTCCTCTTGTAGCTTATGGGTTGCAAGAGTGGGTGAGGAAGTAATGATGTGTACAATTGACCGGAACAGTTGTTTTTCGAGGAGTAAATGTCAAAGGCAGGAAAGACGCTGACAGGAAACATTGTGAATACTGTTGTCAGGTTTGTCCCCAATGGAAAAACTGCCCCGTATTTCTCGTTTGGTTTCATGTACCAACACGAATAGGACTTCTGTCACTGAGCCAAGAAGCTACACTGCATACACGGCTGGAGCTTTTAGCTTCCATGATGCAACTATAAGCTCCTGCAACCTTTGCATTTAGAAACATCTTTTGAAACTGATCACAGAGAGACTGCAGGATGGAATCCCAAAAGGGCAGGGTAGAATCAATGAAAGTTTGCCCACCATTGGTGGGTCAGGTTGGACGGGGACATGAGGCAGTCTGCGTTTGCTGATTGTTGTTGTTATTGTTGCTATTAGCAGTCTCTCGCCTTCTCTGCCAAGGATCAAGGTTCATTTCGTGAGATGAAAAGGGAGGAATGAAATGAAACAACAAACAGACAAAGACAACAAATCACATTTGTATAGCGCCTTTCAAGTTGGGATGACGTCCCAATGCTCTTGCCCTGGGATGTCCTAAAACAAAGATGATAAACGAAAAACAGGCAAATAAAAGTTTTAACTTGCAGAGGAAAAATGACAGAATGTTGAAATGCAGCTGAATAATAGATTAAGTTAACTTTCTTGACAATGATTGCTCACCAGAAGACAAGTAAGTTCCAACGTATTGGAATAGGTGTACCTTAGTTTACTGAAATAAAATTGTTTTCTCATGCAATAAGGTTGGAGCCCAACCAACAGAAAGAGGAGCTAATCGTTTGCGCCCCTTGAATGTCACGTGTAAACCATGCACAGTGACTCCACTTTAAGTAAAATCCTGTGAAGCACTTTGAGACAACATTGTCATTAATTCATTATGAAATGATTAAATATTAAACAGCTGACGATTTCACTAGACAGTGAAATGTGTTTGTTCTGCAAATTTGTCCTACAAAATTCAGAGGAATGCACAACATTAGTTTAAGAGTTTACGCAAAACTACGCTTTATAGATTCCGGGTTTCACAATCAGCAAAATCATGAGGTGCGTACTTGCAGATGACTTTGCGAAACTAGTTTTCATTAAAGATCTGTTGCATTTAACTGAAGTCTGCAAGTCATACATTGTTTTATTTTGGCTGAGTTATATTGTGGGGCTGACGTGGAGGATGTTGTGGGTGTTCTACTGTCAATTCACCGTGGGGGAGGGGGTGGGGGGTGGGGGGGGGGGGGGGGTGGAAATGATGTCAAGTTTGTGGTTGAAAGTTAGGCAAATACTAGCCTAAGAGTAGTCCAATATGATGGGTCGTCTAACTGTGGCTAATTTAAGTTGGTGCATTGGAATCTGTGTGTGTGTGTAAAAAAAAGAAAGGTCTTCAAAAGGATGGGTTGGGTGGGAGACAGAGAGAGAGAGAGAGAAATACGTTTTTGCAGGTTTATATTGAAAAAATATGTTAAAAAAAATTGGCACCCGTTCAAACCCATGTTTCCACCACGCAGTGCAACAAATACACCCCTAATTGGGCGTTATTCAACGCAATCTGCCAACCATCAACCCAAGGCTCCGTCCTTCCCCTTTGCTCACACAGCAGAGAAGCAACACAGCACAACTGACTTACAGACAGACAGACAGACAGACAGTGACTGACTGACCGACTGTCCCAGCTGGAGGACAGCAGCACAGCATCCATCACAACAAGGTATTTAGTAGCAAGCCCTGGAAGAGCAGCAGAAAGTGAAGGGGAAAGCAGTCATTTAGCTCTTTACATTTTTGAGCGACCCATACAAGGAATCAGATTTTTCCTGTCTGGCAGGAGGTTCATTTGTCGTTCGAATTATCATTTGTCACTTTCCCAACTCAGCTGGAAAAGTCGGTGCCAAGTGTATACAACTGACCAATGCAGATCAGGGGTGGGGGGGCTGGGGGTCAGAGCTGAGCTCAGGGGAGAACTAGCACTTGGGTGGTAATAGCTGAACTTCAGATCCCCCCCTCCCCCACCCCTTCCCCTCAATTTAGGGTGAAAAATAAATCAACTCAGTTGTTTAGGTCACTATCCTGTGACTTCAGCCAAAGAGAAAATGTGCAGCTGTCAGATGAGATCCCACACTTGCTGTAACTTACTGACTGACTCCCACTGTCTAGACTCATAGCTGAAGAGTGGTCAGATAAGTGAGGTACAGACTGGATTTCTGAGTCTAAAACCAAAGATGATAAGGGTTTTAAGGGATAAGTATTGTGTGTTGTCATCGACTGGTTAATTGGATTCTTGTTTGAAGCAAAGAGAAATAGAATTGAATGGTGAAAATGCTCTCATCCAGCAGTCAATTACTGAGTGGCTGTCATTTCTATTCTTAGCAGTGAGATAAAAATCAAAGAATACTAATTCTGGGCAAGGTTTCCTGAAGAAAAATGATTTCCTGGACACGGTTCCATTTGAAATTGACTTTCAAGTGGAGAAAGGCATTCTTGGGATCATTTCTACTCCTGGTGCTTTCTACCAAGTTGGTGTCCTCGACCGATGAAGGAAGAAAAGCTTTGCAAATAATGGAGCAAGCACCTTTGATTGATGGGTATGCTTTCCATTTTATTCCATTTTAGACCATTCGCTGTTTTAAAATAAGAGAGAGCAAAATAAGAAAGATTTTCGTATTCCTTACTCAGATAAATTGTGTGAGATGTTGGAGTCCTGTAGTGTAGTGATTAGAGCACTCGCCTCGCAAGCGAGAAGACCCAGGTTCGATTCCTGAGCGGGGTGAAACATTAGGCAAATTTCCGTACTCCAAACATCTCTATTTACCTAGCAGTAAGTAGGAACCTGGTTGTTTCTATGATAAAAATCTATCGACACCAAATTGTGGAACATCGCAGAACACAAGGATCAATGTTTACTGATTTGTATTGAATCTATTGAGCTACAGTTTCTAAATAAGGTGTGCTGTTTACTTGAAAATCACCTAATTGAACGCCTCTTTATTTGCAGAACCCCTGAATATGTAAAACTAAGCACCAGATGAATAATAATAGAAAACTCTTGATTACTGCATGTAGCTTTAATGTACAGCTAATTTCAATTTGTTTTTACAACTGCATTGCACAATCCTGTTTTGTGTCAGAAAGGAAGTTGGCAATCCAAAACAAATGAGGGGTGTGAGTGTGTGGAATTCTTGCATAAGATTAATTTTAACTTCAGTTTAGAAATGAACTTCTTGCAACTGAACATTTCTCATGAATAATCCACACAAATATAATTTGAAGTGAACCAAATACTGTAGTGAAGGCAAAACTACTGAGGCAGTGCAGGTTCCTTCAATGAGCCACATGAGATAAGATTTTGGTCAGGCTTTTCTAAGGAGAGGATTGTACTGTTGTTTGCTGGCCTTGGGCTATTAACCGATTTAAAACGTCTAGATTTAGGAATATTTAGTTCTATGAGCAAAAGTCTAAGTATTATATCTTGCAATTTAAGATCAACGGCAGCACTCAAGAGTATGTTTTATGGTTAACAGACTTAATTCATACCAATTTAATGTAAGAGCAGCAGGATTTGAAATAAATTCAACGTTTTTCACTGTTCTTTTAGCCACAATGATTTGCCTCTGCAGCTGAGAAGATTGTACAAAGGCGTGAATAAGGCCAATTTGTATAATATGACAGGAACATGCACAAATATTGAAAAACTGAAGAAAGGAAAAGTGGGAGCCCAGGTATAGCGTTTGTTTTCTCAAAGTTTCTCTTAGCAAAAATTCTTGTATTTCATATAGTGCATTAGCACATCCAGGTCTCTCAAAGCGCTTCGCAGATTGTTTTCTGTAAATGGCTGTGTAATTGTTTGGGCAAATGTGGCAACGATGTCCCACAAACAGCCACAAAGTGAATGATCAGTTTTTACCCTGAAATTGGTGGTGGGGGAGGGGGGGAGAAATTTCCTCCTTTTACAATATTCTAAAATGGAATTAATTTCACCTTTTAATGTGGGAAGATATTGTCATATTGCTACTAGTCATAATAACCTTCGTAGTCCAAGACTGTGAGGGATAATAAAATTCCAATCACACAATCACAACCGCTACACTAGACATCATATGGGACATTTCGCCCCTATCCTGAATTCACTTGGTACATATTCGAATGTCTGCTTTTCTTTACAGTTCTGGTCTGTATACGTAATGTGTGTGTCTCAAAACAAGGATGCTGTACGTTTGACACTGGAACAGATAGATATCATCAAGCGCATGTGCAAAGCGTATCCAGACTTTGAGTTTGTCACATCATCAGATGGTACCAGTTCACAGTACATAACTCAATCTTGTTTGTCACTTTTGTGTTTCTGATTGTAACAAAAACAATCTGGATAAGAATTCTTATTCCTCACATTTTGTTTATTTAGGCATTAAAACAACTCAAAAGATAGCCTGTCTTATTGGTATTGAAGGTGGATTCTCTATTGACAGCAGTTTGGCAGCGCTAAGGATGTTTTATGAACTTGGAGTGCGCTATATGTCCTTGACACACAACTGCAACACTCCATGGTAAGGACTGTTCTCTGTGAAATACATTGTCAAGATATTTTTTTTCCCGTGGGGGAGGTAGTAGAGGAGGAGCTGAATTTTATGCCTTTTATATGATATAGCACTGATAATGGCAAACTCAAGCTACCTGTAATACCTGTAAAGTGTAGAAACTGTCTAATTGTAGGAATCACAGTAATGGCCCACAAATAGTGACAAAGTAAGTGACCTATCCATCTGGAGGGTTTTTGGTTAGGACACTGGATAAACCAGCATCTCTTTATGAATCTTTAATGTCCACACGAACAAGCAATCAGGACCTCGCTTCAATGTCTTATTTAAAGTATGATAACACCAACCAGGTGGGGCTCTTTAAACACCTCAATGGACTGAGTATCAACATGGAATATCAGCTTCAAGTCATAACACAGGGCTTGAGCAGTTCCCTAAAGTGTTGTCAACTATGAGTCATACATACACTTTATCGCAATCTAACCTACTCAATCATCAGTAATCTTTACAAAATTATTTCTGTTCCAAGCCTTGCAATCCTAGGAAAGACATTTGCCAAAAAAAAAACGACCCGTTACAGTACATCCTATGAAGTGTTTTGAGACATCCTCTTAATAAGACACTATAATCAAATGAAGATTATTATTATCTAAAATAATCATGTCACTGTCAGCTCCCTTTGTATCTCTTTGTGTTCAAGCCTGAGGTGCTGCTGCAGGAATGAGATGGATTTGGTTAACAGAGAACCGGGGACAAATTGTGAGACTTTGTAGTAAACTATGATCATTTTGTCGTAAAATATCTCAACTTTTCACTCAATCTGAAAGGATCCTTTCACTTGTTCTTTATGCTGTAAAGGCAGCACTCGTGTGCAGTGATAGGATGAGGATGTGGTCACAAACGAGCAAGTCATTAAGTAGCAATCATTGCTTGTACAATTATTTGTGATTATCCTGATTTTCTGTTATGTGCTGATTGATCTGAAATAATGATCCACATTATTTACCATTCCAGGGCTAAGAGTGCTGTGAGGGAGCCCAATAATGAATACCCATTAATTACTAATTTAACGGATTTTGGCAAGGTAAGATTTTATTTTTGAAACTTATCCTCTTTGGGATTAACATCCTACGTCCAGGGCTCTGGCAAGGCAGCTGTGTAACAGCAACGCTTACACTCGTGCAAACGTTAATGTGTAACATTGGGCGAGTGCTAAGTAAAAAGTATCTAACTATCTGTCTCACTGTAAAAGATTTTGTGTTCAGCAGCAAAGCAGGTGTGGTTTTCTGCCTCACTCTCCATGCTGATTAGAATAAAGGCCAGGTACAACATATCCTCTAACACTATGCGGGTGGAATTTGTTCCATGATGTTATTTACATGCTTGAACAAAAACAGAGAGAGCTGGGAAAACTCAGCAGGTCTGGCAGCGTGTATGGATAAAGAAAAGTGATTCAACATTTTGGGTCCACGACCCTTCGTCAGAACTCAACATTCAACTCAACACCCTGCCTTCATCTCCCCTCTCGACTCTCTACGCACTCCTCGCTCCCTCCCTTCCCTCCCCTCCCCTCCTCGCTCCCTCCCTTTCCTCCCCTCACCCTGACCATTTCCCCCCTGCTCGGGTCCTGACCCAATTGTCCAGCGCCTTGGGACGTCCTCCCGACGTGAAAGGCGCTCTATAAATGCAATCTTGTTGTTGTGGACCCAAAACGTTGACTCACTTTCCTTTCTCCATAGATGCTGCCTGACCTACTGCGTTTTCCCAGCTCTCTCTGTTTTTGTTTCAGATTTCCAGCAACTGCAGTATTTTGTGTTTTATTTACATGCTCGTCTGATTATAATACTTACATCTATCCTTTTTTCTAACTTCCTAAAACACATTGTTTTATTTTCCAAACTGCTCTTGTTTGGGCTCCTGACCAGTTAGCGACAGTATATTTTTACGCTGATGAGGGGCTGGCAGATTTCTTGCTGATATTTACACAAATAGGCAACGTGTCCCTTTCTCACTGGAGCTGGTTATTGAGAGATGACTCTCATCACTATTTCTGGCTGCAGATTTTCATTCTGTTGGTACACCACAAACTAATTTTTACTAGATTAGGGGACGACTAGAACATGTTTTATCACTGATTTAAAATGGTTGCCAAAAAAAAGAGGGCAGATGCGGAGAATTTTTTTCACGCAGCAAATTGTTCGGATCTGGAATGCATTGCCTGAAAGGGTGGTGGAAACCGATTCTATAACAACTTTCAAGCGAGAAATCGATAGATATTTGGGGAGGACAAATTTGCAGAGCTGTAGGGAGAGAACGGGGGAGTGTGTTGAATTTGGACAGCTCTTTCAAAGAGCCAACATGGACACGATGGGCCAAAAGCCTCCTTCTGTGCTGTATAATTCTATGAAATGAAGTCAATGAGATTTAAGACAGAATTGGATGAGTATTTGAAGATAAACTATATAAAAGTGCAGGGAAAAAGAAAGGGTTTATGGACTAATGTATGTAGCTCTTGGTGACATCATCTGCAGACATGGAGTCAACTTCCATATGTATGTGGATGACACCCAACTCTTATCTTTCTGCCTCCACCCTCAACTCCAGGACCACTGTTGTCCTGACAGACTGCCTGTCAGCCATCAAGTCCTGGGCAAACTTCCTACAGTTGAATGTGAACAAGATTGAGGCCCTCCTGATCGGCTCACGCCAGCACCTCTGCACCTCAGGCTCTGGCAGCATCAACCTCCATAGTTGCACACAACTCACCAAGCTGGTCAGGAACCTAGGTGTCTTGTTCGACCATCAACTGTCTTTTCTTTCCCACATCCAAGCCATGACCCGCTCTGCCTTCCCTCATCTCCGTAACATCGCCCGACTCCGCCACTACCTCACCCCTCAGGCCGCTGAAACTCTTGTTCATGCCTTCATCACCTCCAGGCTCGACTATGCAAACGCTCTGCTTGTCGGTCTTCTGAACTCCTCCCTCCACAGGCTGCAGATAATCCAGAACTCTGCAGCCCGTGTCCTCTCCCGCACCAAACTCCGTGACCCTATCTCCCCCATTCTCGCCCGACTCCATTGGCTCCCTATCCTTCAGAGGATCCAGTTCAAAATCCTGGTCCTCACCTACAAAGCCCTCCATGGCCTCGCCCCACCCTACCTCTGTGACCTCCTAACTCCCTCCACTCAGCCGGCTCCGGCCTGCTCCACGTCCCCTGACCCACCCACTCCACCATTGGCGGGAGAGCCTTTAGCCACTCTCCCCCAATCTCTGGAACTCCATGTCCCACCTTAAAACCCTGCTCTTCAACCATGCCATTGGTCACCCCCTTCCCTTCCCCTCCCCTCCCTTCTCCCACCCCCTTGACCCCAGCTCGGGTCTGAAATGCTATGTACTGTCCAGTACCTTGGGACTCCTCCCGACGTGAAAGGTGCTATACAAATGTAATCTTGTTGTAGCTCCAACAGAGGGTGTAGCAGCAGCAATGGCTCAATGTGTTGAAAACAAAGAGCTTCCTTTTGTGCCTCAATTTCTATCAATTTATTTTCACTTACAGGAAATAGTGCAGGAGATGAACCGACTTGGAATGATGATAGATCTATCACATGCTTCTTTGGAGACGGCAGAAACTGTACTTTCCATTTCCAAGGCACCAGTGATATTCAGCCATTCCTCTGCCTCTGCCATCTGCAACCACCCGAGGAATGTTCCTGATAAAGTCCTTAAAATAATTGTAAGTAATTTATATAACAGCGCAAATTAATTTGCCTTCTGCTCAGAAACAGTCCCTTATATTTCTTGGTCTTTTCAATAGACTTTGTTTATTTATTTAAAAAAATATACTTTGGTAACATTATAAAACAAAAACGATTAGCATTTGGATTAAATTCTTTTGGTGAAAATTGAAGTGCTGAGCTTAAAAGAGCCTCAACACGATGGGCGGTTTGGAAAAATTACACCTTGAAACTTGATCGGGGGACATCTGAACATAAATAAACCGGCACTGTGGGGAAAGACTAATCACTCCTAACATTTGCATTAATGGCCAGCGCATAATAACATTGACTGAGAC
Organism: Callorhinchus milii; assembly: GCF_018977255.1. Classification (NCBI taxonomy): domain Eukaryota; kingdom Metazoa; phylum Chordata; class Chondrichthyes; order Chimaeriformes; family Callorhinchidae; genus Callorhinchus; species Callorhinchus milii. The sequence goes on along the minus strand of NW_024704755.1, from coordinate 11,375,366 downwards.
TCAGGAGTCAGCTGCCTGCAGTCAGTCTAGTTTGGGGAACAGAGAGAGGAGGTGATAAGGGGTAAGGGTGTGAATTACTAAGTTTCACCACTATGGGGCAACAACAAGAAGAAAATTACATTTGTAGAGCGCCTTTCACGTCAGGGGGGACACATGCATGACCAAGATGTAAAGTGAAGCAAAAGACTAACTTTTACAGTGATGTTTTCCCTTAAATGGTTTGCAATTATTCAGTCTTGTGTACCAGCGAAACACATTTAAAACATGAAAACTGTTTGTGGGACACTGCTGTGTGTAATTGACTGCTGCGTTTCGCCCGCAAAATTCACTTAACGGTATATCCTGTAAATGCATTTGAGACGTCTCGAAGACGTGATAAGGCGCTATATAAAATGCATGGATTATTATTATTATTTAAAAGTTGCAGACTATGGCAAGTGGAAACACTCCATAGCAATTTCCTGCAGCTTGAATGTTTGCATCAAACAAATTACCGTCAGGCTCCTCAGAGCACCTCTTCAACAGGAACCAGCTGTAAAATTATGACTGAGAAAACACTTTAGAGGAGGAGGCAAGCACTTACCCTTTTTTAATGTTTCTTTTTTTTGCTTTGAGCAACAGCTTTGGGATCTCCAGGAAACGCAGGTAACACTTACTAAGAACTGAAAACAAGAAGTAAATTATTTGGTGCTTAACAGTGTTCTGGCAGTTTTGAACCCAAACCTCCACTCAAAACTCTTGCGTTTGTTTTTTATTGAAAGTTTCTGTGTAAATAGTAAATGAGAAACTATGTCAATTTAAAAGAGCCTTAAGTATTTGAAGAAATATTAATAGTCATAGAATGGTTCTGACTTTAGTTACTGTGGGAGACCATGACTGGAGGATATGTTAGGATTTCCGTAGTTTGAAATATGACTCGACAATCCAAATACGGTGTAGCAAGGTTTATTGTGACAAGAGTGAACACAATATGCATTAATAAGTTACTACAAATGTCTGACAAGTTATACTACCAATTTTTGAAGACAGTCACACATCATGGAACACCTTCCTTGTGATTCTTAAAGGGACCTCTCCACACTGGTCTCTCTCTCTCTGGAGCCTTCCTGTTCTTCTAAGCGTTCTCACCTAGAGTGCCATAGTTATACCCTTTCTCCAAGTGTCCTTCCTAGGGCCCCTCTACCCACTTCTGATACAGTCACGTACTCAGGTTAATCAACCATTTGGCTTGGTGCCAGCCTGACTGAGTCTCCACATGGTCTTCCATTTGTCCTGTCTAAGATAGGAGATTGATCAGTTTAGGGCTGTATCTGGTGCTTATTATTTTGTTATGTGGGATCATTGGTACATTCCTTTTAAGTGACTGGATATTTCTTATCAGTATCCTGGGATGGTACCAAAGTCCTCTAGTTTAAACAACTTGCTCAATAGTTGCTATTCTTGAGGGTTGCCTTTTCTCGCTTGGCAGGCCCTGTCAGAATCTAGCGACTTTTTGCTAAGTCGAGATCCCGGTACCTTGGACCTTTATCTCTGTGGGGCTTGTTGTTATTTACTGATAAGTGGTGACCTCCTACCCTTTTCCAAGGCTGTCTTATTACTCAGAGAAAACCAAATGTGTCCAATCTCATGTTTGCCACGGTTTCCTGTTCAATTCATTCGTTAACTACATTCGTTTAATGTTTCATTCTCATTAAACTACAACATTTATAATCTAACAGTTAGTTATGTTCTCGCCACAGGCAGCTCTTGGAGAACACTTCAACAGCTCAGAGAATAGTCTGGGACAAAGCAATCCACAAGTCCTCTGATACAGAAAGTGCAAGGCCATTGTAACATGGCTGATGCTTCCTTATGTTAACATTTCTACTGATTCAATGTTGTGTTTTTTTTTGCAGAAAGAGAAAAATGGTATAATAATGGTGAATTTTGCCTCTATGTTAGTGACCAAGGCTGATGTTCCTACTAATGTTATCAATGTTGCAGGTAAACCATTTAAGTAAAACAGAATAGCTTGGCAGTGACTATCCTTCAAATGAATGTTGAATGGGATCCCTGTAAGTTTGTGAATTATATAGTTGTGATCAATAGAAACAATTCAAGAATCTATCTAGCCAAAAGCTCATTAATTCACTTTAAAAGCGGTACATATTTGTTGAAACATTAATTATGCTTGATTTAAAATTTATTTATTAAAGATTTAATTTTACACCGACATTTTTAATGTATCGGAGGAAAAAGTACATTTGAGTCCATTGAGGCGTGCTTTGGAAAGGTGTTACAATTTTGTACTTGATGTTACAGATCATTTCGACCACATTAAAAAGACTATTGGATATGAATCGATTGGAATAGGTGCTGACTTTGATGGTGCACGGAGGTTTGTAATGCAGTGTAATTTGTTTTGGTCAGATGGGTGTCTGACACACGCGGAAACCCGTCACCATGCTTAAGAGTACCCAAACCAGAGTTCCATGCATCCCACTGATACATAGAAATTCCAGAGATATTTATTAAAATGGAATGCACTCTCTCCTGGATGCACGCAACCTGCTTACCTAATTACAGAAAGTTTGAGATGCAGGTTGGCAATTGGCTACCGTGTTTCGCCCACAAAATATACAGTCAGTTCACATTGACCTGAGTTCAATTCCCGGCAGGGAGAAACCTTGGGCAAGTTTCCTTACTCCACACGCCTAATAATAATCCCTCCAAAACCAAAAACAATAATAAATAGGTCATTTTCAGTCTACGACTGTTTGTGGGCATTGCAGTGCGCAATTGGCTGCCGCGTTCGCCCACAAATATACAGTCAATTCACTTTACAGTGTGTTCTGTGAAGCGCTTTGGGGCGTCCTCCCGACGTGAAAAGCGCTATATCATCAAATGCAAAGATTATTATTATTACAGTATATTCGGTGAAGCACTTCAACATCTCACAGATGTGATAAGGCGCTATATTAAATGCAAGGATTATTAAGTAGAAGTACCCGTTGTGAAGCCTCCTCTGCCTACAGGGTGCTAACAACAGGCCTACACTGACCTTCAGTGGCTTCCTGTGTTTGCCACAAATCCACCTCACTGCTTGATCCGGTGTATCCCCAGGAGCTCGGATCCATAAGGGAGGACTGTTTGGCACCATGGATCTTATATGCTAAAAACTTGGGAAATGCAATATATCTTGATCATTTCCTGTTCCATGTTGCTACTAAATATCTGATCAAATGGATGACATGTTCCAGGTATCCCAAAGGCCTTGAGGATGTGTCAAAATATCCTGCATTGATTGAGGAACTACTGAGGCGCAAGTGGACAGAGAAAGAAATAAAAGCTGTATTACGAAATAACTTCCTTCGTGTTTTTCAGAAAGTGGAAGAGGTAAGAAGAGCATAAAATATCAAATAATAAGTTTCATTTTGCATACCATCTTTTAGTTCAAAAGGACATCTCAAAGCTCTTCACAGGATTTACTGTAAATTGTAGTGACTGTGTATTTTGAGGCAAACGTGGCAACAAACTCCCTTCACTTTTCAAATACAGTTTTGGGGTCTTCAACCTAAACAGGCAGACAGGACCATGGTTTAATATCTCATCCAAATGAATCTACCTCCAATAGTTCAGCACTCTCTCAACACTATATTGAGTCGACTGAGTTCAAAGACTACGAGTTAAATATTTGCTTAAAATTAAAGTTTTAACAAATAAAACAAATTTGTCAAAGTCCCCTCATATCCAGATTTTAAAAAATTAAATGGCGATGTTAAAGTTGTCTTTTAGGCACTTTCTGGCAATCTGAAAATTTATTTTATGCTCTGTGATCAGTAAATCTACTCATGAATGTATAATAGAAGCTCAGTAAATATTTTCAATAAGGTTACAGCTAAGATGTGTTTCAAATAAAATAGAAGTTACAATTTGTCTTATCAAATAATGAGTAAATACATCAGCAGGTATAGTACTAAAGCACACAAACCTCAAGGTTACAACAACAACAACAACAAGATTCCATTTATAAAGCGCCTTTCACGTCAGGAGGACGTCCCAAGGCGCTGCACAGTTGGGTCATGACCCGAGCATTGGGGAAATGGTCAGGGTGAGGGGAGGGAAGGGAGGGAGGGGAGGGAGGAGGGGGGGAAGGAGAGGTCAGGTGAGGGGAGGGAAGGGAGGGAGCGAGAGGGGGAAGAGAGTCGAGAGGGGAGCTGAAGAGGCAACGAGAGTCGAGAGGGGAGCTGAAGGCTCGGTCAAAGAGAAAGGTTTTGAGACCGGCCTTGAAGGAGGAAAGGGAGGAAGCGGCGAAGGCACTGGGGGATAGAGTTCCAGAGCCTCGGGGCTGAAGGCCCGACCACCGATGGTAGGGCGGTTGGGGCGGGGGACGTGGAGCAGACCGGAGCCAGAGGAACGGAGGGTACGGGCAGGTAGGTAGGGGGATAGTAGGTTGGAGAGGTAGGAGGGAGCAAGGCCGTGAATGGCCTTGTAGGTGAGGATGAGGATCTTGAAATCAATCCTCTGGGGGATGGGGAGCCAGTGGAGGCGAGCGAGGGTGGGAGTGATGTGGTCCGAAGCCTGGTGCGGGACAGTACACGAGCTGCAGAGTTCTGAATGACCTGCAGCTTGTGGAGGGAGGTGGCGGGAAGGCCGGCGAGGAGAGAGTTCCCATAGTCCAGCCTTGAGGTGACAAAGGCGTGAACCAGGGTTTCAGCAGCGTGAGGGGTGAGGTAGTGCCGTAGTCTGGCGATGTTCCGGAGGTGATGGAAGGCGGTGCCAGTTGTGGTGCGGATGTGAGGGAGAAAGGACAGCTCAGGGTCGAACAAAACGCCGAGGTTCCTGACTGGCTTTGAGAGGTGGAGAGTGCAGCCTTGGATGCTGATGGTGTCAGCGCCTGAGGTGCGGAGGCGCTGACGTGAGCCAATCAGGAGGGCCTCGGTTTTTCGCACGTTGAGCTGAAGAAAGTTGTCTCTCGTCCAGGACTCGATGTCGGACAGGCAGCTGTCAGGACATCGGTGGTCGTGGAGTTGAGAGTAGAGGAGGAAAGGTAGAGTTGGGTGTCATCCGCATACATGTGGAAGTTAACTCCATGTCTGCGGATGATGTCACCAAGGGGGAGCATATAGAGGGTGAAGAGGAGGGGACCGAGGACAGAGCCCTGAGGGACACCACATGAGACAGTGCGGGGGGTGGAGGAGAAGCCATTCGTCGAGACAAAGTGAAGACGGTGAGAAAGGTACGACCTAAACCACTCAAGGACAGTGCCTTGAAGGTTGAGGTGGGAGGACAAGCGGTGGAGTAGGATAGCGTGGTCGACCGTATCGAATGCTGCCGATAGGTCGAGGAGGACGAGGAGACAGAGGGAGCCCTGGTCACAGATGGTCAGGATATCATTGGTGACCTTGACCAGGGCAGTTTCTGTGCTATGGGCAGCACGGAAACCTGACTGAAGGGGTTCGAAAAGTGAATGGGTGGAAAGGAAAGAGCGCAGTTGGGAGGCGACAACTCTTTCCAGGACCTTGGAGAGAAAGGGGAGGTTGGAGATGGGCCGGTAGCTTGATAGCTGCGACGCATCAAGGGAGGGTTTTTTCAGGGTGGGCGTGATGGTGGCAGTTTTTAAGGGAATGGGGACAGAGCCAGAGGAGAGGGACAGGTTGATGATGTCGGTGATATGTGGGGCAAGAAAGTGGAGCTGGGAGATAAGGAGTGGAGTGGGGATGGGGTCAAGGGAGCAGGTGGTTGGTTTTAGGGATAGGATGAGTTTGGTGACAGAGGGTGGGGAAACGGGTACAAAAGTGAGTAGGGGAGGATGGGTAGCAGTCGGAGTGTGGGAGTGAGGGGGTGGGGGGTTGGTGGATGTTGGAGGGGAAGTGACCGCGGAGCGAATTCCCTTGATCTTGGATTCAAGGAAATCCAGCATCTCCTCGCAGTGAAGGTTGGAGGAGATGACCTGCGCGGGGTGGCGGGGGGGACGGAGGAGTCGGGTTGTGGTGGAAAACAGTAGCCTGGGGTTGTTCTTCGCCTCCAGGATTATCCTGGAGTAGAAGGACGACTTGGCCGAGGCTAGAGTGGAGCGGTAAATTTTGAGGAGGTCCAGCCAGATTTGTCGGTGGACCGTTAGGCCAGATTTGACACAGGTGCGTTCAGCGGCCCGCACCTGGCTTTTCAGTGAGCGGAGGTGGGTGGTGTACCAGGGGGAGGAGCGGGAGTAGGAGACAGGAGTAGGTTACCAATGTTAATACCAGTACGTGCAGATTTAGCTGGCCTTAACCTTTCCAGGTTGGGAAAGTCACAATTCAGTGACCCATGTCAGTACTGTGCAGATGAGACTGTCAGCTAAAGACAGTGCCAGGTTTGTTGCTTTTACAACTCATTAATTTCCATTGTGCATTCACTATAGTAAGATGCTGCAGCTTTATTTTCCTTCCATTGCATGAGTGACATGTAATAACTCCTGTTCATGCACCTATGCAATTGGGTTAACACCTCTCCTCCAGCCCCCCCCCCGCTATAATTAAAGGACTTTTAATTAAAATTTCTTTCAAAGTTTCACGGAACATAGAGGAAAGCACATTAAATTCAAAGAGCTCCTCCATTGCCAGTATGAGGCATATGCAGCTGGTTAATTCTGTTCTAGTGAAATTACTTAAGAAAATCCCAGGGGAGTTTTGTTCTTATCTATCCAACATTGATGTCATTTTCCAAACTGTCTTGAGTTTTTGTTAATCACTGTTCTTGCTCCAATGATATTTGCTGAACACAGGCTATAATTAAACAGAGCATGTAGTGAGTGCATTGACTGCATAACTGCTTGTTGCTGCTGAAGAACAGAAAATCATGGCATACCTGTATTAATGTATATACAATTGGTGCAAACGGGCTTCTACCCACTGAAATCTTATCTTCTAGAGTCATTTAAATGCATATTTCAATCAAAATATATTAGTAACAAAACCTCTGAAATATCTAACTGAAATGGTGGATTGCAATAAATATTTGGATTTGTAATACTGCTTTATTACATCAAAATATTTCAAAGCACTTCATACTTCTTTGAAATATGGTGTCTATTTTTTTCCAGCAAATGCAGCAGCTAATTTGCACCAGTGATATCCCCTGAATATCAATGAGATGAGTGGCTAATTAATCACAGTTGGTGAATTTAAGAGAAGCAATATTGCCCAGGAAACTGGGAGACCTCCTTATTCTTTAAAATACCAAGGCATCTTTAATGTCCATCTGATTCAGTAGAATCGGTTCGACGAATCACCCAAAGAATGAGTGGGAGACCTACATTTTTTTAAAAAAAATTGAAGATAAGAAATAAGGTATTGTATTTTAAATTGCTAATAAATGTCTTCTTCTCCACAGGTGAGGGATACATTGCAGGATGTACAACCCAGTGAGGTGGAGATCGCTTTTGAGAATGTTAATCACGACTGTCACCTAGACCTCAAGAAAATCGCCAGGACAATGTCAAACGTACTAAATTCACAAAGCCGGATAACAGCTCCTAATCTTACTATTTTGTGCACAGTTATTATTATACCATATCTGTACATTTTAACTGGATAGTGAATCCAGTGTAAGATTCTGTATCTGCAAAGCTGATTGAAAGAAGACATGTAAGAAAATGAAGAAAACCCCACAACAAATTGGTAGTTAGAAAAATAGAATTTACAAATCACGACAGAATTATTAGCAAGATTGTTAAACATTTTGAAATAAATTTTCACAGAACTACGGCTCCGCCACTGCCTCACCCCTCATTCACACGTTCATCACATCTACAACAACATTTCATTTATAGAGCGCCTTTCACGTTGGGAGGACGTCCCAAGGCGCTGGACAATTGGATCGGGACTCGAGCAGGGGAGAAATGGTCAGGGTGAGGGGAGGGAGCGAGGATGGGGTAGCCTCAACTATGCCAACTCCCTGCTTGTCATCCTTCCCAAGTCTTCCCCCTTCAAGCTGTAGATCATCCAGAACTCTGCAACTCGTGTCCTATCCCACAACAGACTCTGTGACCCCATTAACGTCGCCCGGCTCCACTGGCTCCCCATTCCACAGAGGATAGTTAAAAATCCTCATCCTCACCTTCAAAGCCCTTCACAGCCTTGCCCCTTTCTACATGTAACCTGCTAACCTCTTATTGACTTGTCTGCTTTTTCTGCTCAACAGGCCTGCTCCATATCCCCCCGCCCGTCCTGCCCCACCGTCGGTGGTCAAGCCTTCAGTCTCTCCCGGTCCCCTCTTTGGAACTCCCTCGCCTCCTGCAGGTCTCAAGACCCTCTTCTTCTGACTGTGCCTTCGGCCACCCTCCTTTATCCCAAACCCCCCACCCGGGTCCAAATTGCTGACTGGGCAGCGCCTTGGGACGTCTTCCCAACGTGAAAGGTGCTATACAAATGTAATTTTGTGTTGTATTGTAAGATACATAGAGTTGCTGGATACTAATTAATAAATAAGGACCCATTGATTAGGACCAATGGAATGAGATCAGGACGGAGAGAAAGCAGGAAGGAGGGAGAACTGAGTGGAGGGTGTTGGGTGTGACTGTTGTATTGTGTAACTGGAGACCTAAAATAAGAGTGTTCTACACATTGTTGAGAACGTAACATGGTGTCAGAAGTAAAACTGAACGGATTTTGAAAAGACTATAAGATTAAACAGGGAAGAGAACGAGGGACAAAATGAGTGCTGGAGCAGCAGAGCTGGATGTAGGGACAAGATATCTGCAAATACCGCGATCATTAAGGCTAGAAGGTAACAAGAAATAATTGGCAAAGGTTTTAACGGGATTTTGAGATATTTGCCCTAGCTTCAAATGTGAAGGAATTGTCAAAAATACAGCAGTCGGCTATTTTCCTAAATGTGGCAGGAGAAGAAGCGAGGGTTACTTTGCAATTACGGAGAAAGATATGGACATGCCATTAGATAAGATGATAAAGGTCATACGTGAAAGATGCTGTGGATATAACAATGTCACAGTAGATAGATATAAATTTGGAACAAGGAAGCAGGGGCCTACGGAATCATTTCATCAATACTGTGCAGTATTACGATCATCAAGTAAAACATGTAATTATGGAGCTTTAAGAGATGATCAGAGACCAAATTGTGATAGGATTGAAAAAATAATAAAATTGCTGATTGTCCAGCACCTTGGAATGTCCTCCAGACGTGAAAAGCTCTATCCAAATGTAATTTGACTGTATTGAACGTGAGCGAATACTGGCACTCAGATAAGCAACCAATATCTGTACCTTGAGATTACCAGTGAACTGAAGTAGGAGTGGGGAGAAAAAACCTCCTTTTTTTCAATAAACAACTTGATATAGTGCTTTATTGAGAAAAAATAACATTTGGTTGACTTTTTACATTTAGTATGGTATAAAGAAAAGTTCTGAAATACTACAATAATTTAACAGCCAACAGAAAAGTTTTGCAAAATATTTTTAGCCTAACTCATAGCAGCTCCTTTTCTTGTGCAATTACAAGCTTTACCATCACTGGACAAACAATATTGTACACTGCATAGAAGTCACAACTGACTGCAGTTCATTCGAAAATGTGGACCACTCATTGATGGCCCTAATTATTTTTAGTACACACTACAGAAATAAACAATACAGTGGCTTTTTGTTCTGGACAATTCCTAAAAATATAAATACCAAAATAAATAGGAATCTTTCTTTGCCAATTACACAATCACAAGCCTTGGAAGATGCAGCTAAAGAGTTTGGATCCCTCAACTTCATAATTAGTGCCTATCGTGAAAATAAAACTTAAAAGCTATCCATTCGTGAACAGCCAAACTTATCAAATGTCTTTCAATACTGGGGTTGTCGTGTTGGAGAAGCCACAAAGCAACTGCCAGCTGCTTCCTTCGATAAAACAATCTTACACCTGCATTACAGTAAAGCTGTCAATGCAGCAAAGTTATGTAAATGCATTCTCTAACTTAAAAAGCAAAAAGCTTAATACTAACTCACCAGACATGAGCCCCAAATCCAAGCATATTCCCAGTAAAGTTAAAGAATATGAGGTACATCTTTACAAAGTCCACTTTCTTCAGACTTGCCACATTTATAATACTGTCAATGTATTATTTTATATCATGTTCTAGATATGTGTGCAGTATTCTGAAGGCAACTGCAGAGTTGATGTTGGAAAGCACTTAATGCATCAATGACGTAGAGCTTGGAAGATGAGCCGTGGGAATCGTTGTCTGAAAGGTGAACTAATAAAGGGAGTACTCGTTAGAACAGAAGGGATTTTGGAATGTTTTCTGAGATCAGGTTTAAATCACATCAGACTCCAAAATGTCTCCTCTAAAGACCCCACGTATAAGTGGGGTGTCAAGAATAAATAGTGATGACTTCACAACCACCACCTCGGACCAGAAGTACTCTCTCCAAACCTTCTGTAAGTACTTCCAAAAATTCCATGTCTGGAAATACTAGGTCAAGGATCATGGACAAAAAATATCAGCTCACCTGGAGCTCTATGGGTGCAAATTTACCCATACAAATCTCTTTAGAGTTATGCATTGTATAAAGGATACAGTTTTCATCGCCATCCTGGTTCTTTGGTGGTCCAGGCATGTTCAGCAAAACCAGCTTGGCATCATGAGACCTATTTACAATGACTTCATTTAGCTTGACCGCTGTATGCATTCTCCTTACATTGGACTGGTCTCTGAAAAGGAGGGAACGTTTAAAAAAAATAATTATAACCACATTAGGATAATAAGTGGGTACAAACAAAACCCATTAAGGTTTTAAGCAGATTGAATCAGCTGTTAAGTTACTGACTGGCTTTCTAGAAATGCTTTGTTACACTTTAATGTGGTGGGGGGGAAGAAAGACAGAATGTGCCCATAACACTCAACTCATTGAGATATGTGGGATATGTTTCACAAGCAAGTAAAATGTTGACAGGATTAAAAGCATATAGGAAACTGCATCATATTTTGCAGAATGATTCAGCTGGCTTTTAGCATGTAAAGGATCAATATAACGCATCCGGCATCTCTTGATCCTCCACATCTCATCCAAATGCGATTCCTTAAATGCCTATGTGGTTCATATAATCTTACTGCTCACAGCACAAAGTGTTTTTTCAGATCCCACTTACTGTCATCTGCAATCTGCTTCTCTTTTACTCTCTCATCCTTTTAATATTTTATTTAATTAATCTCAATGGCTTTTTATAGGAACCTTATACATCACTTTGTTTCCTTTTGTTTTATAAAATGTGTATATAGAGCTTTTAGGCTACTTCCTTAATCAGAGGAATATATTTTTTAGAATGGGGTGAGGGAGGGGTAGGATGTGAGAAGCGGAAGAGTGTCCATAAAGATCTAAAGCAGAAGGTTTTTTTTACTGAATAATACAATCAACAATCTCTTGCTTAATAGCTGCTTTAATCAATGCAGCAACACATTACCAAATCAGCTGGCAAGTCGAGCCCAGGCATTTGCCCAACAGGCGGAACAGGAAGGCGGTAAATGGATGGGAAAATGAGACCAATAGTTTAGCTTTATCATTTGCATTATTGAAATCAGGGTAGTCCTATCAACTACCAGCATGACCTCTCCGTTATTTGACAGCAAGAAGATAAGGACCAGCTATAGTTCCCCCAACCTCCCTCTTCCACAGTTCAATCTGCATCCTGATGAGGCCAGAGGCATTCACAACAGCAAGTCAGCCAAGAGACACAGTTTGAAAAAAAATCTACAAAGGACTATTAGACTATATAATGAGCATTACTGATCTAAGGAGATTCTGGTATTGACTTGTGACATTGGAATTTATTTTTGTCTTTACAAACATCCGAGTTCACAAGCTCCAAAGCACACAAACACTGAAAACATTGGTTATCTTCACTCATCCACATTGTTGTAGAAAGATGGCCTTCAAGTAGATTTGCTCTAAGCATAACTAATAGTAATGAAGAGCAAACTTCATGAGCATTTTACAGGTTTTTTAAAAAAATTGAGAAATGACCTTTTACTAGAACTATTTGTTTTAAAAATAATAACATTTAAAATAAAACACTAGCCAAATCACAAAACATTTAATACTTACAGAGTCTCCCATTCTCTGAATACATATAGATTGAAGAAAGTGTGAAAAAGAGGAGGTTAGGCGAAGAATAATTAAAGCATTTAACGAAACATGATCAGAATAGATTTTGTAATCTGGTAACGTTTAGTCTGCATTGGAAAAGTTATATGCTGTACGTATCATTTTGGGAAGTCTTTGGGAAGGCTTGTACTTCGTTTATTTTTGAACAGATTTGTATCCTTACCAACTTAAATGAAGGAAAATTCTTTTGCTACTTAACTGCTGAGTAATTGGTCTAAATATTTGGATGGCAGATTGTTTTTTGCACATTGTTTTGAGAAACTCATTTCCCCCCCCACACATTTTAGATATTTTACATTGACAATATTGTACTGAAGCTTTTAATCCAAGGCTGATTTTAAGAGAAACTAAATGCATAAGCAGCCTTAGTGGAGGACTGTATTTACAATTTTTTTAAAAAATGGAGTTACCACCATTTAATAATGATTACTTTTTTTCCAGGCATTAAATGACCTATTCTGTAAAAGAATCAAATTGTTTAAGTACAACACTTTTTTTGGATCATCAACGGCTCCATCAATATTGATATTAAACCGTGAAGAATAATTGCTCAGATGTTTCACACAAACGATGGCAAAATATGACAACAACAACAAATTACATTTGTATAGTTCCTTTCACGTAGGGTGGACTTCCCAAGGCGCTGGACAATCAGGGATAAATAAGAATAGGTCCTGCCAATTATACTCATTCAATATAAAGTAAGGACAATCAGATACTATAGATACTATACAATCAGATACTACTGAAACAATTATTCGGAGCGTAAAACTATTATAATATTTTCCATTGGGTCTTGGCCTTAAAACAGATTTCATTTTTATTTGTGCAATAGAATAGCCAGGTAAAAAAAAAGCACAGTTCAGTAAAACGACCAAGGAGAACATTTTGTAATGATTATTTGCAGGTGTTTTCAGGAGAGTAGACACTTACGGTTTAATACTGATCAATTCCCTGAAGCTGTTCGGGGTATGCATCTTACAACGGTTTCGCTCAGATTCATATTTCTCTTTTGTCCAGGTCATCTGTACTTTGTCAGGAGAAACATGTAGCTCTTCCTCTTCATCAGAGTATATGCTTTCTTGACGAATCATTGAATTCCTGTCTTTTACCAACTGAGCCTGAAGAAAGCAAAGAAACACTAAAACACCTTGTACTATAAGAATACGTTGATTATGAACAAGTGCCAGAAAGTAAAATATTTAACAGTAGACTGAACTCTGTGTTCTATTATTGTTAATACCTATTCCCTGCTTTTCTCATCAAACCAATAGAGGTAATAGACAACTTGGAAAAAACAAAGCTTGAGCTGACGAAACAAATCATGAGAATGGAATATCAACATCAGCACAGATACAACAACAACAAAATTACATTTATAGACCACCTTTCACGTCGGGAGAACGTCCCAAGACACTGGACAGTCAGGGATCAGTACCCAAGCATGGGGAGGGGTGGGGTAGGAGTGAGGGAAGGCACAGAGGTAGGAGGGCGACTGAAGGCACAATCGAAGAGGAGGGTCTTGAGACCGGCCTTGAAGGAGGTAAGGGAGGCGAAGGGACTGTGGGATGGAGTTCCAGAGTGTAGGGGCAGAGAGGCTGAAAGTCTGGCCACCAATGGTAGGGCGGGAGACGGAGCAGGCCGGAGCCCGCTGAATGGAGGGAGCGGGCAGGTTGGTAGGGAGTAAGCAGGTCAGAGGTAGGAGGGGGCAATGCGTGCGTGAGGATTTCGGCAGCCTGAGGGGTGAGGCAGTGGCAGAGTCTGGCAATGTTGCGGAGGTGGTGGTAGGCAGTGCCGGTCATGGCGCGGATGTGGGGGAGAAAGGACAGTTCAGGGTCAAACAAAGCACCCAGGTTCCTGACTGGCTTAGTGAGGTTGAGTGTGCAGCCGTGGAGGCTGATGCTGCCAGCGCCTGAGATGTGGAGACGCTGGCATGAGCCAATCAGGAGGACCTCGGTCCTGCTGTCGTTCAATTGGAGAAAGTTGTCCCTCGTCCAGGACTTGATGTCGGACAGGCAGTCGGTCGGGACGCTAGCAGTCCTAGAGTTGAGGGTGGAGGCAGAGAGACAGAGTTGGGTGTCATCCACCTCCATGTGGAAATTTACCCCATGTCTGTGGATGATGTCACCAAGGGGGAGCATGCAGAGATCCAAGTAGGCAATAAAAATATCCAAATCAGATTTTAAACAGAGATGAGAAAGTAAACTCCGAACAATGCTTTCAGATGCACTGAGACAGCAGAAGAGGACACAAGTTTAGGGTTGCAATTTCAGAACAGATATCAAGAATTATTTATTTACCCAGAGGGTACAGATTGCCAGGAACAGATGACCAGGAAGTAAGTGGTGTTGAGGCCAGGATGCTGGAAACAATTTAAAACAGGTTGGTACTACAATGGAAGGATGGTGTGCAAAGAGCTAAGGAGCTGGTACTCAAGCTCCACACTGTACTCCAGGGCACTGGGGACAAGGATGCTTCTCACGAAAATCCCATTAATCCTGCAAGCCAAAGCCCTAACAGATAGGGTGGTCCAAACTGAAAAAGCAGTGGGAACGCTTGCTAGTAGTACTTTCAGTGGTAAGCTATTTGGTTTTAGCTGGTTAAACCAAACAGTACTCCAACACACATTCTGGGGTCCTTGAGACTTGGCTCTTGTGAGCCTAGACCAAATACTCTCCAGAATGAGATAAGCATGATGCGTCCTTTCAGAGAGTGCTCATTCCATTAGATATCAATACCAACAAATAAATAAAATCAAATAATGCAGAATATTTAAATTGTATTCCATCATACCTCTCTTTCCCTCTCAGTCTTGGATAGCCTCATCTGCCTCAACATTTGTGACCGCTGCTCCATCATCAGAGTTCTTTCGTATGTATAAGCTGAAATATCACTGCCGTGCTGAGAACAGAATTTGATGACATTATTATAAGAAATTATATCTCCAATAAAAATGTTGCTAAAACATACTTTAGGTTTCACCATTTCTCACCATCTCAACTACTTCAACTTCTGCCTCAATTCGGAGGTGGTAAAGGAAAGTTGCAAGGTCCTTTTTCATCTGAATGCTGTTATCATCCATTTGTGCAACAGTGAAAATGCGCATCGTGCATTTTTTCCAGACCTGCGCAGGAACAGTTTGTGTTAAATTTCCATTTACGGTCAGAAGCTGCTAAAGTAAAACCACACTAAATACAAACAAACAATTTGATCATGACTTCCAACAAAGAGGAAAAAAATAAAATGTTACTATCAGCTGATATGGATTTATTGCCCAGCTGGTAGACCTTAGAACCATAGAAATTCAAAGCATAGGCATTTTGCCCATCTCGTCTGTGCTGGCTCTTTTAAGAGCAATCATTTCAGTCCCATTGACCTGCCTTTTCCCCTTATCCCTGTAGCTTACTCATTAGCCTGTTCCATTTACATCTTGGTCCACTGCATGTAGTTACTCTTCCAAAATAACAGCAAATCCTTTAAATTCCTCCCCCCACCTTTATAAATGACTTTAGAAATAAACAAAACATTTAATTATTTAAAGTTGCCTTGCAGATGGACTTATTAAAAAGCTTTTATTGTTGCTCCAATCTAGAGAAACAAAGAGTTATTGCATTTGTTTAGTTGTCTTGTGCAAAGCCATGGTACGTGACAAGTTTCAGAATCAGTTCTCTCAACCAAGAGTTGCAAATTTGTGCTACCAGTGCCATTTAAAAGAAATGGGAGGCACAGTCATTCATTGTACCTTCCCCAACCGAACCAGTCTTCTGATTTAAACAATTACAATTTTTTAGTTTTCATCATGAATTAAATATGAAGCGTGACTGTTAACTGCAAACTATCAAAATTGGACACCCAGCAATAAATTCCAGCTATTACAGATGGGACATTGCCATGTATATTTGAAATTTCTAACACTGAAAAAAAATTTCAAAACTACTACAGTTCACGTTACTTAGTTTGTACCTTGTGTTGTCGGAGGAGGAAAGGGAGCAGCATCAACATGCCCCCATCGTGCACAATCCACCAAACATCAATGCGGCCCTCAGTAAAGCGTTCATGATTACTTGGATAGAGGGAGACGTTCTTGGGCACCAACAGAGCAAGGTGACCAGCTGTGGTGACTCTTACAGTGTCTGGAAATAGGATCAGTGTTATTTTGGGAGTGGCATTTTCTTACTAACAAGACACACTGGAATATGAATCAAATAAGCTAACTGCTGAAAACTTGAATCTGGGGTGGAAGAAATACAATTGTGCTATTCACAAATTAGCTTTGTTGCAATCACCAAGACTTTCAGTAAGTAAACATTGAAAACCATTGATTTATAGACACTGTGGTTAATTGTAAATCACAAAACCTGCAAGTTATCTACAGTCAGTACACCAAGAACATTATAGATTTAATAGATCTGTGATTAAATATGCCGTGCACTGACTTGCTATCAGCCTACAAAAAAAATTGATGAGCAAACCTGCCAAATAACAGCATTGCCTCAACCTCTCTGGGAAATAAACAGTTGAGCTGTTGAGAAAGTAGCAACCACAGGTGCATGATGGCATTCACATAGAGATTGTGATATTGTAATCATACGGTCAGTATTCAGTTTATTTTAAAAAAAATTCCACTCTTGAGTAAATCTTACCAATGAAAGTTTTCCAGGCTCTGGGATCCTCACTCTGTCTCCAGCCATAAGGCCAACCCATAACTACTGAATTGTGTTTCATTCCACCAAGTCCACAAGATTGAATTAAATGTGCAATGCCTTCTCGAACCTTGGAAGAAACCACCAATTGAGTAAACCCTTTCACCTTCTCTATGGCCATCATGCTTTTAATTGTCTAGAATGAAGAAAAGAAAATTATACATGTAACAATAATCAAACTATACATAATTCAAGTGGGAAGAATTCCAGCCTCCAGTGACTGGTTTGTTTCTCCAAGTGCTGTCAATAATACGACAGACCTGACTGGCTCAGGCAAAAGGCTATGAGACTGCAACGGAGAAATCAACTCAATTCCAATCTTCCATTGTTCGGTGCATCACCAGCCCCAAAGAGACCCCCCACTTACTTTTTCCTCTCTCTCCCTTCCCCTCCCTCCCCAATCAGGATAGTTATTAGTTGGTTATTAGCCTTCTGACAAGCACAGGTTTGAGCACTCTCCATTCACTTTTGGTAAAACTGTACAAGTAGATTTTGTTGATGTCAAATTCATTTTGTATCTGAACTCAGTGTTAAGTGACAAATAAAATAAGATGCCACAGCTGCAGTTAAGTCTAAATTCTAGGCCAGGTGACAATAATGGTAATGTATTCCATTCCCCAATACTCACTGCCTTAACCTTAATGAGGATGAGAAGGCACCTCATCTCAAAAAAATGTAACATTTAAGCCATACTTGTTCAGCGGCTTGTGCTTCTCCGTAGTTTTCTAGAAAATTCCCTTGAATGACTGAGCCAACGATAGTTAAACCTTTGCCAGCTTTTAGCTGAGATGCAAATGTTAGCAATCTGGGATGTTTCACATGTAAATCTTCATCTAGTTTCAGCAGTACCAGCAACTGAGGCCTAGGGAAAAAAGCATTCACAATTTAGTGCAATAATTCAACAACTTTTTTTTTCCCAAGAGTGCACCATTTGGGGTAATGTGCACTCTGAAAAAGATCCATTACATACAATGTCTGTCTATCAATACAAAGGAGTGGACTACAATATTTAGAACACTTCTAATGGATGATTGGACTAGAAGAAAACCTCCTTCAGGTAGGAAATATGAAAGAAATGAAGAACTGATCAACATATTAGATTTGAGTATGTTACTGCAAACCCTGAATAATAACATAGATATAATCTCCAAATCAACTCTAAACTTACCTCCAGTTCTTAGTATGAGGAGGACCTTCTTCCAGCCTCAGCAAAGCATAACGAGCTGCGCTCAGAGACAGACCCCGAATACCATCACCCCACTCTTTTTCTGCACTGCAGAAATCAGACAAAATTAAGCCTGTTAATATCATATTGATCAGCATTATTGAAATAATTGTCAAGGCAGGAGCGATTGGAAATTTATTAATGATGACAGCAGTTTCAATATAGTTTAACCTCGCCTTGTAGCATTGAGTGTAACACAATATTTAAGCTACTTTTACAGTGCTTTTCCACACTTGAAAGCAATGGGGAACAAAATCCCAAGCTCATCAATGAGGGCATCTCACTACGAGAACCTACTTGCTAGTTTTCACTTTGTTAGAGAACAAAGCAACTGCCAAATTTCCCAAATAAAACCATGGCACAGAATTCTCTGCTATAATTAAAATCAAATGAATACTGCCAATTAAGATGGTTGAACTCTTTGTACAAAGTCAGTGCTCATTTATGCAATAGATCTAATGCTGCGCTATTTGCTTGTACTTTTCTCCCAGTTTGCTACTAATCCCGATTATGCGAGATGACAATCCTGATGTATTTTAGAACAAATACCAGGGTAAACAAAATCAAGTGCTAATAGGAACATAAAAGAACAACAAAATTACATTTGTATAGAGCCTTTCATGTTGGGAAGACGTCCCAAGGCGCTGGACAGACACAGTTATGGACCAAGCTGGGGGTTGGGGTGGGAGAGGGTGGAGGGCAGGGGGGGTGAAGCAGGGAGATCGAAAGCACGGTTGAAGAGGAGGGTCTTGAGGTGGGTCTTGAAAGTGGCGAGCGAGACGGAGGGACTGTGGGATGGAGTTCCAGATAAAACCCTATTCAGTAAATCTAACATGCTCCTTATGTGTTTAAAAGTTAAGATACATGAGATTCCTTAATCACTTCTTTGTTCAGCATCTTTAAAAACAGCTAGTTGCTCAGAAACCAGCTGTTTAACAAATTTGAGCAAGGTATCATGAATCAGTTATTTTCAGAGAAAGGAAAAAAACATATTTTAACTGGGTCAAACATTAGTCATGAAAACAAAACTGTAATCTGCAAAAAAAATTAACTTTTTTTTAAACTTACCCTTGGTACTCAATATACTTGTAAATCATGCCTGCGATAAGCATAGCGACAAGAGCGTAATACCATGAAGAAATGAACATTAGAGCAAGGCATGTGCTCATGCCTAAAAATGATAAAGCCCTACAGAAAGTAAAAAAAATAAATAAAATAATTTTGTTTTACACATTTCTGAATTTGAAGCCTCTTAGGTACAACATCAAAATTTTAAATTGCTTCCATTTAAACATTCAAAATCGGAACAAGCTTAATAATCTTCTAATTTGTTGCACAATTTTAAAATGAAATATTAGGACAATTAGACAAGTCATCAAGCCCTTTATATACAGGCACTTACCAATGGTAGTATTTAAATCTGGGACGCCAGTTGGGAGTTCGCAGAAGTGTTTGTACTGCACAAGCCAGGTTAACAAACAAATAGCACATTAAGAAAAACCTGTAAAATATGAATGGCAAATGTATCCAGCAGATTTCATCATTACATAATAGCTTAAGATAGATACTAAGGATAATGCACAAAGATATACCTACAGTCTGGATCTTTATTAATCCACATGATACGCATAATCCATGGAACATAGTTAGGATTTGTATCTCACTGAACGAAATTTGGAGTTGTATTCTAATTGATTATTCTTTTAAAAAGATTTTTTTTAAATCATGAATTAAAAATATGATCCACTCAATTTTTTTAATTTAAAAAATCGTTACAAAAACGTCTACTTACATTGAGAGAATGGGAGCCACCATATCAAGTGAGGCGATCAGTATTCCGAGTTCAGCTATTATAGCCGTCAGAAGAAGAGCCCAAGTTGGTTCACCATTTGCTTTTCCATGTCCAAACACCTACACATAGATTTGCATTTCAAAATACAGTCAGGATCTTAAAAGATCAAAAAAATCTGTACTTCCTAATGCTGTAAATGTGAAATAAATATTTAATTGTTAATTCATCTTTACTCGCCCCTTCCTTAGCCTCTTTCAAGTCCCATCTCAAGACCCTCCTCTTTGACTATGCCATCAGCACCCCCCTTTCCCCCCCCAACCCGGGTCTGAAATGCTGTACTCTGTCCAGTGCCTTGGGACATCCTCCCGACGTGAAAGGCGCTACACAAATGTAATCTTGTTGTTGATGATCACATTTAGATGAACAACAATAGGGGTGTTTAACAAAGCAATTAAGTTTGTACTGACCCGTAAGAAAGGAATGATATTGTCCTTAGCAATTGCTTGTAGCAATCGGGGAGCCCCAGTTAAGCTTTGTAAACCGGCTCCACATGTAGAGAAAAAGGAACCAACCACAATAACCCAGGGAGAAGGCCAAGCTAGAGTTCCCACAACTAAATTCTTATTAACAGCATCACCGTATCTAGAGAAAGAAAAAAAAACACCATCAAATTCTAGATAACACAACTAGCAGATCTCTATGACAATAAAGCATCAAAGAAACAAATCATAGAAAGAATCTGATAGGTGGACAATCATAGATAGGACATCTGAAGGTTGCACCCAATCTGATACAGTAGCTTAAAGGGGAGTCCCCATGAGTTTGTGGAAGAGAAGAAGGCCTGATTAATCTAGGTGTTCTATTTAAAAATAATAGATATTATATTTGGATCTTAGTATAGCTTTGACAACAACAACAAGATTTCATTTAGAGCGCCTTTCACGTCCTGAGGACGTCCCAAGGCGCTGGACAGTTGAGTCAGGACCCGAGCAGGGGGGAAATGGTCAGGGTGGGGCGAAGGGAGGGAGCGAACGAGAGGGGAGCTGAAGGCACGGTCAAAGAGAAAGGTCTTGAGACCGACCTTGGAAGGAGGAAAGGGAGGAAACAAGGTGAAGGCACTGGGGGATGGAGTTCCAGAGCCTAGGGGCTGAGAGGCTGAAGGCCCGGCCACCGATGGTAGGGCGGTTGGGGCGGGGGATGTGGAGCAAAACACCATTGACCAAATAGACATGCTTTAATTAACATTTTTATAATAATAATCCTTGCATTTGATATAGCACTTTATCAAGTCTTCGAGACGTCTCAAAGCGCTTCACAGGTTATACTGTAAAGTGTATTGATTGTATATTTTGTGGGTGAAATGCGGTAGCCAATTGCACACATAATGGAATTGAAAAATATTATGCAGAATATTTTGCAACTGGGCAATTTAAATAAAGCGCTTCAGGTTATTAAAAATAATGCAATACTTACTTATCGCGAAGGACAACACCTTCGACACAGGCGCCAAATAACACCACACTACTCAGGTCTGGAGTTTCAGTTAAAGCAAAGTAAAAGTCAGTTCAATAAATTACTTTGACAGGATAAAATTATTTCATATCGGTCCCCTTTCCTCGATTACCGTCTATGGTATCTTCACTGGACACCAAGGGATGAACCAAAGTTCAATGATTATATATTGGTGGAAGAGGGAAATTGGGTTTCACTGGAATCAACCGTTTACATTCAGCGTGAGTCAGTATACAACTTTTGCTAATTGATAAGAGTTGGAACCCATGTTCAACACTGGTCTGCCTTGCTTTCTCCTTTCAGACACAGTACTCTGTTCACTTGATGCCATCTAGTGGAAGGCTGATAATTAGCAAGACATACAGCAGAACAAGCAAGAGACTGACTCAAACTTGTGAACCTTCTGGTTGGGAATCACAACATCTGGCCATTGGAGCAGTTAGCTTACTCATTCTGGTTTCAACTTTGAATGATCAATAACTAACCACTTTCTGAAGTGTAAAAAGGATACAAACTAGTGAAGTTGTAGCAATAGCCAATATTGTACCAACAGGAATCGACTTTTGTGCATCCTTCAGGTCTCCAGATCGATTTGAACCAGCCATGATACCTGGAAGGTAAAAAGCAAAGAACATTAAAAACATCAATAAGAGACTAACTATTTAACTAATGCTGTATTTTAATTTTATTAACTAATTGCTTTCCCTCTTTTTTCTAAAAATATTCAGTAAACACAAGAATGAGTACAATTGAAAGCCTACAGTATAAAGAAATGAAAATGGAAAATTGTAAACACATTTCCAAATAAAGCTTATGATAAGGACCATTGCCTTTTCTCTACCAAAAGATCAAAGGTACTTTATTCCAAGAAGCAGTAAATCAATGCTATTATAATACCACAGTTTAAATAAAACCAAGGCACAAACTGGGATGGACAAATAAAAATTTAAAAATGCAAGTTTAAAAAATGCAAAGCAACAAAGAGAACCTGAACCAAAATAAATAAATGTTAGAAACTTCCCTACAGAAGGCAAAAATAATGGGAAAATTATATTAAGCTTCACTTATTCCAACAACCAATTCTAAGCAGTGTCTTGGAGCAGGTTGGTTGCCTGCCTAATAATATTTGGCACATGTCAATGGGAGTGGGGGAAAAATAGCCTAAACGAGGTGCCAAACAAAATGTTGAACTGGAAGGGAGGGGAGAGGAAGAGTATAGCAGAAATGCTATTTATAGCAACAGAGTGAAAATGTTTTTTCTCATGTATCAATGAATATTCAAAGTGTTCTCACCAGTTACTGAAGGAAAGAAGATGCCAACCAGCATGGTAAAAGTAGTGGTTATGTCTGCAAGAACATAGATGGGTATATACTTTTTTGGCCCAGAAGTTTCAACCGATTGCAACGTTTGCTTTTCGAGTATCTCCCCCTTGGTCATGTACCTGCTCCACAGGTTTTCTGCAACAAAATTGAACAAGCTTTGGTTTAATAAACAACTTCCATTTTGGCAAGTTTCCAAGAAAATAATCCAAACAAACACCCATAGTTAGGAAGGATGAATATGATCTAAGTGTCAAAGCTGCTAAAGTTATTAAAATGTGCAAATCTGAAACTCTTTGACCGATACCCTAATATCAACGACTGAAAACCCACTAGTAATCCTAAAATGGTACTCCTCACCAACCATTTTCTCAAATTTCCCTCCATCTTTCAAAACTGAAAAATTCGCAAGTGGAAACACAATAAAAAATATCAGTTGATACAAAGAATTCAACTCGAGTTCTTATTTGTAACAATAATAAATTGATCATTTTTAATCCACGACTGTTTGTCAGACACTGCTGTGCGCAATTGGCTGCCGTGTTTCGCCCACAAATATATGGTCAATTCACTTTACAGCATATTCTGTGAAGCGCTTTGAGACATCTAGAAGACGTGAAAAGCACTATATCAAATGCAAGGATTATTATTTTATTATTATTATTTGGCACTTCAACACAACATCTGTGAATACTTGGATGGCTGCTAAGAACAAGTGAAAAATGAACATTCTGGTGCAATCTCCTTCTCACAAGAGTTATGTGTAAATGAAAGGCATTTTCAACGGCACATACATCTGACAGATCAGCTTCTTGTAAAGTGCACATCAGTTCAGATAAGAACATCCCACTCAATGCTCAAATTTTATTTTTGGGCCAATTAAGTACGAAGAGTACATGGACTATGTACGTTAGCCATCCAGGAACTAGATGGAGTTTCCCCAAATACGTCTGGTCCTTTAACCATCCAGTATGCTGAAACTTGCACATTTAGTAAACATGAAGATGGCCACCAATGATTGAACATTTGTATTCAAACCAATTCAGAACAGGAATTGGGAAACTACAAACTTTTGTTAAATAGAAAAGTAAATGTGCATGCAGTTTTCTATTGCTGAATCCAATATAGAACCCAGCAAGCTATGTAATTCAATAACACTTAAACAAATCACATTAGTAATAAAAACAACAAAATAATATGCATTTTGTACAAACCGTATATAATGCCACTTGCCACACCAGGAATCCCTTGGATTTCAGACACATTATTGTGAACAAAATACTCGTCACAATCATCCGTGGTTAGATTTTTACTGTTGCAGAAAAATTCCCACAGCTGGGTTGCCACGGTTTCATTGTTTTCAATAGTGGTCTTGGCACAAACATCAAACAAACCTCTGGAAAGTGTTCGATTTCCTAACATACAAATTCTAAGAAATAAACATGAATGGGTATTGTTATGTCGAAAACCATTTTCTCTATAAGTGCTCTGGCTGACAGCAGTATGTAGAAATACTACCAGCAATCAAGAGAATGCTAACAAATGTCTTACTTTTCCATTAGTAACACATAACCATACATTTTCTTTCTACAGAGCTTGTAACAATAGATTGGGCACATTATGAGTGATGTTGCATACTGTTGCTTATATTAAGGTTTTTGGAATAATAAGGGAAGCCTTACTCAAACACTAGCTATTTTTCCAACAATTTAACTGTTACAAATTGTAGTCTTTTTTAAAAAAACACAGAAGCAATGGCTAACACAGCAAAGATATCACTTACTTAAATTCTGGAGGATGGACTGCTGTTTTAATGACACCCACATAAATGGACAAGATGGATATTATCACACAGACCAAAAATAAGGAGGCAAATTTATTAACATATCGGACTCCTATGAAGACAACTAAGCCCATAAAAGCAAGGAAAATTGTCCCATAGAGTCTCATGTTGTTCAGCATAGCACCAGACTCATTTGAGTCAACAGGTTTGAATACCGCTGCTGCAGGGACAATGTAGGTCTGAAAGTAAAGGGAATTAGGATCCATTAGAAATTATACCAAATAGGAACAAAATCAAAAAGCACAAATATATAACCATTTGAAATGTTCACGCTGCAAAGGGGAACATGCATTATTTGTAACTAGTAACTGCAGCTTAAAAGAAAAGCAAGTAATGTGTCATTAACAGCTCAACAAATTATTCTCCTTCAATAATCAAATCTGTTAAAGCAACCACCTGCTGTCAACAATCGCTCTGGAACAGTACTGACCGATTTTCTATAATATACCACCCCTATGCAGCAACCAACTGTCTAATCCAACCAGTTGCCACTCTTTTTTTAAAAAAGCTCTGTTGAACAGGTTTGACTGTATTTTTTCTCTTTACACTTAAACCAAAAATCTCATTTTACTCATAGGAGAATATTGTCCTACAGCTTTACCTCTTAAAAGTGAATTACAATGCATTCCAAGAGGTTAATGTAAATGTTTCAAATATTGTAAGTACAGCATTCCCCAATTAATATTTTTATTCACACTTGTATCATATGCTGCTTTGTAAACCCAAAGGCAGAAAAAAATGTACACAGTAAAAATCAGGAAGAATTTTGCTAAGAACTGAAATAAAAATAGAAATGTTGAAAATCCACTGTGTGTACAATCAACACCTGATTATTTCAGCAGTAGCCCACAGGGATAGAGACAGGATGTTCAAAGTCCCTGTTGTGTTGAGCCAATTTGCCTAACAAAGGTTTAAAATTGTCTGCAGTCGCAGCTTCGAGCTGTTCAGGCTATGCCCTGAGAAAGTTACTTGTAGTCGGGGCCCATTTAAAGGCCAGTGTGCAAGACTGTTTTGAAAACAATACTTTGAGGCGAGTGCCTCAGTCAATTTATCTAATAACTTGACAGCACATCAAACGTCATTCCTGTGCCAAGAAGCAGAGGTAGAGAGGATTGCAAGTTAATCATTAAAATCAGGATATCACCACTCTAGCTTTTTGTTTTTTAAATGAAAGTCTTTATGCTGTGGAGGAGTTTTCATTGCCTTGAGTGATTTAAGCTATAACTTCCTAATCTTTTTCGACATCTGCTCTTTTTCCCTGCTGCATAAATGACTGTCCTGCTGAGACATGCAATCTTAATTCTTACCATAACAGACCCTTCCAGTACTTTCCTCCTTCATTCAGGTTAGGTCAGTGTACATGTATTAACATGCAGAACATCTCTACTGTTCTATGATCAGCCAAAAATTGACGCGGTTTCAGAGTGGGTAACAGTGACACATGCCGAGGTTTCCTTTAAACTTTAAAAGATTCAATCCACAAGAAATAACCATGCTGTATAATCAAGCTCAGAGTGTAACCTCCAGTCAAAACAGGAATTGGTCTTCTTTTGTTCACATTAAAATCAGACCCCATTAAAACACATTTTGATATATAATGCAGATCCGCTTACACTTCATGTGTACCACTTTTATAGCACATCATGTATAATGTGGAGTTGCATTTTATGGGCCACCATTTTAATAACAGGTTCAATGTATTCTTAAAAATGATTGGTGGGGACCACTTCTTATAATAATATATGATTTGCCTTTGAGGAAGAAAAATAATAATTCAGGAACATCTGGACCAAATGCAATAATGTAATTAGTGGTAGATGAATTTTAACGTAGATAAATGTAAGGAATATTGGAACAAGGGTATGTGCACACAATGAAAAAAAAGGAAATTCAAAGGAAGAGTTACTTTGCATCAACTTACCAATAAGATTTCAATGGCACCAAGTATATACATGGCTCCTGCAAAAGTAGTTCCAAGATAAAAGCACAGACCAACCGCACCACCGAATTCAGGACCAAGTGACCTTGAAATCATGAAATAAGAGCCTCCAGCTGCAAAACAAAATGGCCAAGACAAACAGTTTGATTAGAAAAGTAAATACATCATGAGACAAAGGAATTCTAAAGGTGGATTCCAGCCTGTGGAGTTGGATTTTTTTATAGCAACTGTCTCCCAGCATCCAACCTTAGAAAGACAACCCGTTAAAATAGTTTCAATGCAACTGCAAGGCATTGCCTCAAAACATTCAGCAGGTATATGGATAAAACTGGCAGCCAATGATTTGGAAATTTTGTTCATAAGATGTTCATTACCTGGTACCACTCCATTTGTTGCGATAGCACTCATTGATATAGCTGTTAGCATGGTCTGAAAAACACAATATCAAGAAAGCAAGCCAAGTCTTTGTGAACATGCTGTACAAATCATTCTCCTAAAATAAATTGCAGAAAAAAGCTTGGTTGCTATTCTGAATGTTGCAATAGCACTCATTGATATCAATCTTAAACGAACAATTGCTTTGAAGCATTTGAAGCCTCCTGGTGAATATTTCCCCCAGAATATGGCATTTTGGAATATGAAATATATATCCTAGTAATCCACCTTTGAAACTGAATTCTTGTTCTTTGTTGGATAGCGCAAATATTACTACACATGCATAACTTATTTTTAGATTAAATGGACAAACATTCAGTCTATACATTTAGCAAAGCTAGTCCAGTAACATTTTGGGTACTTACACAGCAGCAGCACATGAAGACAATACAGAAAGACTGCAAGACTCCTGCCGCTCCTACAAGCCATGTCAGTCGGAGAAAAAGAATCACTCCAAAAATATTTTGTAGGCAGGGTAGGTAAACTCCCATCAGGGTTCCCATACTGGGAGACTAAATAGGAAAATAAAATTAAAAACTATTAAGGTAATTTGCAGATTAAAGCTTGGTTTTATCTTATATAGCAATTTTCACATTCATCATGCATCTCCTACAGATGCTGTTCTTTTGACCAATGGAATTCAAACAAAAAGCAAAATGAATGAAAAATCGTTTGTAAAATGTGAGATATAAATCAGAAATACTAAGTTAAACTTTCCAAAAAGTAATTTCCTTGTTTATAGCAAATGCCATTGGATTCCATTATTTAAATCACCCTCAACTGAAACTACCCCGTCCAAAATGGATGTGTTATGGATCAGCAGTTAACAGCATGGCGTCTATGCCTTCAAGCAGCAGAAAGCAGTAACAAGTTATTACTGGATCATTCAGCACCCATTTTGAGGGAAATAATCAAGGCAAACTGGATTTAAATGACAGTTGCCAAAAATACTATGTTAAACGGCCAGAGGCAATTTATAACCTTGACAGAAGGATGGATCTTTGGAATCATGATCTTTGAAATCTTCATCTTATCGTAATCACGTTCTCTTTTGTATCATTGTAACAGGAAGACATGTGGAATTTTCCCCTCAATTTAAAACTGAAAGCAACATTAATATTCTTTTTAATTTATACTAATTATTTCTTTGTACTTTTGAAAGCTCCATGTACCTTAGAATAATTAATATACAGGCCCAAAAAAACCATGCAGAACCTTACAACCGATAATCAACAATCATAGTCACACACAATCATATTTATTGCACATCAGGATACCTAATTTCCTGTAGGGCTATATTTACATTTTATTTCTGATCAATATCAGTACATGTGCAAAGATCAAATTTTGAAGGTCAATCTCCCTTTGTTTACTAAATCACTGAAAGCCAAATATCCCATCACTGTTATTTGAGAAAATGCCTGCAAGGCTGCAATATATAAATAGGTGTCTGATATTAAAAGTTGACAAAGTTAAATAACTTCATATCAATGGCAAACCCTTTACAGGTACAGCATATTATATGAAAGATGGTAAATTCAGAATCCAAACTAATCTGTCATATATCACAGCTCTAATCAGTGACATTAAAAACAGCCACAGTGCTTCCAAAAACATACTGGACGTTTGTCAGGTGAATACTGGCCGCAATCCAATCTTAAATTTCACACGTCGGAAAAAAAAAGCTGGAGTTGAATGCTGTGGTTTAGACCCCATTTGAGCCCCTCGATTGGATTAATGCCTTGTGATCCTAGAGTAGACATTCAGCCTACTTCAGGTTTACTTATCCAGTTCAGTATGCTTACTGCATGTGAAAATGAGCTAGTGCATATTTCTTTGATTGTACTTGTTAAACTTCTCTGGAAAA
Source organism: Callorhinchus milii (assembly GCF_018977255.1). Lineage (NCBI taxonomy): Eukaryota > Metazoa > Chordata > Chondrichthyes > Chimaeriformes > Callorhinchidae > Callorhinchus > Callorhinchus milii. The sequence continues at coordinate 11,346,596 of NW_024704755.1, read as the reverse complement.
GCAGAGCTGAATGGAAACTTTCCAACTCTATAAAGTAGAATCAAAATAAAACTAAAATATTTTTATAGTGAGTATTGCAAAAGAAATCTTTCACAAACTAGTACAAGCTTACAATTAGTTCTATTCAAATTCAAGGATTTGCTAGTCAACCTAAATAACACTCGCCATTTCTGCTAACTGTGTAACAAGGAACTTTATCAGAATTCAGCATGAAGCGCATAGAAGTTAGACCACAATTTTTGATCCGCTAGAAAACGAGGAAAGAAATTAGCGGGTAAGGTACTATCAGTCATTGACCCTTCCAGTTAACATTACGCAAGAACTGTACTTATTGTGCAGTTGGCTTGTCATCACAATATAAATTATGATAAATGAACGCTCCTTATTTAGCTCTATTTCCTGTTACGAATTATTGGCTTCCAACTTTGTAATGCCCAACTGAATATATGTGGGGAAAGGATAGAAGACTAAAAGGATTAATACTCGAAGTATTCAATGTTAGTAAGCTACTTTTATGCCATGCAACCGGGGTCTGATTGATAATCATCCCAACCATCACCCTATTTTTCCTTTTTCTTAAGATTTCTATGCATAAAAATTATGTTCGGCATTGTGGGAAATCCCATTAAGGGCAGACATTGCCAAAGGCATTGCAGGCAATGCTAAACTGAACGTTAATCCTATTAAAAAAGGGGATCACTCATTTTGCCATAGCCATACCACCTTTTGCGCCAAACAAAGGAACAGGACAAAACCAATGCTTGCTGTGTGGCCAATTATTCATTTTGATTTTAAGTTTTGCAATTACATTTTGTGCACAATACTTCCATCTGTGGCTGTAAACACATCATATCCAAAGGAACAACAAATCGCTCTGAGGATGTAGTCAAGTACTTTGGGACATTGTTTCACATAGTTTTAGCTGGAGGTTCAAGTCCCACATGCAATATTTATTTGATCAACTCATCACTACACACTACAGAAGTTTGCCATTCCTACTCTGTTGAAGAAGCAATTGGCCAGGCATTGGCCCATTCCCAAAACAGCTGAGTAGTAGTTACCCTAGAAATACTCAGGAGTTGATCAACCTTCCATTTTGACAGTAACCTAAGATGCTTCACAAGGTCATTTCTTGAAATCTCACAGATCACATATTCAAAAGATGTTGTCATCTTATATGCACAGATTTGCATATAATAATATGAACCAGATATGCAGGAGCATTTAGTTTTTTTAAATTATGCTTCATTGCAATAAATTCATAGTTAAAATTCTGAAGAATATTAAACTAGTCCTCACTTATTTACCAATATGGTACAAAGTGAAAAGGCATATCTGTCTTGACTGCAGGTTACCGGTTTTGTCAAATTTATTACAATTGTAGTTTGTTATTTTTTGAGGAATAAACACTGAATATTTTTCCTAGAATGCATAGAGGGCCAGTATAAATATTTAATATAAATTTATGTAAAGTTGAACAGTTAAATAATGTACATTGCCCTGAGTAGTCTGAATTAAATGCCAACAGTACGAACAATTCATCGGACTGTCATTCATGATTCATGTCACAATATCACATTGCCAGACGCAGAGTCAAAACTGTATTCAATTTCAATAACAATAAACAGACCGGCTGTCATGTAGTATTGAGGCAGGACTGTGTTGAACAGCTAGACAAGAAATTCATCTCAAACCAGATAATAATTACCTTAAATACTTTCTTCTTGGCATTGTCTCCACTCTCTGATTCCTCATGTTCCTTTGCTCCCTGAGTGATGTTTGTATAATTGGCCAACCTGTTGAGGAGGGAAGACACCTTTGGTCGAATGTCCAGTTCCTCCTGCAGAACACAACAAATGTGGGGTGTGAATGATGTATCAATGAAAATAATTCACAGGCATCTAACCACCAGGTGCAATAACAACCCTTGATAGCAGTGGTGGCCAATCTTTTTGGTCATGGGTATCAGGGCTCAGTAGCTGCTGAAAACAAGGTTGGCACGGACTTGGCTGGACTTTTGGTCCATCAAGAAGTGGCTTGCCCAACATACACACCAGCCCAGGCAAGTCCGCACAAAAAACAATACCTTATTTCCAGTAGCTACTGAGCCACAATACCCATGGCTTGGCCACAAATTAATAAAAATTCAATAAAGGAAAATGTATTTGGTTGGCTGACCAAAAAGATTGGCTACCACTGATTTACACTAAAAGGATGTTTTTCTGGGTATGGGTGGGTGTGAGTGACAAAATACGAAAGGTATTGTAGTGCAAGGAGTAAAGTTGTTTGTTTATACAATAACGAAAATAAAGAAGATCTCAACTAACAAACATTGTTAAAATTTCTGAACTATAATACATCACTGTCACGTAGCAAGCAGAAACACTATAAATGGGACCAAGGATCATTCTACCAGAGTACTTTACAATCTCTCTCCTCCCTTCCTTAAAAAATGTGAAAAATACTCAGCATATTTAACATTCTTCTAGCTATTAATACACATTCTGAATGATGAACATATAAGTGCATTTTTTGCAGTTTTAGAGCCAAATATGTGACTGTGATTGTTGCAACAGGTTCCCAATTACTATTCAGAAATGAGGTGTCTGAAAGAACTTAAACATTTTGATTCAGATTTTTAAGTCTGCCTTATTCAAATGAAAGTGTCCTTGATGCACTGCAGTATGACGATGGGGCAGGACACAAGAAAGAGAGAGAAAAAAAAGAGGACACAGTACCTTTAAAAAACATTGTAGATTTGTGACTACAGTTTTACTAAACCACATAAAGACTCCTCCTCTGGGCTGACCAGTTCTTTTCCCAGAAGAAGCAGATGACTGAACACACAATAACAGAACAGCATCAATTAACAGCTATTTACAGTGTATGCCTTCAGAGCGTACAGAGGGTGGGATTTTTGTATGACTAATCTAATTTTTATTCTTCACTACAATATTTCCCTTGTTCCAGTGGAGATTGACTCTGTAGTACGCGGGAATAGAACAGTTTGACAAAACATTGGCATAATGTAATAAGGTATAGGCATTCATAGCTTTAATAATAATCCTTGCAATTGATATAGCACCTTTTCACGTCTTTGAGACATCTCAAAGCACTTCACAATATACTGTAAAGTGAATTGATTGTATATTTTGTGGCACACGTTTGGTAAAAGTATATAAATACTCTAATTAATGGCTTCTAAGTAAAAATTTGTGGACTGACCCTTAATCAGTTGTTGCTTTTCTATCTGCTGCATAGCATTGCAATATACCTGTACATTTCACTTTCAATATGTTGAAAGAGCAGTAAAGCATCAACTATTTCACACATCCCATGATTTAGCTTTTTTCTTGAAAGGATGCCAGATCTGGTGGAGTTAGTAAAGATATCAAACCCAAAAATGGCATTTCATCAGTTACATTTAAGATTTTGAATCTCTGAAACTGTTGCACAGGCAGAAATTAAAAATGCAATTGTTTTTTTNAAAATGTGCTCAACTCAAAGTGATGGAGAAAACTGCATACTGAATTGTGCAATAAGAATTCTTACCTCAAATAAGGCCAGATTTCTGTCGTAGTATTCATTTCCTTTTACAGTATCCGTGTTGTTTAGGAAAGGGCTGTTTTCTTTGTGGTTTTCTATAAAAAGTATACGAATTGTTACGGATATCAGACAAATAAAAAAATGGAGGGTTTGCATGTTAAATACACTCCCTGTGGCATTCAGTTACAGAACATATTAGTTAAAGTATCAGCTGTACATTATGGACTAACAAGAAGAATAACCCAACTTTGCATTCCAGAATTTGAACAAAGTGGGAAGAATTGGTATGAAGATAACTGAAAGACCATTTTCATATTCTTATTAGTCAGTTCATGAATGGCATTCGTGAATGAGCATATTTCTTCCATGGACAAGGCAGTATAATGTAAGGTAAACTAATTGAAATATTTGTGGGGAAGTATGTTTTGGAGAATTGCTGTGCTTATTGATATGAAGAATGTCAGTTCTATGGAACAGAACACTCTTCCACTTCGGTATTTGGATCAACAGTGAGTGCTCTCAGGATGGTGAGCTCAGCCAGTTACACAATAAATTTCCCTACAGTCTTCCCAACAATGTGTTTAATACCAGCTTCAGAAGTCACCACTGGGTATATTGCATCATGGTGCTATTTTACCACCAGCTTTGTGCTTTGAACCCACACCCACTTTGAACTGGCATGAGACTGCATGACTAATTTCACATAGGAAAATTAAAGGCAGGAGAATTTCATCTCATCTGGATTTCAACCCACGTTTTACAGTTGCATGCCTAACCCACTGCACTACCTGGCTGCTTTTCTATCTGACATCAACTGTTATGCAGTTTATTGAACAATGACAATGTGTTAATGAACAAACTAATGGGAGCAGTGGAAGGATGAGACCAATAGACCAAAGGGCATTCAAGCAAACCTTCTCCCCAGCATTTGATTCATAAGAGAAGTTGCTTACAGATACGTTTTGGGTTGTAATAAAACAGTTCATTTCCTTATAAATAATCTAAGATAAACTAAAGTCAAATAAATTAATCCACAAAATGTTTTATATGGCTATTGCTACAAAATCCTCTGAATTGTTAAAAAATGTTTTCGTCATATTTAGTTTAAATTATCAATATCTTGTTCATCCTTAAAAGTAACATGAATATGTCAATGTATTCCAATTGCAAATGACTAATGCAAGTTCCAGATGAAATGTTTTTTTTAAGAAATGGTGTATTGAAACAAATTATAAAGCAGTTATAAACGAAGCACAGCAGTATTGTACACTGTAAATGTAAATACTGTTAAGATAGTATAACTAGAAGGGCATGATTATTCAATAGCAACATTTTTAAAAATATTAAAATTAACTACAAGAACCTCACCTCCTGTGAAAACGAATAAGCATGAACTGGAATGTTCTTTGAACTCAGTGAGACAACATTAAACTTCACCCCAAAATAATTTTAAAAAGTACTGAAAACGTTTCATATTTCTGCTCTAACCCGTCAAGATTTGAGAAAAAAAACCTACATGAGCTGAACGTAGCCAAACTGCATGTTTTAAAACTTCATTTCACATAACACAAACTGCTATTCTTCTTGATCCAAATCCATTAACAACCTTCAATATGAACTAAGGTGTACAATTGATGTGCAAAACTAGTAATTGTAAAATGGACAATAGAAATATTATGAGCGGAATGCCAATGATTCCATTTGATCACTATGCCTATCAAACACTACAACTAGCACTCTGCTCGTTTGTATAAAAATATTGCATGCACATTTTTCAATGCAGGGTTGGACAGGATCCGCAGTACTACTGTTCAGCCAACTTAAGATCAAACAGTACTACCCAGATACAACACTATCTTGTATAATACACTAACATCACTCTCCATCTGTATTACTTACCTGCTGTAAATGCTACCTCCACATTGTCAATTAGTTGGTTTACCATTCTTCTTACCCTCTCTAAATGACTGCAGTACATATTCCTATTTAAATTGAAATTAGAGGAGAATAGAAGTGTAAGCCTTTCAATGGGTGGTGAACTGTAACGTACACACAATGGACACATGCATCATGCAGGATTGATCTAGTTTTCTCTGCTACAAAGGGTTCCTCAAGGCGATTATGGGGACAGAAGGGTCATTTCAAATTACTCATTCATATTAACATTGATTATCTCAATGCCCGATTAAATTGGTCTCTTTAGATTGACATACTTAGCATTTATTAACAAAAAATACAACTTAAATATAGTTAACGGTCATAGAAAAGTACTTCTGGTAAAATTAGTTTTACAGAATATTCAATTAAATTTAAGCCTGAATTTATACTAACAGCTGACATTTCAGTTCCTGGAGTCTGCCCCTAAAGCATTAAACACTACATTCATACTGCACATTTGGCAGTGAATTGCTGTGCTTTTGACCATGGTGGGTCGCCAAGTATGCAATGCAAGCATGCTTTTAGGCAATACAAATTGGCATCGAGAAAGATGCAATTCTTACCCAAACAGTATAAATGTCTTGGAACTTTAAATTATTTAAATTATCAATGGAATATTTTTAATAATAAGGATTGATTTTGTTATTAGCACAAAAAAAAGTACCAGTCAAATCAGAAGTTTTTTTTCCAATTGAAAGTGATGTGGATTGGACAGAATACATCTGTCGTATTGCAAACTTTTTAAAATACATCTTTCACTGTTGACATTTCAGTTTTATTAGAGCCAACTGATACAATCAATTAATGTATTTCAAGTCAAGTCCACTTCGTTTGGGTATTAGCATGCAAGAACTACACTGCAGTGCTGAGGCAAGCTGTTAAATCAGAGATGTTACTCCAAATTAAGTCTGCCCATGGTTTTGTACAAGCAACATTTTCTTTTTCGAATGAACCATATGATTTGTACAGTTTATGTCACTTTATTGTTTGACTAAAAGAAACTCACGTCCACATCCCTTTGCTTTGCATTTACTTTCCAACTAGGATTTCTGTCAGTCATCCAATTTTGAATTAAATGCCAGAAGGAGTTTGTATGGCAGGCTTTACTGCCGTTTCGATTAATACATACAGCGCTAACATTATTTCACGGTGGAATAAGCATCCACTCTCTTAACGCTGGCACCTATTTATTCATTCTACATTGCAAAGCTTAAAAGAAGACTTAAGTGTCATAACATTTTAGGATACATGCCACAACCTAGATATTGGTTGTTAATCGACTTTTCAAGTTAACAACATGAATAAAACTCCATTTTAAATTAAATCACAGCAAATTTACCATTAAATGATATATGTAAAATTACCAACAATATGTAGATCTATTTAAATCTTGTTTCACACTAAATGCATTATAACATTATAAAATGAGAAACAACTTCCAGGTCACCTAGCTCAATTTTTTTGTGATAAAATAAATTCAATAAAAGAACATCATTACTTGATTATCGTTACGATCATTAGAATACTGTTCGGATGATGTCAACAAATTCAATTCATTATTTGCAATATAAACTCAAGCACCAAATCCAAATATAGTAGGTAATTTGAGATATCTTCCCGAGTTGAAAGCCGCTATGTAAATGTAAGTTTGTATTGTATTATCATTAGAAAATAAAAGTGTTGAAAATCAGGATAAAGTTGTTTCTTATCAGGGATTTTAAAAAAACAACGTACAAGGACTTCCTGAATACTGGTACTTTGTGGCTAATTTCTTTCCCTCCTGAGCAAAAGGATGCTGGGACAAATTGCTGCAGACAGATGTCAGACAGGCCTGGCCAACTATCAACAGTGCCAAGGACTGCTACAGAGCTACCTGGCTTATCTTTTATTTTATCATCCCCAAAGAGGTGAAGTGCTGAGTGAATCCAATTGGATGTAAAAAAAAACTTTTCTAGTCCCAAATTTGCAGATAGTCAGATAACTGAGCTGCCCGGGATGTCCTTAGTTAACATGCTGAAATGTATCTTGTCAGCAGAAATCTACCTGATCTCCGAGTAAACTTGGGAATCCAGGTGGATTGCAATGACAGATTCCCAAGAAGCCATATTATAAGGAAATTATGACATGCACAGTAAATGAAGCAGAGAGCTTGCATTTATATAACTCCCTTCAGGTAAAACACATCAAATGGAATCTCTAAAGAAAATCTCAGTAAGCAATGGATTTCCCAGTTTAGCTACTTCCTTAGATGACTGCTGCTTGTCAGCTTATGATTATACAGCCTCTCGCAGTCAAATGTTACACCTCAGCAGCTCTCGGTATCAGATGCTGCTCATGTGAGTTTGGAATTTACTCAAAAGTAATGCCTGTTGCACTTCCTTTTAAATGTTTATTGCCACAACTGTCCATTTAGACATTATTTGTTGATTCAAGAGCTTTAAAATCTGTTAAATTAATTGAAATTTAACTGGAGTTACTGATAAAGAGGAGTCATTAAATTTAGCATTGGAATTTTAAACATTACTTTATTTTTCTCCCTTTGGAAAACATGTTTGAGAGCTGAAGAAAAGTGCCTTGTATGAATCATTCACAGGGAACAGTAGGTATGTTGAAAATGATTAACACCAATTAGTGTGTCTTCAGTAATTGCACCATACCAAATCGCAAAGGCTTCATAAGAAAGAACAACATCATTATTACTTATAGAGCTTCTATAAAATTGATCAATTGTAATGTAATGATTTACACAAATGTTGTATCATATTCGTTAACAGTTGAACACTACTTTTTCTTCATTCAGCAATTCACTCATTATTCCTGATTTCTAATCATTAAAGTTACTTAATTGTACTTTCCTATTGCTTTCTTACTTCCGACAATAATTTAGTCATTTAAAGAACTGCAAGTGTATGAAATGAGTTACCCAGCAAACCAATGGGGACAAACATATTTTAGTACATCTGCACAAACGGCTTCTCCTCCCACTTTCACCCGGTTACCTGCGGGGTACCCCAAGGATCCATCCTTGGCCCCCCCTCTTTCTGATCTACACGGTTCCTCTTGGGGATGTCATCCGCAGACATGGGGTAGATTTCCACATGTATGCGGACGACACCCAACTCTATTTTTCCACCTCTCTTTGCAACCCCCAGTCCCCTGATGTTCTGTCAGCCTGCCTGTCAGACCTCAGGAGCTGGATGAGCGCAAATTTCCTTCAACTGAACGTCGACAAGACTTTTTGGCTCTCGTCAACGTCTCAAATCCCATGGCTCTCACCTCCTCCACCTACCTGACCTCCCCCTAAAACTCTCTGAACCCATACGCAACCTTGGTGTCAGGTTCGACCCCCAATTGTCCTTCCTCTCCCACATTCGGTTCTGTGAAGCGCTCTGAGATGCCGTCCGGCGTGGAGGTCGCTATATAAATCCAAGTTGTTGTTGTTGCTGTAGTCCCCACTCCAAGATCTAAAATGGATCTATTAGAGGATGTTTAAAAGGACTTCACTGTGCAGAGGGTGGGAGAATATGGAATTCACTGCCGGAAACCGTGGTTGACATTGAAAGTACCAATGTTGTTAACAACAACAAAAAATTGCATTTATTTACCGGCCTTCACATTGGGAAGATGTCCGAAGGCATTGGACAGTGAAGGCTGCAGACCCGAGCTAGGGGTTGGAATCAAGAGAGGTGGAAAGCCAAAAAATGTCCAAGTCCCAAAACAAATTTATACTGCAGACAAGTTGTAACACAAAGTATGAGTATTCCAGAGAAACTTTGATAACATTTTAAATACAGTGACTACAATACATTTAAGATTAAAGCAATTACAGAGCTCAAGTATATAATCTATATAAGCCAGAAGGACTTGAAACTAAAGGGATGAGCTTCGGTGAACTGAATAACCATTTTTTATCCCAACTTTTCTAACACCGTATTTTCAAGAGCTGCTGCTCGATTTTCAAACTTTTCTTTACACTTTAATGAAATAAACTACTTTGTAGGAAATGGAAATGGTTGCCAACAAACCAAATACTGTGTAAACAAATTAATACATGTCTGTAAAAAGTCTACATGTTAAAAGTTACACAGCTCGTGGCTGAGAAAAATGCTGCTACATGTACTTGTAAAAAAAAGTTTAGATACCTAAAATGTATTCAGAAGCAAATGTCGATTAAACGCACCAAACTTTCACCAAATTATCTAAATATTAAGTGTCTTTCGATTCAAACAAAAAGCGCAGATTAGCCTGGGAACATCTACACTGAGCTGCATTCATTTGTCTAAAAAAAAAGTATCCTGTGCTTCCAACAAGCTCCAAAAAAAGACCAACTGCAGTGAATGCACCATTTATTCCGCAACATGTAATTAAAGATCAAGTTACACTAAGAATCAAGACTTCAACTAAGCAGTTTCATGCTTCACTCATCATTGCCTAATTAAGCTACAAATATGATTCAAAAATGTTTTTGAAATATCTACTGCAAACGGTATTGGAAGTACATTTTAATTAATGCGTAATTTAAATATTGTATACAACAATAATTATCCTTCCATTTGATTTGGTGCATTATCACATCTTTGAGATATCTCAAAGTGCTTCACAGAATATACTATGAAGTGAATTGATTCTATGTTTTGTAGGTGAAACACGACAGCCAATTGCACACAACACTGCCCACAATCAGTCGTGGATTGAGTGACCAAGGTTACTCAATAGCTACTTACATTAGGTAAATAGCTATTAACAGTCAACATTTTAGAGCAAGATCTAGTAGATGATACTAGAATTAATAGTGCATGTATCAAATGTGTAGATATTAATTTTATCTTTACGTCAATGTTGTTTTAATAAAATTCTGAAAATAATATGCCTGCTAGGTCAGAACTTCACACAAAACTTTTGACTAGCCTGCAACATGCCCACATACCTAACCCAAACAACTAAACAGCTGAAGAGATATCAAACAGTACAGTGCGCAAAGCAAGTCGTAACTAGACATACTTTATCATAACTGGAGTCCTGTTAATGCTATTTAGGGATAATAAAAATATACCCTGGAGCCATCAGTTAAGCACATCAAAAGAAACCCAGATAGTTAAATACCTCTATAAGTAAAGAATTTATTTGAAACCATACTGTAGTGTTTAGTTATATTCAAAAAATTGTTGGATTTGAACAAAACTCCAAAGTTACCTTTCGCAAGCTTTACACAATTTTTTTTCAAAATAGCTGCAGTATGAAATACTGCATAATGTTCACTATTCACACAACCTGTCTAGGTTTCTAAATATTCAAAAAAATCTAAATCTAATGTAGTGCCTTCTTTAGAATCAATCTTTATGTTGTGTTGAGGACAGACTGATTACCTCTGGAAAATTACTCTGGGTTATTGAGATCTCCTTTGATAATTATTCCAATTACTTGCAAATGCCTTTCTTGAGTTGCCAATCAATAGTATGTGTTAATTACTCGCATGCTTGGGCTATTATCCATGTGCATACTCAGCGCACTTTCTGTGTTATGTTTACCTACTCAGATGATTCGTCATCCTTTCCTTACCAATAATACCAATCCGTCTTCTTTAATATGTTTATCTTTTTTAAACAAAATTAAGAAATTTCCTACTTATGTTATGCCAATGCCTTTTATTTTCATGTCTTTACCAACTAATTCTCATTTCAACATTACATTTGTTTTCTTTCAAATTCTTCCTTGGATAAACACAAAAGCATTTAAACAAGTCCTTTTAACATTTTAACCTTTATGGATCTACTGCATTCGCACTTCTCCTAACATTCTGAGTTAAAAACTGTGTGCATTTCCCATTGAGACTAAAATCATCTTTTCCCTATTTACCAATGAAAATTGAATATCACTCAGTTGTTAGATTTAAACAATGTGTCCAGCAACACTGTAAACAAGAAAGAGCATCCTGCAACTCATTGAAAATGCTCCTCCAGGCCTGCAACTCTTCCCAAATGAGTCATCATAATCATCCCCATCCAAAGGCTCTCTATACTTTTGCTAGTGTCCATGTTTAAGCATAACAGAAATAACTGGAGACGCCCCTTTAAGCTCTTTCCAAATTCACTCAGAGTGATTTTCCATTTCACTTTTCAGAAATAAGCAAAAATTACAGTTAATATCAGGGCCAAAAAATGAATTTAACCCAATGCTGGGAATGATTTATGCATGGGAAAGAAATGGGGTGTGTGGGGGGGAAGAGGACACAAGATTAAAGGCAAAGCCTACACTACATATTTTGGTTGATTAGATGCACGTTTCAAATCAAAACTGAAAATGATGTAGATGTGTTGTTTGAGATGAAGGAACTGTCATCAATCAATTAATACACCTCAGGTGGTTCCAGATTAGAATTGGAAGACAGTTGTAACCTCAAATCCCACCTCGCTGCAATCAAGGCAAAGCCAACTTTGGAAGATTAAAATATGCAAGGTTAAGAATTTATAGGTGATTTATTGGATTGCCTAAGTTTGTATTACTCTTAGGGAGCCAGCTGCACTCTCAGTTCTTTAATAACTTTAAAAATTAACTAGCTTTTGGCAGCCGTTAGGAGCGCCATGAGTACATGAGCAGTTTTATTCAGTTGGTAGTAGTCTGGTGTGAGTCATTAGGCTGAGATTACCCTAACCTGGTTTAAATCAAATTTAACGGTCCATTGGCAGATCTAGCTGGACCTTATCAAATCTTACAGTTCCGCCCATGCCTCCGCTAAATTCTCGGTCTATTCCAAGACAATCTTGGAGTCCAAGGACAACCCCAGCCTCCTCTTCTCCATCACCAAACAACCGGTTCCTCCACCCACCCTCTCACACCTCGCCCATTCTCACCTCAAATGCCAACTGTGAGGCGATGCTGGACTTCCTCGGATCCAAAACCGAGGGGATCCGCTCAGCTCCCTCTGCCATTCCGTATGCTACACCCTCCCCATCTTCCCCTCCCACTGCTCCCTCTACACCTTTGAACCTATCTCCCACTCCTCTCTCACCACTAGAACCTGCATGAAACTGACCATATGCTCATTCGACCCTATCCCCACCCCTTTCCTTACCTGCCAGCTACACCTCTTTACCTCTCTACTCACAGACATCATAAACCTCTCCCTGTCCACTGATACTTTTCCCACCCCATTAAAAACCGCCGTCATCACTCCTACCCTTAAAAAATCCTCCCTGGACCTATCTCTACTCTCAAACTACTGCCCCATCTCCAACCTCCCTTTCCTCTCCAAGGTCCTGGAATGAGTTGTTGCTTCCCAGGTTCGCTGCTTCCTCTCCCACCACTCCCTTCACGAACCCCTCCAGTCCAGTTTCCGTGCTGCCAACAGAATAGAAACAGCCCTGGTCAAAGTGAGAAATGACATTCTGTCCATCTGAGACCAGGGCTCCCTCTACCTCCTTGTCCTCTCTGCTGCCTTTGACACCGTTGACCACTCTATCCTCAGCCACCACGTCTTCTCTCAACCTTCACGGCTCTCCTTCACTGGTTCAGATCGCACCTCTCACGCCATTTCACTTCATCTCCACAAATGGTTTCTCCTCTAGCCTCCACACAATCTTGTGCGGCATTCCGCAGGGCTCTGTCCTTGGTCCCCTCCTCTGCAATAGCTATATGCTCCCTCTTGATGACATCATCCACAGAAATGGGATCAACTTCCACATGTTGGATCATGTCATCCAGTTGGATGACACCCAACTGTACTTCTCTGCCTACACCCTTGACTCCAGGACCATTGCTGTCCTGACAGAATGTCTGTCAGACATCAAGTCCTGGATGAGAACTAATTTTCTTCAGTTGAACATCAACAAGTCCGAGGCTCTCCTGATTGGCTCCAGACAGCACCTCCACATTTCTGGGGAGTATTATCATCCATGGTTGCATACTCTACCTTACTAAGCCAGTCCGGAATTTGGCTTCTTGTTTGACCCTCAACTATCCTTTCTACTCCACATCTGCGACATGATCCGCTCTGTCTTCCCCCACCTCTGCAACATTGCCCGACTCTGACACTGTCTCACACTGCAGGCCGCCGAAACCCTCATACACGCTTTCATTACATCGAGGCTTGACTCTGCTTGTCGGCATTCCTGACTCCTCCCTCCGTAGGCTGCAGATCACCCAGAACTCTGCAGCCCATGTCCTCTCCTGCACCAGGAAGGCTGGCCTTCTGCATTGAATTTTTGTGATGCTTTAGGATGACTTGAAAACATACGATTGCGAAAAATGTCAGAAATAATTGACATTTCATTGCTTAGAAAAATGTGATAATACATGCAAAATACATTAACAAAGCTACACCAGCCAATCGCTCAATCAGTCTGAAAAATCCTAAAATATGTATACATTTTTAAAAAGTTAAACTTTAAAATGAAATACAATAGCTCTGTGTTTTAGTTAATACATTATTGAACAATACAGTGATCCAAACAGACATTTCCTTTTATACCTTAATATTCTGAGCTTACAAACGGTATAGCGTATTCAAATCAAAATTTGAACTATTTAAAAAAATAAACAATACAAAAAATACCATTACTTGCACAAACGGAAATACTTTAAAATCTCTCTCGCTTCTTAAGATCAGATTTACTTTCACTACTCAGACATCTCAAATTGCTGCTTCAGTCTGCCTGACTTAGAAAGTATGCCATTCCCACTTTAATTCATCCTTACATCAGAATTCCTGGTAGCACTGCAGATTGCACAATAAACCACTGTCTGAAAAGCACAGTAAACCAAACCACTTCCAGCATACCAACAAAACTTTCTGTAGTGATTCTTAGTTGAAGTGCTAAATCATGGGAAACTGTATTCAAACTACATCAAGGCAGTTAAGCATACTTTTTAGACAGTTTAGCTGCTTTTTTAAAAGAAAAGAGAATATGGTTAGGAGAAAATAGTTGAAGAGAATTTACAAAACTTTTTTTAACAACGTACCATCAAAGCTCACTGTATCATCAGGGTCTGCTGAACTCTGTCCAGGCTCTCTGTAATCAACCCAGGTGATTCCTTCCAAACTATCATAATCTGATTTCTGGTCTTCTACTGGCACCACAGTAAAATGAGGCATTTTCACAGCCCAAACTCGGTGCTCCTTCTTCCTCAGCTGAACAGCTGGGGCTCTCTTGCTCAGAATGCATACCAGTACAGTGTGGTCACTTCCTCTGAAAGGAAATTACTACATTTGGGAACTCCACCCATCGTCTGTGTCAGTAAATAAGCCAAAATGCTGGTGAAAAACTACTCACATCTTATCAGTTGATACTAACTTCAGGAAAAGTTTATGGACTAAGCAAGCCAAAAAGAGCGTAGCAAGAAGCAATTATCACAAAATAAACTGCTGTTCTTTTCAATGTTAAACATTAGCCATAACATGCTTTCATATCAGGAGAAAAGGAACAAAAATAAAACTTTTTAGTAAAAAAAAGTGGCTCATCTTCCTAAGATAAAAAAATCAGATCTACTTATTGGTAACAATTTAGGCTGATTAATACTGAATGACTAGGCCCCACTATCAGTAAATTTATATCCTGCGCAGCCAACCACAATCCATAATTTCATACGTTTCTCTGTGACCCCAGAAAACCAGTGGCCTTGACAATTAATCAATCACCCGAATTTCCAGACTTATCAGGAGCATTTCTGTCCCTGCTCATATAAATGGCATCTCATTGTAAATAGATTCAAATCTCTCGCCCTGACCCTAAACCTTATCTATACTACAACAATAACAAGATTACATTTGTATAGCGCCTTTCATGTCGGGAGGACTTCCCAAGGCGCTGGACAGTGTACAGCATTTCAGACCCGAGCTGGGCTCAGGGAGAGGAAGGGAGGGAAAGGGGGTGTGAGCGATGGCATGGTCGAAGAGGAGGTTTTGAGGCCGGACTTGAAGGAGGCTAAGGAGGGGGAGTGATTGGGGGATGGAATTCCAGAGGTTGGGGATAGAGTGACAGAAGGATCTCCCGCCAATGGTAGGATGGGTGGGTGGGGGGATGTGGAGCAGGCCGGAGCCAGCTGAGCGGAGTAAGCGGGCAGTTAGTAGGGGGGTTAGGAGGTCGCAGAGGTAGAGTGGAGAGAGGCCATGGGGGGCTTTGTAAGTGAGGACCAGGATCTTGAACTGGATCCTCTGAAGGATAGGGAGCCAATGAAGTTGGGAAAGAATGGGGGAGATGGGGTCGCGGAATTTGGTGCGGGAGAGGACACGGGCTGCAGAGTTCTGGATTATCTGCAGCCTGTGGAGGGAGGAGTTGGGAAGACAAAGCTTATACTAATAAAGACAAAGTGTCTGTGTATCGGTTTTGTATCCACCAATAACGCAATAACCGATTGCCGTAGAGACATGATTTATACCTCATCGGAAAGATCTTGCATGCGAATGTCACAGGCATTTTTTTTGGGGGGGGGCGGGGAATCTCCTATTGCTGATGAGCTATATTTAAAAAATGCTTTAATTTAGCCCCAAAATATGAGGTATGCATGGCTTCTGCAACAAAGTAGCCACAGAGGAAAGCACACATCCCTCTAAAGAGATACATCGATACTAATATATTCAGCAACAAATATATGGCAGTTCTGTTGTCTTGCAATAACTCGAGGACCTGCCAGATCACACAAACACAATAAACCCATTCGGTTAGCGTAGCTTTAAGGAGTCCTCCCAAAAGAAGTCTTCCCAGCTGAGTATAGATAAAGATAAAATGTCGGTCAATCTACATTCCATATGGGATCCTTTGGTTGCAAGCGAAGCTGCAACAGGTATTTCTCTCTCGTCTATACTAATAAAACAGCAACGTCTGTCTGTGCTTCCATAATAATATAATAATAATCCTTGCATTTGATATCGTGATTTTCACGTCTTCTGGATGTCTGAAAGCACTTCACAGAATATAAAATCCACAGAATAGGATTTCAATAAACGATTGACGTAGAGACATGATTTATACCTCATCAAAAAAGTCTTGCATCCAGGCGTGACAAGGGCATATTTGTTTTTGGGCATCTCCTATCGTTCATGAGTTATGATCTAAAATGCATTTCAGTTTTGTGTTTTTTGTTGCAGTTACAGCTGATCCTTTGGTTGCAAGTGTAGCTGCAACAAGTTGTATATAAAGAAGAATGCAACATTGCTACATTGCATATAGTAGTATTTCAGCACTCTAGATAAAAATGTTGTTGGTCGTACTCTGTGCAAAGATGTGGCTGGTAATCTACTAAAAGCACTGGAACGATTTGCTGATGGTTCACACAACAACAAATAAAAACAGATCACACAGAGATGGGAAAGAAAATTCAACCGTAAGCTTCAGTGTCAGTTACTTAAAGAATTATCTTGCAGATCTAAATATTAAAAACAAATGCAACTTCAACCAGAAATCTACATACTATATTATCAAAATAGTCATCTACAACAACAGTGCTTTACAAAGAATGACTGGTAGTCCAGGCTGGGAGGGAGGTGGGCGGATACAGGGGAAGTGACCTATGAGACAACCTGTCTTTAAACAGGTTTTGAAAGCAACAACAAGATTACATTTGTATAGAAGAGGAAGGGGCAAGGAGGTGAAATTTCAGACAAATTCCAGAGGGCAGAAGCAAAGTGGCTGAAAGCTCACTTGCTGATGGTGGTGTGGATTAAATCAAACAGGGCAGAGTTAGCAAAACGTTGGGAGTAGTTGGGGAATTAGCCTTACAGGAGATCTAAAGTAGGGTGGTGAAAAGCTGTGTAGACATTTGAAGGAAAGGACAAAGATTTTAAATTAAATCTTCTGGGGATAGGAAGCCATACAGGAGGCGAGGCGGGGCTCCAAGGGCCCATATGGAGCAACTTTCTGATCCTCTTCCTTCCTTCAATGCTTTCAGGGCCTTGCTCCACTGTACCTCTGTGTTCCTTCTGCTCCCCCAACGTCATGCCATTCTGGCTTTGGCAGGCAAGCTTTCAGCAATTTATCCACTAGAACTCTTCTGAAATCCCATCACCTCTCCCCCTCCCAGCTCTCTGCCATGTAGATTTCCAGTTGAATGTTTATTTGGTTTTAGTATTATGACCTGCCAAGGTACCACTTTTTATTTGAAAATTTACAGTGGTTTACAAATAAGAGTTCACAGTAACTGACACTGAAGTTTCAGGTTAGGTTTTCTATATCTATCAGTATCTGACAAAAATGATCAATGCAAATACATGCTGCAATGAATACCTTTTGCAGCTTTAGCTGAACCTAATACAGTCAAACCTGTCAAGCAACCATCTATATTCAGCAACCACCTGCTGTCAACAACTATCTTGGAACAGTCCCGACCGATTCTCCTTAATAAAAACCACCCCTATTCAGCAAACATCTGTCTAACGCAACTAGTGGCCAATCTTTTTTTCCAGCCCCAACGATATACAGACACCAAGTTCTAAGTGAATTTAAGTGTACTTACCAAAATTGCATTGCCAATACACTAAGAAATATATCCTTTCTGTAAAAAACTGATCTCATCTATAATTTCTCACACAACAAATTGTTAATTAAAATAAATCTTCATGTATTTATATATCCATGTTTCTCTATCATTGCGGTAGTAAAATAGGCAGATAGCCAAGGCTAACAAATTACCAGACGGTAAACTGAGGAACAAGTAGTGATCAAATTGAACATAAGCAGAAATACAGTCAAAAAAGCAGAAGATTAAACAGTAAATGGCTAAAGCGTCACCAGAAATAGGAAAAAATATCAAAAAAGGATAAAATAGCAAATTCTCAAAAGCAACTAATTTAAAGGTTTTGCATATCTACTCAGTTACAAAAGCACAACTTTGAAAATACATTTCTTAAATCTTCTGATGGGATCCTTTTTTAAAAATCAATTTAATACCAATTCTATAGAAATCAGCAAGTAGAACATACACATCTGTAGATTCCTATTTAATGGAATTAAGTTTTCTAATATCTTATCTTCAACAGAATTAATTCATTGTGAGAAATGCCTCACATCAAAGTTTAAAAAATGCCCTGAGTTTACAAACCAACAAAGAGAATAATCTATATTTAAATGTCAAACCTGACAAGCATGTGCTAGCAAGAGCGAATGGTCTTTGTCCATTATTTGCTTCACTGTTTTTTGACTCTCATGCAACTGCAACACAGTCAGTGCAACAGCAAAAAGAATTTTATGAGATTTTTTCCAGTGAGTTTTCTCCTGCAACATTAAGAAACTTTTCAAAAGTTATCCATGCTAATTGTTCAAATTATTTTGTTTTTAACTTACTTTTCACCCAGTCTTCATTACTTAGCCAGGGTAAATGACAAAATGAATGAGCAGAGTGCATTAAATTGGTTGGAAGCATTTCAGGTCATGAAATGGCAGACATGTTAAGTGAATTCTGCACATACGTTTCATAAATAAAGCTTATGTGCAAAATTTTAATTTGGCACACTAACCCTTAATATAGGTGGAAGTCAGTAAAGCTCATTATGAACAAACTCAAAGAATGTTGTATATACACAGCAGCAGGATCTGATGTAAATACACCTAGAAACTACAAGAACATTTGCAAAACTGATTGGCAGTATGCAGATTAAAATAGAAACATTCAAATAGAGTCAAGAATTTGCATGCAATGTGAAGCTTACGTCAGTGTGAAAAGCAAACTCAGCCCAATTAAGAAAACCAAAAATGCTAACGTGCCCAAACAGCAAAGTATGTTCAGGGAATATTAAAAAAAATCAGATTGATGAATAAACAATTGCTGATTTTAAGTGACCAGATGTTCCGGCATCAGATTAGAAATGTAAAAGGGAGCACACGACCAAGAACAAAAGCCTGGTAAATGCTGAGGTGTTCTCTCAGTTTATGTATTAGAGTGTTTCTTCAGTGCTACACAGAGCTCAACAAAGTTTCTAAAGAGACAGAATGCAGTACAAATTTCCTATGCTGTATCATTTGAAGAGCAGTACCTTTCATCCTCATGAACAGAGAAGAAATGAGAAGGAAAGAATACAGAAATGTCAACTGTATTATACTTACAAGCAATCCAGTTTGGTTAATATCACAGCGATACAAGTTCATCATTATTGAAATCACATTGGTTTTAGCTACACAATGCCAGATGAATTGTTCATTACAAACTGAAGCTAGAACTTTTAAACTATTTCTATTCATTTTTCTGTTGGTGGCTTAACACTTCATAGGTACTTGGCACGTCCTAGCCACCAAATACACCTAAATAATTGACAAATTATTCAATGTTCAAGTAATTTGCAAAAAAAACATTTCCCTCTAAAATTGAATGGTTGCATTAAATACAATTCTCTAAAACTGCCTAATATTTAATGAGGCAATAACCAACCCTTTTGCAGAAGTTTTGAAGTCTAGACATATAAACATAATCTACAGCTGTAAAAATTTAGTTAAGTGTTGACGCAAACAGTAATAATCAAGCTACTTAGGAAATAAAGGTTTTAAGGGATATGAAGAAAAGATGGGGAACAAGATTAAAAGATCTGCTATCAATCTAATTTTTTTTGGTCAGCCATATGTGGAAACTCATCACAATTGCTTAAGCTTATCCAAACCAAGCTGAGATCTCCATGCATCCCACCTACACATGGAAATCCCATAGATAGATTGCTGGAATGAAATGCACATTCTCCTGGGGGGAAGGCAACCACAATTTAATAAAATGGCAAACAAATTAAGATGCCAAATGACTACAGCAGTCTATGGTTTTTACCGAAACTCAGTTCAGCTGAAAGTCAACAAGTCAAGTCGCTTTCTCACTCAGGAACGCCTATTCATTTTATACTGCCGGGAGCAAAGTAAATTAGAATGAGTGGTCTGATTATACTTTCCTCCCACAATCACATCCCACAAACATTAATGATCTGTGTTATTTTTAATACTGTAGGCTCTTTAATAGCATTAAAAAAATTATCCATCTCAGTTTCATCAGATCATGAGCAAATAGAGCAGACTGCTGCATCCCACCTACTCCACAGTGTGTAATTTCCAGTGACTTAACTTCCATTTTCACTGCACGTTTGTCAAACCAACATACAACATTACATTTATATAGCGCCTTTCACATCGGTAGGACATCCCAAGGCACTGGACAGACAGTTTCGGACCCGAGCTGAGGGTTGGGGGTTGGCAGAGGAGGAAGTAGGGAGATCGAAAGCATGGTCAAAGAGGAGTGTCTTGAGGTGGGTCCTGAAGGTGGCGAGGGAGGGGGCGAGAAGGAGGGACTGCTGGATGGAGTTCCAGAGGTTGGGTGCAGAGTGGCGGAAGGCCTGCCCGCCGATAGTGGGGCGAACAAGGCAGGCCAGAGCCCACTGAGCAGAGGGAGAAAACAAGATGGTAGGGGGTGAGGCGGTCGGTGAGGCAGAGGGGAGCAAGACAATGGAGGACTTTGAAGGTGAGTACCAGGATCTTGAACTGTATCCTCTGTGTGATGGGAAGCCAGTGGAGTTGGGCAAGGATGGGGGTGATAAGGTCACGGAGCCTGGTGTGGGAGAGGGCTGCAGAGTTCTGGATGATCTGCAGCCTGTGGAGGGAGGAGCTGGGGAGGCCGACAAGCCTAGAGTCACAGATGAAGGCAGAGAGGTAGAGTTGAGTGTCACGTAGAAGTTGACTCCATGTCTGTGGATGATGTCAAGAAGGGGGAGCACATAGATGTTGAAGAGGAGGAGACCAAGGACAGAGCACTGAGGAATGCTGCAGGAGACAGTCCGGGGGCTAGAGGAAAAGCCATTTGAGGAGATGAAGTGCAGGCGGTTTGAGAGGTACAATCTGAACCAATCAAGAACAGCGCCGTGGAGGTTGAGGTGAGAGAGGCGGTGGCTGAGGCTAGAGTGGTCGACGGTGTCGAAAGCAGCAGAGAGATCAAGGAGGACAAGGAGGCAGAGGGAGCCCTGGTTGCAGATGTGGCAGATTGTCATTTGTCACTTTGACCAGGGTGGTTTCTGTGCTGTGGGCGACATGGAAACCCGATTGGAGGGGTTCGTGAAGGGGAAGGAGTGAAGCTGAGAAGCAACAACTCGTTCCAGGACCTTGGGGAGGAAGGGGAGGTTGGAGATGGAGCGGTAGTTAGAGAGTAGAAAACAACAGCAAGATTGCAGTTGTATAGCGCCTGTCACATCGGGAGGCCGTCCCAAGGACAGAGAAGGGTCCAGGGAGGGTTTTTTTAAGGATAGGAATGATGACAGCAGTTTTTAAAGGGGTGGAAACAGTACCAGAGGACACGGAGGTTTAACAATGTCAGTGTGTAGAGGGGCAAGGAGGTGGAGCTGGAAGATAAGGAGAGGGTAGGGATGGGATCCAGGGAGCAGGTGGTGGGTGTCCTACGGGTTATGGTGGTGATGAGAGAGGAGGGGGAGACAAGTTCAAAGGTGTCGAGGGAGGGGTGGGTAGGGGCTGGGGTGGGAGGAGGAGATGGGGAGGGGTACTAGTTGTAGTGGCAGAGGCAGTTGAGCGGATTTCCTCAACTTTAGATTCAAGTAAGTCCAATATCATCTCGCAGTTGGCATTTGAGGTGAGGATGGGTGAGATGTGAGAGGGTGGGTGGAGGAGTTGGTTCGAGATGGAGAAGAGGAGCCTAGGATTGTCCTTAGCCTCCAAGATTGTCTTGGAATAGAACAACGATTTCGCGGTTGCGAGGGCGAAGCGGTAGGATTCGACATGGTCCAGCCAAATCTGCCGGTGGACAGTTAGGTTTGATTTAAGCCAGGTTCGCTCAGTAAAACGCACCTGGGCTTTAAGGGAGCGGAAGTGACTGGTGTACCAGGGTGACTTGCATGAGTAGGAGACGGTTCGGGAAGAGAGGGGAGCGAGGGAATCAAGAATAGAGGAGAGGGAGCTGTGAAGAAGGGTGAGCGAGGATAGGTCAGTGTGGGAGGACGCCCAGAGGGGAAGAGTTCAGATGACTCCAGGCAGCCGAGAGGGAGTAGGGGGGAGATTTGTTTCCAGGGTGGTATGAGATGGAGGTGGGTTGGTGGCAGTGGGGAGAGGGATTGAGGAGTTAAGGGAGATGAAGTGATGGTCCGAGATCGCTTTGTTGATGATAGTGAGGTCCGAGACGGTGAGGCCCCGAGTCAAGGTCAAGGGGGTGACTGCGGAAGTAGTGGCAGAGTGGATGTGGAGGGAGAGATTGAAGGAGGAGATAAAGGAGGAAAAGTCAGCAGAGGTAGAGCAGGAGGGGCTGAAGGTTGAAATCGTCATAATGAGGAGGCGTTCAGAGCAAAGGGAGAGGGAAGATAGAAGGGTGGAGATGTCAGGAATGAAGGTGGGGGAGGGCTTGGGGGGGCGGTAGATGAGGATAATTTTGAGGGAAAGGTTGGAGGGGTGATAGAGGGTAAGGTGCTCAAAGGAGGAAAGGTTCTAGAGGAATATGGGGATAGGCCGAGCGGGGACCGGAAGATGAGAGCCACCGCTGCCACCACGGGGGTTAGGCCGAGGGGTGTGATGGAAGGTATAGCCGGGCGGCGTGGCTTCATTCAGGAAGAAGGTATCACCTGGAGTGATCCAGGTTTCAGTGAGGACGAGCATGTCGATGTGTTCATCAACGATGAGTCTTGGATGATGTGTGTTTTGTTGAAGAGGGAACAGACATTTTGTAGACCGATGCGGAGGGGACAGTTGGTAGCAGAAAGTGAGGGGTAAGGCGGGGGGGGGGGTGGTTCTGAGGAGGGGAGGGATGTGGATCAGGGAGGAGAGGTTGGCCTCTGTGGTCGGGGACCGGTGAGCTCTGCGGCGAGAGTAGGAGATAAGGTAGTTAGAATGGCTTCTGGTAGACAACCAGCGGCGACTCCCACGGTGGGCCCAACGGAGAATTTGCATGCTGGAGCAGAGGGAGGCAATGGGACGGTCGAGCAGGAAATGCATACATGCATTATCAACACAGCATTTAGGCTAGAGGAAATTTTTGAGTTTGAGCCATTGAATATTTCAAAAGATACCAAACGAAGCAATATATAATACGCAACTCTGATATCCGTTGGAATTCTAAAAATGAGTAAAAGTGGATTGGGAATTCTTTTCCAGACATCCAACAAACACATAACTTAAAGATTCGATAATTTGAACAGATAAAATAGAGAAATGATTGATCTGTCCTCAGACAACAGTTCCACCGCTCCTAACCCAATTGTCTTCCTTGATGAAGGGTCGTGGACCCGAAACGTTGACTCGCTTTCCTTTCTCTATAGATGCTGCCTGACCTGCTGAGTTTTCCCAGCTCCCTCTGTTTTTGTTCCAGAGTCCAGCATCGGCAGTATTTTGCGTTTTGTCTTCCCTTCTCCCTGTGCATCGAGTTTCCTGTTAAATACGTCGACGCTTGTTTGCTTCAACCGAAGCTTCCGGCAGCGAGTACCACATCCTCGCCACCCTCTCTCTGTTCACACTCATTTCAATGGTAACCCGAGAATCCAGCCGGACAGACACCAGGAAAAGAGATCAGGTACAATGCAAAATTACATTTTGTAGGGACACATAATAATAATAATAATCCTTGCATTTGATATAGCGCTTTTCACGTCGGGAGGACGTCCCAAAGCGCTTCACAGAACACACTGTAAAGTGAATTGACTGTATATTTGTGGGCGAACGCGGCAGCCAATTGCGCACAGCAATGTCCCACAAACAGTCGTAGATTGAAAATGACCAATTTAATTATTGTTTTTGTTTTTTGGAGGGATTATTATTAGGCTCTGTGTGGAGTAAGGAAAGTTTCGCCCTCTGCCTGGAAATAAACCAAAGGCAGGTGGGAGGGAGGGGCGAAGGGGAATCCAGCACATAACACTCACTGGCTCAAAGTAATAATAATGATGATAGCACTAATCCTTGCATTTGATATAGTGCCTTGTCACATCGTCAACACGTCGGGAAGCGTCTCACAGGATATTGCTGTCGAGTGGATCGGCTGTGTGTTTCGCAGGCGAAACGCGGCAGCCAATTGCGAACAAGAACAACAACAACAACAACAACTTGGTTTTACACAGCGCCCTCCACGCCGGACGGCGTCTCAGAGCGCTCAGAACAGCACTCTCCGGCAAACAGCGGCGTGAGTGAAGTGACCCAATTTAATTCGGAGACTTGTCTGGCCAGGACACGGGGGGGGGGGGGAGACAACCCCCCCCACCCCTCTCCCTCCCTCTTCTCGAATAAAAGTGATGCAAAAAGTGATGCCTACCTGGCCCAGGCTGGGGCGGGGCGCCGGAGGTCCCCTGGCTTCCCTTTTCCTTAGTTTTCGTTTCCTCGCGCTTCTTTTCCTCCTCCTCCTCTTCCTTCTCGATCACGGTGTCGGATTTCCTCGGCCTCCCTTCGCATTTCCCTTTGATGAAAGTCATGAGGAAGCTCTCCGACATTCTCCCTCCCCCGCGGCCTGTCCCCGGGTGGTGGGGGTGGGGTCGGTGGGGAGTGTGAACAGTGGCTCGCGGCCGCCTTCACGCGCTCAGTAAAGGGGGGGGGTGGGGGGGGGTGAGGGGGCGTCGAATTAAACCATAACGTTAACCCAACGCCCTTCCTCCCTCCCTCTGGCTTCCGTTATCTCGACCCGGTGGCTCCGGGAGGGCCTTTCCCGGCGGCCGCGAGCCTTTCCTCATGTCGCCGTCATTACATTTTGAAATAAAAACCGTTGGCTCACGTCACCCCTCGCCTTCCCGCCGCTTCGCCCGCGCTGAGCTGATCCGACGTGCGCATGCGCGTGATGTGCGCATGACGCG
Organism: Callorhinchus milii; assembly: GCF_018977255.1. Taxonomy (NCBI): domain Eukaryota; kingdom Metazoa; phylum Chordata; class Chondrichthyes; order Chimaeriformes; family Callorhinchidae; genus Callorhinchus; species Callorhinchus milii. The sequence continues at coordinate 11,321,389 of NW_024704755.1, read as the reverse complement.
CGCTTGGCCGTTGTACTCCTCCCGTCCATTCACGCGGCGTCTTACGTCACAGCCCCGCCCCGCCCTCCGACCGCGGGAAAATTTAAAGAGCCGAACCACGTGAGCTGCCCATACTGCAGGTCCGCCTGGTCCCTCGCTCATGGGGGGGGGATGGAGTTCCAGAGGTTGGGGGCAGAGTGGCTGAAGGCTCTCCCGCCAATGGTGGGGCGGGTGGGTCGGGGGACGTGGAGCCGGCCGGAGCCGGCTGAGCGGAGGGAGCGGGCGGGTTGGTAGGGGGGGTTAGGAGGTCACAGAGGTAGGGTGGGGAGAGGCCATTGGGGGCTTTGTAGGTGAGGACCAGGATCTTGAACTGGATCCTCTGAAGGACAGGGAGCCAGTGGAGTCGGGCAAGAATGGGGGAGATGGGGTCGCGGAGTTTGGTGCGGGAGAGGACACGGGCTGCAGAGTTCTGGATTATCTGCAGCCTGTGGAGAGAGGAGTTGGGAAGACCGACAAGCAGGCCTGGAGGTGATGAAGGCATGAACAAGAGTTTCAGCGGTCTGAGGGGTGAGGTAGTGGTGAAGTCGGGCGAGTTAAGGAGGTGAGGAAGGCAGAGCGGGTCATGGCTTGAATGTGGGGAAGAAAAGACAGTTGATGGTCGAACAAGACACCCAGGTTCCTGACCGGCTTGGTGAGTTGTAGTGTGCAACTATTCAGGTTGATGCTACCAGAGCCTGAGGTGCAGAGGTGCTGGCGCGAGCCGATCAGGAGGGCCTCAGTCTTGTTCAGGAAGTTTGCCCTCATCCAGGACTTGATGACCGACAGGCAGTCAGTCAGGACAGCAGTGGTCCTGGAGTTGAGGGTGGAGGCAGAAAGATAGAATTGGGTTTCATCTGCATACATATGAAAGTTGAATTTAACATTGAAAATAAAGATGGAAACATGTTATTGCTACTTTTCTGAGAATTACAGTCCTCATCAGGTGTTTAGTTGTCATTTGTTGCATTTTCGTGGCATTTAAACTACAAAACTTCAGTCTGATACATTTTATTTTACATATAACATCAACATTATGGGATACACACTTGATGCAATGCCACCAGAGGGTGCTGTATGACCAAAGATTTCAAAGGTTTTATTTGTGCTGCTGTATTATTGATAATGGGAGTGGAACTAATACAGATACTTTTACAGATCATTGCTAATGAATGCTCACTAAATATGACATTTTTGAGGGGGTAAAGGTAATTTTCTTCCCAGTCTTGCTGGGATATGTGCCAACACTGAGAGGCACTCCCTTCTGTTTTTGAATCGTGCCATGTGTCACTGAACAGGCAGACAAAACTTTGGTCCAATGTCTCACCTGAAGGGAAGCACCGCGGACAGTGCTCCCCCAAAACTCGGAGTATTAGCCGAGACCACAGGCTCAAAAGTCCTAAACACATGACTCAAACCCATAACCTTCCTGATCACAGGCAAGTGATCAACCACATGAGACAAGCTGATTAATTTCTTTAATATTTCCAGAAACTGTGTTACCAAATAACATCAATAGAATACTTGTTATAGCTTGTGAGTTTATTATAGGGGTAGATTATGTGGTCCAGAATGTTGACCTGGTTCAAGAGATTTTGGGTGAAAGTATCTCATGCTGCATTTTGAGGGTAGACATCCCTCCACCTACCAATATTGCTCAGTCAGACCTTGACTACAGCTGAGACTACAGAGATGTTTTCCTCCATCAATGTTGATTATAGATGACTGCTGTGTAGAGAGGCACCTGACCTAGTTGGGTGCTGCTTTACAGCAATCAGACTGATATCAAGTGAAGAAATCACATCTGCATCCCACCACTGAGTGGCAGCACAAGTTAGAGCTCCAACATTCTGTTACAGAAAAAAACGAGTGAAGACTGACAATGCATAACTGCTTTCCGAACTCCACTTATTTAATGTTCAATCAGTTTATGTTTTTTTTTAATTTAATTACAACTGGGTTTAAGATAATTTTACAAAGCAAAGCTAAAATTTCAAGTATGCCTTGCAAAAAGAATGGAAATTCTGGTAAAGCTGCAATCAAGTCATTAAATGTTACATTCTTGATATTAAATATAGAACAGTAGCTGGGTGGGATAGCATGCCAAAGTACATTTAATCCACAATTGGGTTTTGTCCAATAAATAATTAAGTACCTTTCAACTTTCATGAATAAGTCAGATGGCCTACGAGAAACATGAACAAGAGCAATGTGACTCCAATACCTGGCCAAAATCATGCTGTTTGCCTCACCTAAGGAAACAGAGTTCCTCAAGCTCAATGGAAGAACATTTCTTTTTAAACGTGATTCAAAGCAAATTGCTTTCTAACCAATGGGCTTGATGAGGGCGACCTTCCCCATCACATAATCCACTCTTCCACAATATTTAAGCGATCCCACTCTCAGCTCTTTGTAACAATTAATGTAACACTTGAGCCAACACTTCCATGTTGATATCAAGAACTGCATTTCAACACAATGCAATTATAGTCCAATATGATGCATCTGGATTTCAACATCATCAAGTGGGGGAAATAACATTTGCATCCCACCACTGTGTAGCAGCACAAGTTACAACTCCAACATTCTACTACAAAAAAACAGACTGACAAAGCATAACTGCTTTCCGAACTCCACTTATTTAATGTTAAATCAATTTTATGTTTTTTTATAATTACAACAATTATAAAAAAAGGCAAAAACAACAACTTGCGCTTATATAGCACCCTCCACACAGGGTAGAGTCTCAGAGCGCTTAACAGCCTGACTCCGACCCCGGGGCGGGTGGGGGGAGGGGGTGAGGTGGCCGTAAGCATGGTTAAAGAAGAAGGTTTTCAGGTGGGACTTGAAAAAGGGGAAGGGGGTCGGGGGCAAGGCGGAGGGATTGAGGGAGAGTATTCCAGAGTTTTGGGGCATAGTGGCTGAAAGTGCGACCTCCGATGGTGGGGTGGGGGGTGAGAGGGACAAGCAGGAAGCCAATGCCAATCGAGCAGAGGTGGGTGGTGGATTGGTGAGAGGTATTGAGGTGCCAGAGAGTGAAGGGATTTGAACACGAGTGTAAGGATCTTGAAGTTGATACGTTCATTGATGGGGAGCCAGTGGAGCCTGGGCCAGAACCGGTGAAATGTGGGTACGGAGTTTGGTCCGTATAAGTATAACTTTGTCAAGCCAAAATGTTTGCATTAAATAACCAGCAGCAAAACAGCATACCAACTTTCTCCCAGACAGTGTCATTGCTTGGATCGGTGTCCCTTGTACACAAAGGTTTAGATGGAGACTTAATGATTGCTTTTTGAACTAGGATAGCTGTAGCATCCTTTAGAATATGAGATAATCCATTACAACTTCATCAAGCAACAGCAAAGTCATTTCCAAGAGATTTCTGCCCTGGTCACAATAGATATCAAAGATACTGGGCAAAGATTTGAAGGAAGCAAAAATTTGGCCAGAACTGGTCCTTAAGCAATAATAAGGCTTTATTTGTTGGAAACATAAGATACAGTGAGCTTTAATGCGATGATTCATTAATTCATTAAGTTCAGGATAGACTGGTGACATGTTGGGTAGTAAAAGCATAACTCACATTGTCTAGACTGACACTCCAGTGCTCTGCTGGTGGTCTGCTTTGTTACATTGCCAGAGGTCTCATCCTTCAAATGAGATTTTAAACCAAGCTTGTGTCTGCCTGTTCAAGTAGACGTTAAAGATCCCATGACACTATCCAAAAAGCAAGGGAGTTTCTCCTGGTGTCCTGGTCAAAGATTGCCCAGATAACAGTGCTCATTCACTTCATGGTTATTTGTGGGACATTGTTGGATGCAAAATTGGCTGCTTTGAGATGTCTCAATGCTGTGATAAGGTGCTATATCAAGTCCAAGTATTATTATTATTATTACATGTATCTTGAAGTTTTACTTCTTACATGGAATAACCGTGCATGAAATACTAATCCTTGAGTTTGATATAGTGCCTTTCACATCGTCGAGACATCTCAAGGTACTTCACAGGATCTACTGTAAAGTGGATTGACTGTATATTTGTAAATAAAATGCAGCAGCCAGTTGTGTACAGCAATGTCCCACAAACAGCCATGAAGTGAGTCACCAATTTTATTTGGGGGATTTGTTGGCCAGGTCACCAGGAGGAACTCCCTTCTCTTTTCAAATAGTGCCACGGGATCTTTAAAGGACAGGACCTCGGTTTAATGTCTCATCCAAAGGACAACACCTCCAGCAACCCCAGCGCTGCATTAGAGTGTCAGCTTAGACTAGAATGTGTTCCCAAGTTCCAACATAGGGCTTAAAGCCATGACCTTCTGACTCAGAGATGAGAGTGCTGCCAACTGAGCAAGGCTGTATCTGTATTAAACTTCATCTGCCAGTTTATCTGTATTAAACTTCATCTGCCAGTCATCAGCCAATGCGTATACTCTATCAAGCTCTCTTTGTAACAAGAGGAGTCCCAATACCGATCTCTGAGTCACCCGACTTAATACCTCCGCCATTTTGACCTAATTTTCCTAACAATTACTCTCTGCTTCCATTCCTTCAGCCGATTAAGAATCCAGGTCTTGCCCTTGATACTCAGTGACATTAGAGTCAGACACCCATGGGTTCCTGCAGGTGGCAGCATTCTCTATTAAACTCATCCCCATCCACCACATAGAAACAGGAGTAGGCCATTCAGCCCCTCAAGCCTGTTCCATCATTCTATAAGATGGTGGCTGATCTGTAGCTCAACTCCAATTACCTGCCCTTGCCCCACATCCCTTGATACCCTTACCTAACAAATATCTAAGTCCTGTAGCTCAGTGGTTAGAGCACTCGCTTTGCAAGCGAGAGACCTGAGTTCAATTCCAGGCAGAGGGCGAAACCTTGGGCAAGTTTCCTTACTCCACACAGAGCCTAATAATAATCCCTCCAAAAACAATAATAAAATTGGTCATTTTCAATCTGCGACTGTTTGTGGGACATTGCTGTGCGCAATTGGCTGCCGCGTTCGCCCACAAATATACAGTCAATTCACTTTACAGTGTGTTCTGTGAAGCACTTTGGGATGTCCTCCAGACGTGAAAAGCGCTATATCAATTGCAAGGATTATTATTATTATTATTATTATCTATCCACATTTGGATGATCCTGTACTGTTGGCATTGGTTTCCCTGGCAAAAGGCAAGCAAAGGCAATTATGTCTGCTGTGCAACCAGCTTGATTGTTAGGAGATCGGGTTGTAATCCATCTCAATGCCAGATAGGGTTAGAAGCCTTTCTCTGTCAGTAACAAAGAAATAACTTTACATAAATTTTGTTCCCACTTGTTTTGTTGTTGCAGCTACAAGATACCAAGATAAGTCTAAACGTCAAAGTAAGCAAATCACACTCTGTGCTTTTTCTGACGGTGTACATGTTATCTTATAGATTGCCATCAGTGCCTCTGCCTATAATGGTAATAAACCAAGCAAAAGGTGGATTCAAGAAAAAATTTAAATGTACTTTTATGTAACAGAAAAATAAATGCGAGGGAGGTAAGCTGAAAACTAAAATTCAGCCTTGGGATTTTGACACCCTGTTTAAGCTTTGCTTTCGTGATGATATTTGGAACATAAGAATGTACAAGACCGGAAAGATAATGGGCTCCACGTTGCCTTTCCACAGGAAACAAAATCCACAGGATAATATTTATCTTTACATTTTTTATAACATCTTCAGGAGGACGTCTCAAAGTGCTTCACAGGATTTACTTGTAGGTGAACATGGTGGTCAATTTGTGCACAGAAATGTCCCACAAGCAACGATGAAGTACAGGACAATTTTATCTGGGGGATTGCTGACTGGGACACCATGAGAAACTTCTCTTCCCGAACAATGCCATTTGTTCTGTTTATTTAAACAGGTAAATAAGATCTTGGTTTTAACATCTTATTCAAATGACGACATCTCTATCAGTGCATTGCTCCCCCAGCATTGTATTGGAGTGTTAGCCAAGGCGATGAGTTCAAAGTCCTGACATGTGGCTTGAACCCACAATCTTCTATTTCAAAGGCAAGAGTGGTACCAACTGAGCCAGGATGACACCCAAGATTATAGGAGCTTCAGGTGAATAAGGCCCTTGAGTTCATTTCATCTCAACCTTCCCAAATACCCAGCCTACTATACTTCGGTTAATGTTCCGTTAAAGTTAAAAGCTAATAATCCTGCACTAATCATTCACTTAAGGGATTCTGCTGATACGTTGATGGTATGTGTTGTGTTTCATTGAAATATTTATTTTTACTATTCTTTTTAATCAATTTTTTTCTGTTTTCTCACCATTATAGGTGTAGTTGCTGATCTGTAAGGCTGTGTATTGATCAATAATAACGATTCTTCTCATAATAGTTGTATTTGACATAGTGCCTTATCACGGAATTTGAGACACCACAAAGTATTTTCACAAGATATTACTGTGAAATGCAGTGATTGTGCATTTGTGGGCAAATACAAATTTACTCAACACAATACATTTTCCACAAACAGCTGTGAAGCCTTCTCTTGGGGATTAAATTGTCTGAAATATGTAAATATAGCAGTGGATTCAGCAAGGAGGAAAATGATGGGACAGCATCAACGGAAACATGTGCAGGGCAAACCTGTCCAGCTTTCCAAATTGCAAAACTGGGTGGAAAAACTTTAACTTGCGTGTGTGTGAGTAGGTGTGAAAAAATGTTCCAGTTTTGCTCTGCTGAGAACACAAACCTCAGCCATGCTCAACAGAAGACCATTTGAAATGAAAATAATTTGTTGATGTTCTAGCAAGGGTTACCTCCCTGTGGGAAGTTAGGACGAGGGCAAGAATTCTATTACCTCGGCTCAGATTCCCCAATTCATGGGGACACAGAATAAGGCAATACAAATGGTTCTACCTGCTGGTCACTACTACTGACAGGCAAAACCACTATACGTTCTAAGGCTGTTTTACTGCCTATTTTTAGTACCAATAGCGGCTGGTTACTAAATGCAAGTTTTTTTAAAAAAAAAATTCAAGCTGAATGCTATCTAAATGGGTTTGGTCTGTTTTGAGCTGGTGTGTGTGTGGGGGTGGGGGGGGTGGGGGAGGAGAGGTAAAGTGGGAGAGGGAAGGGGGAAAGGGGTGGTGAGAGAAATCCATTGATGAATGAGGTTTGTCTGTCATTCAGAACAGAAAAGCCCTGTATGTTGAGTGACAAACTATACATTATATCGTGCCGAGGGCAGTGTGTTACAGTTAAATCCTGGTAAATGTACAGTTCAGAAATACTACATTACATAAGTACATCAGGATTTATCTACATTCCAGAGGGTAACAGGCAGTTTTGTACCACAGCCCATTTGAATCATTCACTCAGCAATTCGTTCTAATGAAAAAGCACTTAACAGAAGCACAACTGTGATTAGCTGCTTAATATGAGCTCCCGTCTCTCAGTGAAAGCTGGCAGGGGATCGATCGTAAGTAACATGCAAAGTTTTGGAAACTGCTATTTGCTTGAACTGAAGGCTGAGAGCGGCTCTTGGATGTGAACTTCAGTTCAATGGAAGGGAAGAAAGTGGTTGTACATTGGAATTTGATGGATTGCTAGATCAGCATTGTTGGCAGTATTGTGGTTCGTTCTCTTGTGCATGAGCAACTTCAGAACCCATAGTTTCTTCTGGTGCCTGTAAGGTTTTTTGAGAAGCTTAAGTGCAAGGCAAGGGCCCACAGTGCAGGGGATTGAGAGAGAGATGAGGTGGACCAAATGGAAAAGTTAGTTCATGGCACTTTGGGTTTCTAAAGTCCAGATGTTAACTCCAATGCCATCACTAGCTTCTGTAAACTGTTTACGCATTAGATCACAACATGAGGCTTTGCACTATGAGCCTCTGATTGGTTATGTTAGAGACATATTTCAGGACCAGCTGTGACAACCTATCCAGCTGGAATAGGATTCTGTAACTTAGTCTCAGGAAGGAAGGGATAATCAGAGGCCAAGTTAGGTAAGCAATACATTTACGTAATCTCAACGGCTTAAAGTACCTGTTAATTACTAACATTGCAAGACAGGAAGTTTCAAGGCTACATCTGAAAACTGTCCAAGTAAATTGAATCTGCCCATGTTTGGCATGCTAAGCAACATTTTGCAAACAGAGGTTATGGCCTTTTACTTGGTAGGAATGTTAATATAGACCTTTTTCACATCCAACATCATTCTTTCATTCTTTAACCGTGACTCATGATTTTTTTTGTGTGTGTGAACCCTTGCCCCAAGTCCTCAATTCCTGAGCAAGTAGAAATCTAACATAGATCATGCTGTTCCTTTGATTCAAAATTGCAATATATTTCAGGAAAATATGACAAGCCACGAGCCCTTATTAGGAAAAGAATCTTAACGATATTTTCTACACTTGCAGGATAAAGTTTGCTGAAATATCTCTTTTTTACTTATCTGATTTTCCTCTCAGGATACTGTCTGTAACTGTGATGGATGACCCAATGTTTGCCCATGATTATTCACAGGCGTAACTGAAGTACACTGGCAGAAACCAATACATGGAAACACTAGGCAACAGATTCGGGGCATGGACATGATTTCAAAGAAAAAAAAGTCCAGCATCCTATTTTGCCCAGCAAACAAGAGCCACTTGTTAATATGGGGGAGACAGGTTTATAAGAAGTGATGAAGGAAGATCTTTCGTAGATTGCAGCCGAGCTTATTCCATAAAAGCATAGCCAGTTATATCAATCATTTTATCCAACCAAATGATCTGTGAAATAGGGGAGATGAGCTTAGTCTTAAGAACAAGAGATCAAAAATGACACCACTTAAGAAATGAGTTCCTGTGCTTATAAATCTGACATTACGCTTGACAATTTTCTTTATCGATTTTTTTCTCAGTAGATTTTAATACACTGAAAGGTCCATGCAATGTGAGATTAACTGGTCAATGAAGATATCATCGTAAACTGATTGAACTGCACTGTTGCACTTTGCCATGTTGGTTTAACCTGTGTGTTAGTGCTTGCAAACCTTTTGTTCTACACTTTTAGCTGATAGAGGAGTGTCCCGTTGTAAATTGAGAACCAAATGTTCAGTAGCTTTATCAATCCAGACTGCTGGGCATTTGATTCTCAGTCTCTCAATGCAGTTCAAGACTGGTAGCTTGCTCCTTGCTATTTAATGTATTTAACAAAAATAATAATGTTTCTTGCATTTGGTATAGCACCCTAACACTTGATTGAACGTCTCAAAGAGCTTCAAAGGATTTTCACTGTGAAGCGTGGTGACTGTGTATTTGTAGGCAAACCTAATAGCCTTTTATAACTTAATTATTACAGTATTTGAAAATATCAACCTACTTTCTAGTCTATTCAATGAAACACATTTGGTTTTATTTCTTAATAAGTTTATTACCTGAAGAAGCCACAACTAATGTGAATTTAATACACAGCAACACCTCAACCTTTGTATTATACATGCAGTTCTATTCCAATTACTTCTCAAGTTGGCATTTCCCATTAAAACTCAATCAGTTACATCAGCATAGGTCAGCGGAGCTCACTAAGATCAAGTCTATGGAATGTAACACCTGCCATTAGTTCAAACAGCCCTGACCAAAGTGTTCATCTTACCATTCCTCAATAACTCTACTGCAATATTTCTCCAGCTCTGTTGTTCATCTGCCCTCTGCTGATAAATGTTTCTTTCTTTCTGTCTCTTTTCTTCTGTAAATAAAAGTGACACCAAACATTTGGGTGGAAAACTAGGTGCACTGGGAGTTTTCTTTCCAGATATGGTCTGTCAGCCTAGCTCAATTGGTAGCAGTTTTGTCCTTGAGTCGGAAGGGAGAGAGTGTGTATTCTATTCCAATATGTGGAATTTTCAGGTGTAGGTGGGATGTATGGAACTCTCGGTTTGGTTTCAATACTCTTTAGCATGATGATAGGTTTCTGCATGTGTCAGACATGGCTGCTGACGGCTGGATACCCTATTTGAGAAATGTTCACGGGCCGCATACGCAATATTTTTGTGTTTCCCTTCCAGAAAGAGGTTATGGATGGAGCCGTTAAGCCGAGGTCCCATCTGCCTTTTCAGGTGGATGTTAATTTCTCCCATTGACTGAAATGCTGAACACTGTCCTTGGGACGTCCTCCCTATGTGAAAGGCACTATACAAATGTAATCTTGTTGTCGTTGTTGTTGTCTTGGCAGACAATCCTCTCTGCCTACTCCCACCCACTACTCCCAACCCCTCTCAAAATACAATTGTTTGTTTATTCATGGAAGGCTGTGGGGCATTACTGAGTGCAAATTCGCTGCGGCATTCACCTAGAACATATGCGGTGACTAAACTTTACAATTTACAACAAGGTGTAAAGTACACTTTACAAGCACTGTGAGATGTCCTCCTGACATGAAAGGTCCTTTATCAAATGTAAGTATTATTATTATTATTAATAACATAATCTCTAATATGAACACAGGTTAATGAATAGTATGTAAAGGGCCATTCTAATTGGGACAGTACTATTAGCTTATTTTAATAATAATAATCCTTGCATTTGATATAGCGCCTTATCACGTCTTTGAGACATCTCAAAGCACTTCACAGAAGTGCTTCACTGTAAAGTGAATTGACTGGATTTTTTGTGGACAAAACAAAATATGTTCTCCTGCAGTTAGATCTTGTATCTGTGAGCAGGCAACTGTCCGAAACTGTTTTGATTTCACCTGGAAGTTTGAAGTGAGGTTTAACACCAATGCGTCTTTCTTTGAGTAATTGGTTTACATCTGACAGATTTATACAAAGCAAAATTCCTGGTAGCATTCTTACTATTGTGTCCTGCCAACTTTCAATATCCTGAGGTTGTGGTATTTTCAACTAAAACAACACATTGAGTTGGCTTAAAACATTCTCTGGTATTTCTTGACTTTTTCCACCTACTTATCTCACTTCTTTCAAATGGAAAATTAGAATGGGCCCTATCGCAGGCACCTTTATGGTTTGCCCAAAGTACTGAATGATCACACAATAGCAGATAAGCTTATCTGCTTAACAGTGTTAATGAGACAATGATCACACAGTGATTACTAACACCAGCAATCAGTTTGTTACATGTTTATAATGGGGTTTACAAATATCAATTCTCTTCTCCCTAATATATCCTTGATCCCACAAGGCAACGTTAGGACAGGTTTAAAGCAACAAGGCTATGGTTAGGATAGGTTTAGATAGACAAACACTGTAAAGCTGCGTGAAATGCTTTGAGACATCCTCCCATTGAACAAGATGCTATATATATATGGCTATAGAGCCTTCCTCATCCAACCTGGTCTTGTGACTTAAGGTAACGGCTAATTTGTTGTATTCAACATTTGTAACAGTTACCAGCTCTCCACTCTTAACAAAAATGGTCATTCATGGCTGTTTGTGGAACAATTTAATAATAATAATAATCCTTGCATTTGATATAGCACTTTTCACGTCTTCTAGAGTCCCAAAACGCTTCACAGAATATACGGTAAAGTGAATTGACTGTATATTTGTAGATGAACGCGGCAGCCAATTGCGCACAGCAATGTCCCACAAACAGTCATGGATTGAAAAGGACCAATTTGTTATTGTTTTGTTCTTTTGGAGGAATTATTATTAGGCGTGTGGAGTAAGGAAACTTGCCCAAGGTTTCACCCTGCCTGGAATTGAACTCAGGTCTCTCACTTGCAAAGCGAGTGCTCTAACCACTGAACCACTTAATAACAATAATCATAACCTCAGATTTGATATAGCACCTTTTATGTCGTGAGAATGTCTCAAAACGTCTCATCGGATTCACAGTATATATTTTGTAGGGGAATAGCAATTTGCGCACAGCATTGTCCCACAGCAGGGTGGATGAGAAAGACTCTATAGCCTATTTGTAGCCCAAACCCTGAAGAACATCAGCATTACTGTCTTTCCATTACAGTATCAGGTTCAGTATCCTAGATACAACCAGCCTTCCTGGCAATGCATTCCTGCTGAGCAGAGGAAATACTGTAAATTCACCGTTAACAAATAAACACATAATGCCTTTACAGAAAATACAAATTTACAATAGAATCAAAATTGCCCTTATCATTCGAAACCATACTTAAATTATAAAACAGGAAAAGACCTGCTGTTCTTTCTAATCTCCAACCATTGCTTAAAGTTTAATTAAGCCCTTGGCAGAGCTACAGTTGCTGAAACAGTGAGCAAGATTCATTACTAAGTTTTACAAACCACAGTATCATCCTTTCTGGAAAATATTATCACAGAACACTTTGTTGGTATTGCAGCCAGAGATGGATAATAAAAGAGAGATTAAAGATTTAATGTTTTTAATAAACGTGTGCATTTCTACATCAGAAAACAAATTACTCTTGAAGGAAAGGTCATATTTCCTACGGTTTCTAATATGTTTTATAATCCCTTAATAACTTCATCGACTGGGAATGGAAATTTGGAAAACTTCACACAGTGCCACTGAGGTATTTAGGGTTAAGTCGTGGGGGTAGTGGGTCAATAAATTACTGACTCTCCTGTCAGTAATTGATTGACCTTGGATGCTGTGGGTTTACAACAACATCACCAAATTTACATTTTTATAGTGCCTTTCACTTCGGGAAGATGTCCCAAGGTCCTGGACAGTCCAGGTTTTGTGCCCTACCTGGCAGTGGGAGCTGAGGAGGGTGGGGGCTGAGGTACATGGAGCTGGGTGTGATGGGGGAAAGTTGACTGAAGGTGCAGTCGAAGAGGAAGGTCTTGAGATGGACCCTGAAGGAGGCAAGGGAAGGGGATGAATTTTAAGGACTCCAGGATGGAAAAGGAAAGAGATGGAACCAATAGCACAGATTTTGTTTGGTTAGAGGTTTCAGAGAATCTGTATGATCCCGAGGCCTTTGGGACCATTTACTGCTCAATTGGCCTTTAACACTTCATTTGAACTGGCAACCGCATTCAGCTATATCCCAGAGCGTCAACGAGCACAGCAAATACGGCCAACATCAACAAGAACAACTATCTCACCCATTCGGCAACACATCCATCAACTGGTTAAATACACCTCAGAATGATGAAAAGCCCAGCCCAGGGAAAAGTAATCTTTTTAGCAATCCATATGTTCCCAGAGAGTGTGATAAAGATTAAAAAATCAATCAATCATCCCCTTCACAAATCACCCAGCCTTCGCTGCAACAAGCTGGAAAAGCCTATATTTTTCCTGGTTTCTCAGATAAGGAACTAAACTAAACAAAGACAGTCCCATGTATTTTTGAAGTTACAACAGCTTTGTGATTTAGGATGCTAAACTCTTTTACAACTGCTTCAAGCTAAGATTTCATTCTTGCATTGTTCAAAGTCATATATGGCACAAGATCCACATCTTCAACTTTATTTTGCGCAAATTAAAAAAGATTAATGTCGCCTTTTTTTTACCATCTGCACCTTGCAGAATGCACACTAATCAGGCAGCGTCTTCACTGAATCAACCAATAGGCAAGATACCTGCAGTGTTTATCAGGCAATATCTTATTGATAATGGAGTGAAAATTGTGGCATTTCAAAACAGATAATATGATAAATTTCAACTGTTATAAACTAACACGATTTATCTAACGATGTAGGATAAGCAATATGATTCAAGCATGCAAGAACCACATAAATCGATTGGCTTAACACCTTTTGAATAATATGGGGAACATTCTGATTCTGTTTGGTTGTCATATGAGTCTCATCATGTAGCTAACACAAGGAAAGGACTTAATAGAATTTATCTCCAATACTAAAGAGGAATTTGGAAGGAAACATATTCAACTGGGTACATTGCATTACAGATAAAAGCAATTACAGCTACTTATTGCTAAAGTCTTATAGATTTGTTAAATTTATTCATAACATTTATTTTGTTAAACTGAGGCCTGATAAGAATCCTGTGGCACTATTTGAAAGGAGGAGGGAGATTCTCCCAATGTCCTGGTCAATAATCCCCCAAGTAATATCGGTCACTCATTTCACGGTTGTTGATGTTGTTGCATTTGTCAACAAAATACTGAGCCATACCACTCTAAAGTAAACCATGTGAAAGCAATTTGAGGCATTTCAACAAACTGATAAGATGCTATATAAAATCTAAGAATTACTAGAATTAGTATTATTATTATGCTGAATTTAATATTAATAATAATTAATTTGAAGGGTAAACGGGGAGTTTTTAAGAACAATCTGTGCAACTCAAACAGTCTTCACATTATCTTAAATCACAGTAAGACCCATTGAAAAGAACATTTCTGAAATTTGTGGACATAATATCACAACACTCATAATGCGTCTGATTTAGATCCTTTCATAATATTAACATAATGAGCTCTGCTATATATCCTTTCAAGTATTATTTTGCCTTACGTATTCAGACAGTTTATATCCTGATCATTGTGTCACTGGTATCAGTCCCAGTCTTCAGTCAGGCGTAATCTTATTATAGTAATAATGTATGACATTTCGCAGATTTATATTCAGATACTTTACAAAAAAGAAAGCCATAGTAATCCCTGCATAAAAGTTCCCTCAGCTGTTGATGCTTGCTTTAATTCCACTGCGCTGGGGGCTAAGCGTTGGATAAGTTATAATCACTACTAAATAAAATGCTGAATATTTCACAAAAGCCTCCTGAAAGCCAGAATAAATGAGAGCTTGTATTGTATTGTAGTTGCTGCCAAAGCATATGATCATTGCCTTCACTCACTTACTCTCATCGGGAAATATTGGCATCAGTCGCAACTTGTTGGCAAATTTGCTGTCGGTGATGATATGTGTTGCAGAATAGGAATCTCTCCTCATTTGGCTGGTTTATCAAAGTGTTTCAATTTAATCTTTGCCGTGATTTATAGAAGAAATTAACTCAATCTGACAAGATATTTTTGTGACAGCTTTAAAAAGTTGGTAGTCCTTAGAGAAACAACATGTTGGTATCCTGGCCAACAATCGTCCAAATAAAAAAAAAGGTCACCCACTCCAAGGCTGTTGTGGGATGTTGCTGTGCACAAATTGGCTGCAGTGTCACCCACAAAATACACAGTCACTAAAAAATCCTGCGAAGCACTTCGATGTGATAAAGCGCGAGTATCAAATGCAAGGATTACTAAACCAAAGAAAACCTGACAGAACTCGACTGATATGGAATGCGATCAGAGAGCTCATAAATCAAAAATCAGTTTTACAAAGGTCTCCCATCTGCAAATAGATAACAGATCTAATGTAGTCTTCATAGTTTTGTTCATTGTTTCAGTTTATAAAAAACGACATTTAGAGAATGTGACTTGAAGTAGATAATGACACAGTGTAGGACATAACAGAACTCAATGTTTTTCCCTAAAGGCAGATTTGTATATACATATATATATGTATGAAACTCCACAGTGAAGCAAAAATAACACAAACACTTTTTGTCACAAATGCAATCTCTATATTGCCTGTTTGCCGATAGCACCTCATTCACAAACACAAGTAACTATTCATTAAATAATCCTGAAAGCAAAAATGATTTAATTAACGGAGTTGGTTATTTCGACTCACGTGTGTTGGGCTGTGGTTAATCAGCAGTGTGGAATTCACATTTTATTTTGGCTAATCAGATGTTTCTGTGGTTATGGCAACATTGTAATTTTCCAACAACAAATTGCCATTGTTTTCCTTGGCAGCATCTCAAATTAAAGGGTCTGCGACGTCAAGCCAGAAAGTCCTGTTGAAAAAATAATCTTTGCATTTGATGTGGTGCCTTTCATGTCAGGAGGACATAACAAAGCTGACATTTTGTACGTAAACGCAGCAGCTGATTTGCACACAGCGATGTCTCACAAACAGCCATTGTTAGTCGGGGCACTGGGAAGATACTCCCTAATCTTTTCGAATAATGGCACGGGATCTTTGACATCCACTTGAATAGCCAGATGGGACCTCAGTTTAACATCTCATCCAAAGATGAAAAACAAATATTTGTAACCTTTGATATAGGCAAAACAGTTGATTGTGATGTCTGAAAGCTATCAAAGTTAGAGGGAAGAGCAAAACAATCAACGAAATCACAAATAGCCGTTTTATGAATACCACAAGTTGAATGGCAGTCACTTCCCAACCCTTTCAGGAACACCTCAAAGCAAACCCTACTACCCAGTGTATTTGAAACTATTTTTAAGGTAGTCATAGACAGGAGAGGTAGGACATCGTATTGCTGAGGCCATCTCGACCTCATTGTACACTTCTTGGCTTTTGTGGAACATTGCTGTGTGCGGTATATTCTGTGAAGTGCTTTGAGTGTCTTTTAGAAAGGCACTGTAACAAATGATAAAACAGGAAGTTTTTTTGATACAATAAGAAACAGTTTACATTTATATAGCACTTTCATATCGGGTGGCTCATCTTAAAGAATTTCACGCTGCTGACTGGGTACACAACTGAGGGGAAGCCAAAGAGGGTGAGGTGGGGAAAAGTGACCGTACGCACAATCAAAGAACACGGGGACGGAGGGAGGGAGAGAGGGAGGGAGGGAGCGAGTTGGAGGGATCCTGAGAGCGGGGACATAATTACTGCAATATCCTTGTGATGAAAAGGTTAAATTCCTGCAGCTGCATCTAATTCGATATTTACACCAAACTTTTAATCGTTTCTTTGTCAGAGGAGTCCAACGTTCTAATTATGCAAGAGAAAGACTTTGTATAAACAGCAGGCCGTTCCATCCGACTGGCACTTGCTGTGTCAAAACCTGATCATCATGTAATGTGCTGGTAAGCTGATCTTCTCTCTCCCACTTTTTCTCTCGCTCTCTTTCTCTCTCTTTCTGAGTGAGTGAGAAGAAGTGGTCATCCATAAGGCTCATTGGCACAGCTGCCGGTTGCTTTATTGTTGAAAGCTACAATTTGGAACCCAACCCCGTATGAACTCATCAGTGGTGACAGCAAACATCTCACGTCTTACAGTTGAGTAAAAAAGCAAATTGGAATAATTGAAATGCAGCTGCCGAGTCCAACTGCCAGATCCACTCACTTTAATGAGTGTGATCGTTTACAAAGATTAAAACTCATTGTAAATGGTATTATAAACTCTCCTATGGAGAACAACAATAAGTTTATATCCACATTACAATATAAGTCTATTGGTCACATTTGTCTTAGATTCACAAGCATTTGGTTGAATACAGGATAATGTCAGCTTGACTCAGTTTGTATCACTCCTGCCTCTGTGTCAGAAGTTAATAGGTTCACCATATTAGGGCTTTGGCTTATAGTCCAGGATGCCATTGCAGTTCAGCACTAGGGGAACGTTAGATTGTTTTTCATAGAATCATAGAATTATGCAACACAGAAGGAGGCCATTCGGTCCATCGTGCCTGTGCCGGCTCTTTGAAAGAGCTGTCAAACTCTCTCCCTGCAAGTTTGTCCTCACCAAATATCTATCCACTTCTCTCTTGAAAGTTGTTATTGAATCTGCTTCCACCATCCTTTCAGGCAGTGCATTCCAGGTCTGAACAATTCATGTGAGACATTAAACTGAGCTCCCATCTGCCTTCTCTGCAGGTGGCCATTGGAGATCTAATGCAAATATTCAAAAAGAGGACATTTTTGTTGACATGACAGTCCTCCAGAAAAATTGGTCATTCTTCACATAATTCATCATGGGATCAGTAAGTACTGTAAAGTAACATTTTAAGGCCTCTTAAACATACAAGTTCTTTTTTCAAAGTATTCTAAAACTAAACATATAACTTCTGTGGGTGTAATTGAATGAAATAGAACATACAAGATCTTGTAGAGAAGTTGTGCATTTTCAGTAACTCATATCATTCATTGTAACTGAGATTTTAACTTGAGCAGATAATAGAGATTAATGATTTTACCCAATGATACCTAGATAAAATGTTATACTTGTGCAAGTTAGGAATCAGGAGAGTAACAAATTTGTCTCATAATCTAACATGCAATAACGTTTGCGGTCTTTTTATTTCACAATCTTGTTTTTGCTTCTAAATTGACTTTCAATCCTATTTTGCTTCATAAGTGAACATTAAGGCCATGGTATCAAAGGGAATGTAGCAGAATGGATGGAGAAGCCCGAGGAACAGGAAGAGGAGATTAGGGATGTTTTTCTGGACTAGATCAAATGGCCTTCTTCTGTGCTGTGACCTCTGCCTTAATATAGGATTCTAAGACTTCAAAAACAAAAGTTTGAGTGACGATAATTTGACGTTCTTGAACTATTTCAACAATTTCCTTCACTCTACTCGTAATCTTCATTACTACTTCCTAAACCTAAGAGGTTGTTAGAGTGATAGTGATATAAACAAATATTTCACATCCCTGTGGAATTTGATTCCCAGATTTCCATGAGTATGTACAAACTTTCTTATTCTCCCACATTTCACAATAATTTTAAGATCCTTTTCTTTAACCCATCTAACTGGATCAGAGATAAAACTTTAGAGTCCTGCATCTTAATGGTTCGTGCGCTCGCTTTGCAAGTGAAAGGACCTTGGTTTGATTCCTGGGTAGGGTGAAACCTTAGGTAAGTTTCTTTACTCCACAATTACCTAGCAGGAATTAGGAACCCAGTTGTTAGTCAATTGACAGATTGCTTTCCAGAGGTAATAATCCCTCTCCCCAAAATACATTGGGTCACTCAATCCACGACTGTTTGTGGGACACTGCTGTGCGCAGTTGGTTGTCGAGTTTTGTCCACAAAATACACAGTCAATTCACTTTGCAATATATTCTCTGAAACTCTTGGAGACGTCTCAGCGATATGATAAATGCAAGCATTATTATTATTATTATACAATAAGCTTTCCTGGCGATTATTATCATTTAGAGCATGAATAGGCAATGTCGGAACTTGAATACGGCAGTAAAATCTCCTAAGTACACGCTCCTCTGTGGGTATGGAAACAATAATGGTATAATTCAGTCGTTTGTTTCCACTCATGAACATAAAATATCATTTTCCACTTGAAGGTCAGATCCAAGTCTGCATTAGATAAACAGTGGCATTCTACCATTTTCATCGCCTATTCATCACGATACAATTGTGGGTGTTTTGCTAAGTTTTAAATAATAAATGGATGGCATCAAATACATTCTCAGCGAAATTTTCAAAAGCCCAGTGACAGCTGAGCACCTCAGGCAAGCACATAGATGCCGTTGACCATTTCCACAAGATGAATAACTCATTACCCTCACTTTATCTGCTTACTAAAGGTCCTAGCTCCAAGCAACTGAAACCTCTAATTTACAAAGATTGATCTTTTTGCTTGCAGGCTGTTATTTACCAAGTGTCTTGGCTCATCTTGTTCCTTCCTAATTTCATTTTTACGTGATTTAGATGGGAGGGGAGGGGGTGGGGGGGAAGTCTTTTGACAATTAGACAGACAAGTAATACTCAGCTGCCACAATCTTTTTAAGTCAAATTAAGTGTTTCGTGTCAGACGCTGGCTGAAATGTGACTTATTTCTAGGAAAATGCGGGCTGCTCTGATGAGCAAATGACAAAAGAAATCACCCACAGGAGTTTGAGAAGTGAAAACAAACACCTTAATACGTGTCCCTGAGCCACGACATCCCAGCTGCACAGCTGCACAAACAGGAGAGCCAGCACCCTGTTGGTTTATATCAAGAGAATGTGTTTTGAAACTTCTGGAACAAAGTCTACTTTCTTTTGGCAGCCAACCAGAAGACAAAATATGGGCAGCACCATTTGCAAAATACGTCTGTAAATCATGGGTTTCTTTTGGCATCAGAACGCAAGCTGTTGCATAGTTCAGGGTGTTGGTCTGCAGTTGTCATCCACGTCTTGTGTCCTTTCCTTAAAAACACAATCCATTACGGTGATTTTGTGGCACTTTTACCATTCTCGTGGGTCTGAAATACAGCAGTGTCTTATACAAAATTCGCCCACAAAATATACAGTCGATTCACTTTACAGTATATTCTGTGAAGCGCTTTGAGACACAGAGAAGAAGTAATAAGGAGCTATATCAAATGCAAGGATTATTATTATTACTACAAAAACAATAATCATTGACTGTTCTGAGTTTCCTTAAACCTCAGTTTCATTAACTAGCATCATGGGTAAGGGTGTTCCCTGACTGTCTCAAATTGTGTCCTAGAAAAATTCCCAGCGGAGAAAGCCTTTCGGCCCATCGTGTCTGTGCTGCCTCTTTGAAAGAGCAACCCATTCAGTCCCACGTGCCTGCCTTTTCTCCATGACCCTCAGCATGCCTAACACCTTCTAGAGCTGTATTATTCCTGAAGTCCTGGAGATTTTCAAGCCTGATGAAAGTGATCAACATGGATCAGAATAAAGAATCATTTCAGAAGAGCCAGCTATGTGTGGAATTCCACTCACCTCAAAAATGTAGTGACTCCACATTAACGTAAATCTCATGAAATGTTTCGAAGAGTCTGTCTGATATGAAAGCTGTTATATCAAATGCAGTGATTATTTAGTATTATAATCCGTGGTACAATAACATTTACAGTTATATAGCAGCTTTCACACTGGGAGGATGTCTTAAAGTGCTGTACAGCTGGCTGGGCCAGGGGCGGGGGTAGGGAGGCAGGAGGAGGGAATGCCCAAAAGTGCAATCAAATAATTAAGTCTTAAGGTGGGAGTTGAAAGTGGAGAGGGAGGGAGGGGGGAGGAGGTGAAAAAAATAAGTTTGAATAGATTATATTGCCAGAAGCTAAAGACACTAAATGAAATAATGGAGTGTGTGCAATTTATCAACTAATTTCATAGGAAGAGTATGGTTATACAGTAGCAGCAATGCATTGGTCCATTTTGCTTTCATTTACAAGACATGCTTAACCATAAAATATATTCTATGGAGTTATTCCAGCACAGAAGAAGGCCTTTCGGGCTCTTTGAAAAGAGCTATCCAATTCGATCCCACTCCACCGCTCTCTCCCCATAGCCCTGCAAACCCTGTCCTCCCCAAAGTGTGCTTATTTAACTATAAAATATATTCTAACTATAAAATAGATTGTGTCATTTGTATCAGACACTGTGGAGGCAAATGTGGCAGCAGAATTGTGCACTGCAGTGTCTCACAAACAGCCATGAAACAAGCGACCAATTTTATTTGGGGGATTGTTGGTCAGGACAATGGGAGAAACATCCTTCTCTTTTCAAATAGTCACCTCCAACAATGCAACACACCCCAAGCACTGCATCGGAGCATCAGTTTAGACTACGTGAGTTCAAATCCTGACCTGCTGCTCAGTGGCGAGATGCTACCACGAGTCAAGCTGACACACAAGAGGAAGCATTGTAAGTAAGAATAAAACAGGTTTAGGATGAG
Source organism: Callorhinchus milii (assembly GCF_018977255.1). NCBI lineage: Eukaryota > Metazoa > Chordata > Chondrichthyes > Chimaeriformes > Callorhinchidae > Callorhinchus > Callorhinchus milii. Next base: position 11,300,023 of record NW_024704755.1, on the reverse strand, counting down.
AGGAAAGATTACTGTCTTTTTTGAAGAAGAATTAATCTTATTTACTCAGTCTATAAAAGATCTGACTCATATTGTATATTGGCAGCTGTAAGTTAATTTTGCAGCTCTTCTGACCTGGGACTTCTTGTGATAATGTGAATAGCACAGTCTGGCATATCTATTTCCCTTTCAAGCTTCAGCTTATCAAAATATCAGATCCACAATCTTCCTTTGTAACTCGATGAATGATATGAGTTAAGAACGTCTCCAAATATTGTAACTGTAACAAGCAAGATATCAATATAAAACAAATAAGACTCACAAGACAAAACAACTTGTGTCACAAGTCATCAAAGATTAATTATTTTCTGAGACTATTATGAAATGTGCTTAATCCAATCACCCTAACCATTAAAGGATATGCTCCTGAACGTCAAGCCTCATGTTTATCTAACATCTAAAGAAATGCAAAACTGCTGTAAGTGAAGAGCTCACCTTCAGCTAGTAAACCCAGTTTTAATCTCCTCTGTTAAAATCCTCTGTTATACTACAGTAAATTTATTCCTAATATGAATTCAACCATTTTCCAAAGGTCATTGTCAACAGACAGAGCTGGTCTCCATCTCCCATTATCTCAAATCATTCATTGAAACGACCTTCCCATACTTATACTAAACCAGTCCTACTGTTCCATGTATCTACTACAGTTTAAAAATACTGTGAAATACAGTCACTCCACTCTACAATAAATCCTGTGAAGTGCTTTGACCTTTCGAGGATGTGGTAAAGCAAGGATTATTCTTCCTATTATATTGTGTATTGAAACATTTAAAATTGATTTTCAATTTGCAGACCAATTTTTGACAATGGTATGCGATTTGCCCTGCAATGCACTATATTTTGTTTGCTCAAAAAAACCCCATGAGAATGAAGAACAAGGCTAACGGTTGTTTAGATGATGCCTCGATTTAATAGTTTTAAACAAAAAAAACTATTCATCTCCAGATTAAACGAAAAGGAAGTCATTTGGAACTATGCGTGAGCGTCAATGCATTTTATGCCAGTCTTATATACTGTATTTTTTAAAAATAAAGTAATTGTCATTCACCATATCAGGAGGATTATTAATTGAACCCTTTGGAGTTTTCTATGGCCACAGCTGTAGGTTATTAGTTCTATTGATAGTGTTGTAATTGCAGCTCTTGTCTCTTCACAGCAAGCCAGTCCAATTAGCTTTTCCTACGATGCTAAATTATGAGACAAATTAATGAGGTTAATACGCACCAGTCCCTCAGTTGGTTTGCCTCACAGATTCAGAAATACTTAGGGGAGGAAATTCACCTGGGTCTAGATTTACTCGATATTTGTTGACATTTCAGAATATCCAGAGCTGTGCAAATTCTTAAATGCAGCCTTAATTTTTCATGCTGGCTTTTGGGATCTTCCTTTAAGAACTACAGAGAAATGGCTACAAAGTTAATTCAACAATTTGCTAAACTTCCACACAATCTGAAATGCTAAAAAAACAGAGTAAATCTAGATCCAGGTGGAAATTCACCCCCTTAGACTTTCCAATCTTTAAAGATTATCTGATGGTTAAATTCTTATCATTACATCTTCAAAACACATTAAAAAAATGTCATTGCCCAAAGTAATTTTCTCAAAATTCTACTTTATCCTATTCATTGATCACCACAATTCCAGTTTATATATGGTGCTGTGATTGTTAACTTGCACTGTGATTGCTATATATACCTACCTGATATCGTCTTTGAAGAGAGACTGACTCACAAAAGAGGGGTTCAGATGAAGAAGGACCTTCAGCCCATTTGATCTCATACTTCCAGAACACCCACCTTACCATCCTTCCATTACAGCATCAAACTGTTTTTTCATACAAATTCAATGTCCTGGCCTCAACAATAATAATTCTTACATTTGATATAGCGCTTTTCACGTCTTCTAAACGTCTCAAAGCGCTTCACAGAATATACAGTAAAGTGAATTGACTGTATATTTGTGGGCGAAATGCAGCAGCCAATTGCGCACAGTCATGTCCCACAAACAATCGTGGATTAAAGTGACCAGATTATTATTGTTTTTTTTCTTGAGAGATTATTATCAGGCGTGTGGAGTAAGGAAACTTGCCCAAGGTTTCGCCCTGCTGGGAATCGAACCCAGGTCTCTCGCTTGCGAGGCGAGTGTTCTAATTACTGAGCTACAGGACTCCACAGCACTGAGCTACAGGACGCCACCATTCTAGTCATTGATTATCCTCTGTTATAAAGAAATACTTCCTGGCGTTTGCCCTGAAATTGTTCTCCTGTGTGATTTGAAATGTTTATCAGAGGGGAGACAATGCTGGTACTTACAAAAGATGCCTTGCAACATAACATGTCAGTCTCAATAAGTCTATAAAATGTGAGAAGTGAAATGCAGTAAAATTTTCCATGCTGTGCCAAGTGCTATTTTCACAGAGGCAGCCAAGTTCTTTTTTCCCAAGGCCTTGCCACTGCGATCTATAGCCAGTTACACAAGAGTGTCCAAGAGTTATGCAAGAGAGGAATGAGTAGATGATTCTTTCTAGTGAGCACAATCATAAGACTGCTTCAGGTGTGAAGAACCTGAGACATATGCTGAAGCAATGATTTTTTTTCCCTGTAGTTTAGCAGAATTGGGTGCCTACAAGCTTCAGTTTAGTTTTTCAATAATTATTTTTCAGGATGAATAAGGGCACGTTAAGTTTAACAGGTTCATTGGATTTCCATTGCATGGAAACCAGAGGGAAGCTTCCAATATAAACCACAGTACTATTCTGTAAGGAACAAATGGGATAGCATATACCCTGTCAATAGCTGCAATCAATATACCTTCAGAGTAATCAGCCCTTTGATCAGATAGTTTTTCCTGAGTGTGCACAAATTTATCTGCGGTGACCAAAATAGCACTTTATGGGCATAAGTCTCAACAATACCCACATCTACCATAACCTTATGTAGCATTAGTCAATTTGGCCAATGTAAGCACAAAACAAATGGGTTGATGTAATTTCTGTAAATGTTCATTATTTAGAACTGAAAAATACCTAATCCCCTTTCGCATCATTCTATGGTTTTGCACCTGACTATGGGTAGATCACAGCAAAGATAAAGAAAAGAAATGTTGCATTTTATAGCACTTTATTATGAGAAAGCATCTCAAAGTACTTCACAAGTAATTCTTGTCAAGTATAGTGACTGATTTTGCAAGCAAACGTCCAGAGATTATACTGTAGAGCCAGACTAATTATGTTCAAGTAGCAGTTTTACCATCTACGACCACGAGCAGTCTACTACCTAATGCTACCTAAAGCGGTGCTATTCCCATATAACATGCAATTTGATTCTGGTGGAGGTAAAGCTAAGCAGCATAAAACCTTTCATGTCACTCAAACATTGAACAGCTTTAGTCAACAAACCTTCGCATAACACTAGATTGTCATTGCATCAAATTACACCTTATTTAGCTCATCAAAGGGTGGGCTTCATACTTAAACCTGTCCAGCAAATATATTTGAAAGAAAAATACCAAACAATTAGTTGCCCTGTCTCTAATAACAATATCTGCAAAGAGCGACATTGATCACAAATAGAAAGAATCCAACTGATGAGCCAGTAGCCAGTAAATCCTGGCGATCATGTTTTAAGATCCTACATTAAATACAAATTTACACTTATGTAGTGCCTTTGACGTAAGGGGACATCAGACGTCCAATAGCATTCATAAAGCTGGCTAAACACTGTAGCTGGAGTGGGAGCTAAGGCGGGTGGGGAGAGGACAGCTGATCAAAGGCATCGTTAAAGAGGTAGATTTTGACCTGGAATGAGGTGAGGGAGGGAGTTAATTAAACCCTAGAGTAGAACTTGCTTTTGATATAGCACTCGATCCCGTCAGCGACACGTCTCAGATAGCTGCACAAGATTTTACTGTGCAATGTAATGGCTGTTTTTGTAGGCGATTCGTAATCTTCCCATTTGATACAGCACCTAAATGAGAAAACATCTCAAAGCATTTCACAGGAAATTGTGGTCAAGAGCGGTGTCTGTATGTTTAGGCAAACGTAGCAGCCAATTTCTGCACAGCAGGGTCCCACAAACAGGCACAAAGTGAATCACAAAGTTATCTGGTGGATCGGCCATTAAAGTCCAAACGACAAATGCCTGCAATGTTGGAACATGTGTGTTCTTGCCTGGAGTAGAGGCTTCCTACTGAGATTTTATTTTTTTAGTGAGAACCTAGGAAAGAGTAGGTCAAGGCCCACAGAGCAATACATCACCAAGGTCGCAAAGGTTAGCAAAGAAAGATGAAATGTTAGTGTGCAGTAAACACCAAGCCTGATGTGAAACGGCTGAAGGCTGCAGGAAGAAAGGCTGATCGAGAGAAGTGTCTGCTGGTGCTTCAAACAAACTTAACTCCTTGTTTCAGAATCAAAACTACAAACTCCAAAAACTAAAGCTGCACAAGTCTGGGTAAAAAAAAAGGCCTATTTACACAGACGGTTATTGGATATGAAATATGAAACGTGTGTCAGCCTGCCGCAGTGTTAGCTCTCTCGTCTCTGAGTCAGAAGGTTGTGGGTTCAAACCCCACGTCAGCATTTGAAATCCTAGTATAAGATGAAAATTCAATGCAGTGCTGGGGTATGCTGCATTGCCAGAGGCGACGTCATTTGGATGAGACATTAAACCAATGTCTCGTTTGCCAATCTCACAAACAGCCGTGACGTAAATGAACAATTTTATTTGGGGATTGTTGGCCAAAACACTGGGAGAAACTTCCCTCGGTTTCCAAATTGTGCCATGGGATCTTTAATAATATTAAACATATGGGTTTAGAATAGATTGTAAAAAAAGATGCTTTAATGCTGGTTTACATGGTTACTTGAACCCAATGTAAAGTGGTGTTAATTTTGAAAGCACAAAGGTCTTATAGCCTTGTTTGCGTGTGTAGGGATAACATACACAACTCAGCAATAATGAATTGCTTCATTCACGTACAAGTTCAGAGATGCGCTTAGAGATTTCTATATCCAAGGTCTTCTTGAGTCCATCAATGAATTTTCCTTAACTCTCCATGTGATTTCTCAAACTAAAACTTCTAAAATAATGTTCCACTTAAAAAAAACTGGTGTTTAGAGAAAAGAAACTTATGAGCTGCTATTGGGAACAGACGACCCATGTGGGAGTTGAGGGCTTGCTTTAAAAGGTTGAGGAGATGTAAAGGAAGCAATATTTCATCCCAGCAATGACTGATGACCGCCAATTTGGAGCACAGAGGAAATCAAATTCCATAAACTCAATGATGCAGTGAATACTGAGTGTTTATATAAGCAAATCTGGTTACGTAATCTCTGATAGGTTAGATAGGAAAATTTTCCACTGACAATAAAATTAATTTTAATCAGATAAATATTTCTTTCAAATTGCAGGATTTAATCTGTCCAGTTATTGCTTTTGGTGGGACATTTCTTGTGGCAAATTGGCTGCTGCTTTCACCTGCAAAACACAGTCTACACGCGACAGTAAGTCTTGTGAAGTGCTTTGAGAGGTTCTTACAAGTTGAAAAACAATATATCAAATCCAAGGTTTACTTTTTACTTACTTATATAACGTTTGTTTGATTCAGAATTCATCAAACCTTTGTTATCAATGATCAGAAAGTGAGATTTGATACATAACGCATTTGAGCTATGTCTGAATGAGAGACAAGTTGAAGTAATTGAATGGAGTGAGGCATGTAATTTCCACTTCAAATATACATTGTATCACAAGCAAAAACTAAATTCAATGCCGTGACTTGAGAATCATGTTTTAAGACTCTTCAGGCTGAAGTTGTGTTGAGAATACAATTTCCATTTATACAGAACCTTTCATGTCAAGAGAAGGGCTCATATTGCTTGTACAAAGTTATGAATCAATATAGATGATAATAATTGCACCACCTTTGTTCCCTCAGTAGGGACAGAAATTAAACATTGCCCTTTAGGAGGGGTCTGAAAACCAAACTTCGAAGGAGAGTTAATATTCTGTTCTTTCTTCACTGGAACAAGTTACAAGCAGGTCGGTTGAATTGCGAGACTACCTCACTCTCCAGTTCAGCTCTTGCACTCCCTCTCCAGTGCAGGGCTGAGCATACCTGGTTGATTTGAAATAATTCTAGATACACGTTGCACGTTGGTTGGATTAAAAGATTTGGTTTGCTTGAAATGCTTCTCTTGATCCTGCCCATCCTTTGCTTTTACACCCCTCCCTCTCCAAAACAAATCTCATTGTCAAACAGTAGAATGATGAATGCACCATCCATATTGAACAGCATACATGGGAGAACTTAATGAAACGTAAATGAAACAGAGGGTTCGAAACAGACTGCAAGAGTCAGTTTATTTCACTGGTGACAAAAAACTCAGTTCACGGATTTGCTGCCCAGTAGATTTGAGGGATAATTTGGGACATTGGAAGCAAAAAATGCTTCAACATTTATGGATGGCATTGTTTTTGAATAGTTCCATGTTGGAAACTGCAGAACAATCTACATCAGTTTCATACAAAAGTGGGACATGAGCTTCCGACATTGCAAGCCATCTCCCCTTCAAATCATTGAATGAAGTTCCAAGCAGAGCTTCACCAAGAAGGGAAACTTGGGTGGGGGGGGGGGCATTCACATTAGGCCTTGATTTATTAACAACCGTGGTTCAAGTGTGTCACTGGCAGATTTCCGAGTAGTGGGGAGGAAATGAATCAAGCACTCTTCGAATAATTATTTATTTTTCACAAGAAAGGTTTAGTCGATTAGCATATACGCACGAAAACTAGGACTCAAAACATGCCCTAGACAATTGACCTTTAAATGACGCAAAATTTAGAAGAGTTTAGAAAATATTAAATAACACTGGTTTATGAAAAAACTATTTGGAGTTTCATCACTTGACCTTCATAAATCATTTTGAAGCTGTTTACGAATTGGGGATGGAAAGTTCTTAGAAAGTATATTGCCTCCTATTAAGACTAAACTAAAGTAAATTTCAGTCCAAAATATCTTACAAATAAAATCAACAATTCTCACGATGCATGTGAATTTCTTGCTTTTAAAAATTATGTATTTTATTTCTTTTGGCTTCTATCTGCAAGGCAGCAAGACAGCTTACAGCTCTTCATAAAAGTTACTAACAATCTCTGCATAACATGCTAAGATTGGTTTGTACTTATGACTCCAGAGATTGACCCAGGGTCAAAGTGAATGCCTTTATAATGAGCTAAGCAGCACTGCACACCAGTTGAGATGATTGATTTGGATAGAATAGAATTTGAATAAAATGAGTTCAAGTGATACATATGCATTCAGATCTGTTAACACCACATCATTTACTTTACCTTGAAAGTAAACTACTTGAGCTCGTTAATGGATTTTTCTTAAGTTCTGGAACATGTATCGTTTTTGCTATTTCAGGCAAAAAGAATTGAATTCAAATGGTTTCTTTAGTACAACTGCCAACTGTAAATCAGTTCATATGTTCATCTTTACATTGGAATGAATTGACTTTTAACCTTAACAGCACTTAACAGATCTGAAGGACGGAACCTCCAACAATGTAGCCCACCTCAACACTGCACTGGAGTGTTACCTTAGACTATATGAATTCCAAGTCCTGACATGGAGCTTGAACCCATAATCTTCTGACTCAGAGTCAAGAATGCTACCAACTGAGCCAGGCTGACATTGCTTACATTTGTAAGTTCAATTCAAGTTTCCTTTCTACGTTCTCTGAACTTCTCCAACCCCCAATATATTCATAAGCTGTACTTTAGATATTCTCTAAAAATAATGAGCAGTTGCCTTAGTCTCTATTGCTGAGGTCGATAAATCATTTTTTTCCAAAGAAAGTAAACTGCAGCAACAACTTGCATTTATATAGCGTCCTTCATGTGGGGTAGCGACCCGGAGTGCTTCACAGTGGAAGTTTTTAAACTACAGTATTTAAAACAAATTGGCCATGTAACACAGACCAATAAGTCTGTGGGGCTTATTGTGTTCTGTGGTTGGTCCTTTTAGACAGGAAAATAATATAGCAGAGGACGCAAAGTGTAGGCTTGGACAAAGGCACAATGGATTGCAGCTTTAAAATGTTTCCTATAGTCCACCACTGGTATTTTTCCACTTCAGGCTTCCTCACTCCTTGTCAAAGTTCACTATCATATTTTGCTGTGTGCTTTTATGGTTCTTGGATTCGAAGAGTAAAAATTTCCACAAACGTCATTTTCCTCGTAAAGTTTCTGCAAAATAATTGTCTTGAATTTTGACCGCTTACTGTTCGACTTCATCCTTTGATAGCACAACACAAAAAAATTGTGCAGTATTTTGACAGCAAAGCAAGTCAGCTGTAAAATTATTCTGCACCCTGTGAAGCTGATAATCTTATACAAGATGTTAAAAATGTCCTGCTGATTAGTTCAGCCCTACCAAGCCAAGGATATGGAGAAACAATTGTCGCTATGTGTAAGACTGAAAAAAATTGTTCCGTAATATTTGGCAGAAGATTTATGTTGATGCAAGAGTGTCTAAACAAGTCTCGAAACAGTTAGCTGCTGGACCAAAGAATACTGACTGTATCAATCTGCAGGAGTTCCTAAGCCACACAAAATCAACCTGGTTAAACTTTCTCTTCTTTGATCACATTAAATTGACTCTGCTTAATTAAGATTTGAGTAACCATCCTATATCCCCCACACACACTCCTATTTTCTTTCCTCCATTTCTAAAGGTATTGCCCCATTTTGAGGTGCGGTCTCATTGACACCAAATACCCTACGTTATCTCACACAAGTGGCCACTCTGCCCTTGTAGAACTAGACAGCGAGCTTTGTCAGAACTAGTTGACCAACGTGAAGCCTCACAGTGCAGCCATGATCTAATACAATAGAGGAACAGGCTCGATGGACTGAATGGCCTCCTCCTGGTACTATTATTATTATTATTATTACTACATTACCTAGATGTGTGCACTTTCCATTAGCCACCACTGGAGAGCAATCAGGAGCCTTGTCTGATTTTAAACAGAATATTGATCCTTCCACGAATAGCACATTAACAGACCAGACTTAAAACTAGCATGTAGAACACTTCAACTCAGCTTACAGTGATGACACAACTGTCCACAGCTATGAGTCACTAAAAGGCAATGCAAAATAATTAGCCCTTTTTGTAAAACGCGGATAAAGAGTTCCCAGAGTTATCACGAGAACCAGATATTCCAGAGGTAAACCAGAGATTCCTCACTACCTTTTATGGAACTCCAAGCCAAAAGAGCTGAACGAGGCACAGGCTAAAATCCTAAGCAATAACTTTTTTTGTGCTTCAAGTTCTTCATTTATGGAAAAGACTGCCACCAAGTGCAGTGAATCCTGATTCCGTTGAAAGTTCATTCAAATGGAAATTGGGATCAATTCCTGATCCATGAGGGATTAAGAAGATATATGTTTCAGATGGGTAAAGAAAAATAGTCACATCGGGTACGAAATAGGGACTCACAACAATACACAGTCACTTCACTTTACAGTATAGCCTGTGAAGCACTTTGAGATGTTCTCCTACAGGACATTTTCTCCTTCAGATGAGACAAAAAAATGGTTATATTTTAAAAAAACAAACATTACAAATGTAAGGATTATTATTATTAAAACAAATCTTTGTGGCAGTAATAGCATGATGGATTGAATGCCCTTCTCATTTGCACCATTCTATGATCTCTCTGACTTAATGATGCTATTACAACTATGTTGAAATCCTGCAGTAATTACTGGAATGCTTTCAGATTATAAAATGGAAAAATTACACTTCCCCTTTGTGGTGAGTTTTAACTACAGTTAGTCCACTTCTTCAAGAGTTTAAGGAGACTTTATAAATACAGTAACCTTAGTCATATAGGTACCACAACAAACGCCACAACAAACAGTTTTACATTTTTTAGGCTCAAATCCAGAAGGGAATGATGCCAAAATTGCGGTATTCCTAAACACATTCTTTTCATTAATTAGTGAATGGAATGTATTCAGGAAGACACAGCTTTGACTGCAGTAATTCTATAGTATTTCATTCAGCTCCTTTTGTTACAGAGGATCCAATGGATTATTTGTTTGTGTGGATGCACATGCATACAGTCTAATGAAAGTCAGGTTGCATTGCCGCATACAATCATGGTAACACTCACTCAGCTTCAGGGCAATTCTGAGAGTCCCAAATCACTAGAAATTATTTTCAACCTAAACCAAGTTTGATCTTCTGCTAGCATACTGCGAGTTTCACATTAATACGTATTTATTGAAAAGTGAGGCTGCGGACAGATCATTTTGTGAGATGACCAAAGAAGCGCAGGTAAAAGCTACAAACTTCCAAAATTATTTTGCCATGCAAAATGATGGATTGTGCCTTTCATACACTCTGACAAACTGATAGATTGTGTACTTTATATAACATGGCAAACTTGGATACAACTGTTGCCTTGATGGCCTTGCCAATGGTTTCAGATCAAAAGATAGGGTAATTTGTTCAGTTTCCAAACTTTATGTGTTGAGTTCTCTCAGAGTTTTTTCACAAATTGTTTTGCTGTTCTTTTGTTAACAGGAATTGAATTGTCATTCAAAGTACAGTTGGAAATAAAGATAAAAAGACCTTCTGCTAGAGATTGGAACTTGGAATAAATGGTGTGAATGCTGAATACAAAAATAATAATTCTTAATTCCTTTCATGTCAGGAGGACATCTCAAAGCGTTTCATAGATTATCCTGTAAAGGGCAATGACTGTATTCATAGTCGAATGTGGCAGGCTATATCTATACAGCAATATCCCACAAGCAGCCATGAAGTGAATGACCAATTTTATCCAAAAAAAATAATAATTTGGTCACTCAGTCCACGACCCTTTGTGCAGCACTGCTGTGCGCAATTGGCTTCTGTGCTTCGCCCACAAAATATACAGTCAATTAATTAATTTACAGTATATTCTGTGAAGCACTTTGAAATGTCCCAAAGACGTGATAAATGCAAGGATTATTATTATTATTATACACAAACTGAATTACAGTGTGCCGGGAGTTCAGGACACAGGTTCATACTTGTTACTCTCTGCATGGTGAAATCTCGGTCTTAGATACACCATCCAGAATTAGATGCCAGACACTTTGGCTGCAGGAAGGGAGGTGATCAGAGACATGTTGCTTCCCAACAACTAATTGCAGATTAGCATATCAGCATTGGTTATATCCAATGCAAGGATTATTATTTCCATAATAAGTATTATTATATTTTCTTACCATTTCCGAGTATCACGAACTTGACAGATTTTTAAATACTGCTTTAGTTTTGAAGCCAAGCTTTTATAAGTTTCTTTGAAGAACTACAGAAAAAACAGCTTAAGAGTTAAGACAGAATTCATCAATTTGGCAATTTCTGGACGCTCCGAAATGCTATGAAAATAAAGTAAATCTAGTCCATGGTGGACCTTCTCCCTGAAGGGCAAGCTACTGTAATTAGGAGTGCTGTACACCTGTCACACTGTTGAATATAATACAACTAATACAACGATTCAGCAGAGGATATTGATAGTAAAATTCTGACATAGGTTTAATGGGATGTCAACATGGATGGATTAAATGCAATCTGATTCACTGCGATAAGGAAGTGAAAACTGACATTTCATAACAGATTCGATCTATAGTGAATCTGCTGCACATTCTGTGTAATAATCACATCAAATCAGTTATGATATATTGCAGCTCTCACCCCACGGTTGTCCATTTTCTTTTGCATTCCTTGTATCGTTGTACAAAGCACCAACAGTGAACAAGTGATTTAAAACTTACCGAATGAAATGCTGCATATTACAAATAAAACAGACGCACTATACGAATATCCCATTTCCTGCAAAAGCAGAAATGGCAGAAATGGATGATGATTTATAATGTTGTGCATCTCTTCCCAATCAGAATAGGCTTCCTTTAATGAAGTATCCATGGCTGTTTGTGGGACATTGCTGTGCGCAAATTAGCTGCCACATTTGTCCACAAAAAANCATACAGCCACTGCTTTGAGACATCCTCTCGACCTGAAGGCGCTATACCACATGTAAGGATTTATTATTATTATACATTTCACAAGCATTTCCCATATGTAGATCTTATCTTGCACTTGAATTACCAGATTGCAAACTCACTGAACTTTGTGCACTTAACACTGACATCAGAGGCTGAGTACTTTCATCAAATATAGAAGAACATCCCATTTGAGGAAAGAAAAAACAAAAGTTTACTAACCTCTTTTTGTATCATCCTGCTGTAGACCACTTAAATCAGCTTATTTGTTCTTCAAGATTCCTTATGCTTTTTTATTGCTTGTTCTTGTATCAGCCCAACAAGTTTAATGAACTCACATTCCTTCATGCAATCATGAGGTAAAAAGTTAGAACACACTTTCACACTCAATGTCATAGAAAAGAAGCTTCACTGGACTTATCCACATTCAGGACTTCACTGTTTTTTCCAAAAGATTAAATCCTCTACATCAGGAAGAAAACCTTCACTGGGGAATGGGTGATGCAGAAGGCTAGACTACTATTCTGGAATCTAGGTTTGAACGTGCTCCAAACTGATAGGATAAAATTCTCCTCTTTTTGATGGCTGGAATTGGTGTGAGTCAAATGTGCAACACTGCTGCCGATTCAGCACTGATATCTGCTGTTTTTATCGGAGAGTTCAAGGACAACTGGTGTGACTGTAGAACTGTGCTGCAGTAAAGGACACTCTGCTGAGTTACTTCATTGGGATCAAGTGAATTTCACTTGACATCAACTTGTGCTGTACAAGATCTGGCCGTCTCCATATTCAGAATGGGTGCCACACCTGGGGAAGACTTTTCAGGAAGGACTTTATTTTGATGAGCATAAAATTGACGAATATTTAGTGGGGAAAGGAAAAAAATATCTGTTAGTGAGTGTTGCTTTTCCTTAAAGTTCCTCTGAACAGTGTGAGTTCCTAAAGTTGTGAGATGCCCCAGGCTCTTCTCCATCAGCAGAGCAGATGGAAAATCAAAGGCATCTGTTGCTGTCTCAATAGCAGTGGTGGCTGAGGCTTCAGATCAAGATATCTGTCTGACCTCTTGGCCACAAAATGGCGCGTTACACAAGAGCGAAACAGCAAGAGAAAAGTAGAATTAATTGGAAAAATTGGATCGAGATAGGGAAATAAAATCAACAAGCTGTGTTATGATAAAGCACAAAGCAAGAGATTGTTGGAGAGTTTAAGTGGATTGAGTTTTGTCCTTACCTGGACAGACAACATTGCTCGTAAGGAATAAAAAAAAGGCAATTCTTATAGTAACCCTACTGTTAACCTCCAACATTATAGATGTGTGCTAACCAGTTTATGAAGAGGAAACCTTCTAATCACTACTAACTATAACATATTCACATCTACTTGAACCAGTGCATATTAATTATAGTCTGTACAATAAAGGGAGTTATGCTGAGTATAGGCATAGCTTTATCTTTAATCTTCACAATTGTTATTAAAGTAGGAGCTTCAACAAAAGTACCGTTATCCATGCATTATCTCATGAATAAAGTTCACCAAATTATCTAGTTTGAAACAGCATGATAGGTATTTCAATTAAACAAATTGCAGTATTTCACTACTTACTACATACAACTCAATTACACTTTTACAAAACAATTCACAGTAAATTCTGCTTTGAGACAACTCAGTGATTTGATATCAAGTGCAAGGATTTATTATCATTATTAATAAAGTATAAATAACTGATAGATCAATGGCTGACTGGTACACTCAAAATATTATGATACGTCTATTAACTGGAGTGGTTGTTTGATGTTCATTCTGATGCGATTTCATGCAAGAAAAGTTCCCAGACTGCAACAGCACACTTTTCTGACGTTCTGCAGGAAACCATTTAGAATAAACACATGTTGACCTTATTGCATAAACGGGATGGTACAATCTTTCCACAATAAACTGAAGTCATTTTACTTGGCTCAGATCTTGTAAAACAACAGAACATGACTGTTCTTCATTCCTCCACTGAAGTTCATCCTCTGACATTTTAAACCATGTTGTCCTTTCTTCACCTTGTTTATTTTTCTCACAAAATAGTTAGCCCATGATTATATAACCCTGCAAACTCATCTTTTTTTCCTCTCCTTCTCAGAGAACTGAGATTTTCCATTGCTTGCGTATTGAGATGGCTTGATGAACCGTTCTGATTCCAAGCTTTCTTTATCCTCTTACTTGCAGCTTTGGATACTTGCTCAAATGTTATCACACTTAACTATTTTACAGCTGATGTTCTCATGAGCCAAAGTGAAAGCATCATTGAACCAAGCCACTTGATTCAGCAAAGTCACAAATTAACCCTTGTGCAAAATAGTGCTGGTGAATGACCGCCTGCGTTTCATACCCCTACGGTGGAGATTTAAGATTCGTAAGAGCTTCTGCACCATTCACACTGCTGTGGGTTATCTTGATGCTGGAACACATTACCTTATGGGCTGTACTTACAGGTTCAACATTGAGTTTAGAAAACCTCAGGTAACCATTAATGAACTGCGGAAATGTCAGTTGAAGTACTTTTAAATGGCATTCCAGTGTCTTTTCGAAAAATATTAAAGCACGTGCCTTAACCATCAATTAAAAACAACATAGCAAACAATGCTTTCTGCTTTGCGAATGCTTTTCTTTCCTATTTGGAATACCATTTAGTAAGCCACAACCATTTTTCTCTGCCTTGATAATAAACTGAATTTGAAACAATCCCCAAAATATCAAATGTTTTGCAGGTCATGTGCACAAAAAAACTCCAATCTAATTGTTGGAAACATGTGTTGGTTGGGGGGAGGGAGGGGGGGGTGTTGGTTGACAGCCAGGGTTCAGCACAGCACAGGGTTATTATTGATCTTGGCTCCCTGTGCGGAGAAGTGAATGGTCTCTTCTGACCTTCTCAGTAGCCCAGCTGTAAAGTGCAACTAGGGGCTTTGGGTCAAGATATCTACACTGCGGTGGTTCCTGGCACGGGACAAAGAAAATACTCTGAGTTAATAGAAGTTCACATCCAGCTTATCTGGCCCCACACTCACCTCCAGGGATTTCTAACAGTCTTTTGATTACCCTGTGGCTGGGTTGGTGACAAATCTTGAGGAAGTTTACATTGCCTATATTGTTAAGGCATTTTCTGCTTAAAAGCCATAGAAATTCACAGAGAATTGCAAGATTTAAATAGAGACTTGCGGAACCCAGTTTGCATTGAACAGCAAAGCACTCGCTCTCATTGATTCCCATTGTCAACTTGCCCCTGATATCTTGCACAATATTAAAAACCAAAAAGCCTGTTCATGTGACAAGCCAGTTGATTATAATGATATAATTGTTTCATGTGACACCACTGCCTCATCTAAAGAGTTAGGAACGGTACAAATATTTTTAATAAGCTACAGAGAGATCTGACAAGGGACCTTTGGCTAACATCTTACCATCCAATTTGAACCCATGTGCACTGGTCCTGCTCGCGAGTTCAAATCCCTGTGGCATAGAGTCCTTGTCTGCTTTGTAAAAATAAGTTGGATCTTCAGTTGCGATGAAAATAATTCAAAGGAATGGAAATCTGAAATAATAACAGAAAATGCCAAATATATACCACAGGTCAATCAGAGTCTGAAAGGGGGAGGAAGGGACAGTAACATTTCGGGTGAAAGGCCTAATGATGGGATTGTGTTACAACAAAACGTATCAGAAATTCTGCAAAGCCAGGATTACAACAGTTCAGCTAAAGTATCATAGAAACGTAGAAATCTTTGGCATAGTCAGAGGTCACTTGGCCCATCAAGTCTGTGTGATTTGTAGTCACTGACTTGGTAACAGTTGGAACGTACAATTAATGAAGAATTTGCTCCTTATACGCAATGCTTAGGAAAGATCTAAAATTTAGATTACAGTGTAAACTGTACATTTTACATCTCAGTGAAGAAATTATAACTCAACTGTACTCTTAGTCAGAGTAGAGGCTAACTTTCATGTATCTCTACTCTGCTCCTCCATACCAACTCGAACACCCAGTACTTGAACTGTGTAGCAATACAGTACTATACTTGTGCACTTTTGAAAACAACCCTGAGGATGTGTAGAATAAAGGCATTGCTTAGGGCACTCCTTGATGGTCTTATCCATTCAGTAGCTGAGTTGAGAAAAAAATTAGAATAGAAAAAGTGGCGCAGGAATAGTCCACAATGCAGCATTTATCTATTGGATTCACATCAATTGCGCAGACCATTTTGTTGAGTTTGGAAAGAATTTGCTTTTGTTTTGAATAATGTTAAACCTTGTACTCTGTCTGAACTTCGTAAGGGGCCAGAAAGGATTGTAACAAGTACTAAGGTTGAATGTGTCTCCGAAACATGACTTGAACTCCAGAGAGACTCTATTGCACGAATGTGAGAACATTGGCAGGCTGTTTCTTACATTAAGATTCAATATTAGTGGAGTCCTGTAGCTCAGTGGTTAGAGCACTCGCCTTGCAAGCGAGACACCTGGGTTCAATTCCAGGCAGGGTGAAACCTTGGGCGAGTTTCCTTACTCCACACCCCTAATAATAATCCCTCCAAAACAAAACAATAATAAATTGGTCATTTTCAATCCACGACTGTTTGTGGGACACCGCTGTGCACAATTGGCTGCTGCATTTCGCCCACAAATATACAGTCAATTCACTTTACAGTCTACTCTGTGAAGCGCTTTGAGACGTTGAGAAGACGTGAAAAGCGCTCTATCAAATGCAAGGATTATTATTATTATTTAGTGAATTAGAGTGCAAGTTATTGCCACAGTTATATGGCAGACACCCAGCATGGCCCGAACAAGCGGCACCAAGTAGAAAGCTTTTCCGTTAAAATACTATTTTTATATTTAAAGAAATCTGTTCCTACATCAAAGATGCAGATAAAGGATAACTAGCAGAACGGTTATGTAACGCTGGAAATAATAGGTATTAGAATTCAAAGCACTCCTTCGTTTAGACAGCACAGAATAATTTGTTTAACTCTACAGCAAGATCTGAATCATATCAATGTTATGTGGCAGATGGCATCTGGATTTCATAATCCTTACATAATGCAAGGATTCTTCGTATATTATGAAAGCCTTCTAAGATTGTGTACATTCGCACTATGATGAGAACTACCTACTTCATGTGACGAGTGAGTAGCTGTGCTTTGTTTTTAGAAAAGTTCACCTAGAGGTTGGCAAGCTTCTCATTACAGTTTCTTTAACATACATTTGAAAGGGCACTGGGAAAATAGCTATGTAAATTCCTGTCTCCAACCCACAGTCTCCTCGTCATTCTTCCTCCCTTGCCTCCTTCGAGGCACGTCCCAAGATTCTCCTCTAAGGTCACCCTCCCACTCCTACCTTCCCTGCCCTCCTGAAACCAAATCCCTACTCAGGTGCGAATCCCTTGCTATCCAGTGCCTTGGGAGGTCCTCCCTACGTGAAAGGCGCTATACAAGTGTAATTTGTTGTTGTTGCAGATATTTTTCCAGTCTGCCTTTGCACTTTGATACCTGTAACACCTTGGGGGATTTTGAACGTTAAAGTTATCTGCAAAATAATTCCTTTGGTTTGCTCAAAAGCCTATCCAGAAACTAACATGACTTTTACACTTCCGAACAACGCATTTATAGAGTCCTTCAATGTCTCCTGTAAGGATACGCAAATAGAAGCCCAGTTATAAAATTATTAACTCACAGTATTGTTAATTGTATTCCCTACAAATACACAGTCTGTACACTTTACCATAAATCCTGTGAAGTGCTTTGAGACGTCCTTCTGACATGAAAAGTGCTGAATCAAATGTAAGGATTATTATTATTGGTGTAAATCTATAGACAAGTCATTTTTGTCAGCCCTGACTTTAACTGTGTAAAACCTTAACACCACACATCAGTTTTGTCTTCACTACTATGCTGCAATTCTTTAAACACTTATTGACTCACTGCTCTGTGCCTTCATCGGACTCGGGATGCTGTCAAGATGACCATCTTTACATAAGTTAAAGCGATAGCTGGAGGCAGCTTAAATAATGAACAAGATCACTCACCAAACCAAACTCAGTGGTTACAGGGAGCACAGAACTTACACTGTGCCTTCAATTGGCTTGATGCAGATTTCCTGTAGTCAAAGTCATATTCCAGCAGCTCTGGTTCACCACAGATGGTTAACATTACATTTGAACTGCTTCATACAGGGAATAAGGTTGAAGGGTATAACATTGTCTGGGAGAAAACTCATAGGCAAGGGAAGGTGTGTGTGAAGCTTCACTGTTGGCCTCTGCTCTAGAGTGTTTGGGACTGAATCAGATTATTAGACCAGTCAGGAATGGGAGCTTTGCCCAAATTTCCTTTCCTAACTCAGGGCTGCTGATGCCAATTGTGCCTTAACTGTTGTATTCAAACCTGTGCTTTTCTGTAATAAACCCTATTCCTGACACACTCTATCAAGGTCGAGAAGTCTGGTTGCTGGGATTGACTCTGTTTATGGCTCGTCATCAATGTTAGCCCCAGGCTATTTGGGATGGATTGAGATAATTCTATTTGCATATATTCTAGAGATTTGTGTATTCCAGTGTGTTCGAAGGCATACTCTAAACTGTACGTTGTCCTATAGCTTGTAGAAAATGACCACCACATCTAAGGAGAAATCAATCTTACTGTGCTCTTGCCCAGGATAGCGTACGTGTAATTTCATACCTAGAGATATTTGCATAATAAGATGGGCATATTGTTACATTGTGCGTATTTTATTACATTACTGTATATAGGTTTTCACTCACTTTAAACAGCACTTGGAATGTACACAATTCTATCTTAATATTCTGGTATTCAGATTTACAGCCATCAATCAGCATGTGCTTGTGCTGAAACTATATGTTAAATCCTGGAGAGGAAATTGCATAACACACTCATGAAATTGTTCTTTGCGCTACAGCAAGTTTCAGTGAGCTTTGAAGTTTTATGAAAATGCAATGTTATTAGTGATCATTTATGTCTTGGGACTGGTTTAAGTAACAAAGGGAGGTGTAATAAAGATGAATACAGTTGAATTTGCTTTCAGAGATACTTGCTTAACAGATGGGCATACACTTTATTGTTACATTGTGCGTATTTTACTACATTACTGTATATAAGTTTTCACTCACTTTAAACAGAACTTGGAATGTACACAATATTATATCTTAATATTTTGGAATTCAATATAATACACTTCCAAACAGTTCATATTTACACAAAAGCACATGACCAAATGTAACAGTAGGTATACAATAAAATATAGATTTTACAATCACATTTTATAAACACTTCTGATAAATACATTTGTGTATTTAACATATGAAAACATGTAACACAGAAATAGTTGCAATGATCTTTATAAGAAGAACATTACTGTTACTTGAATACTACTCATTTTTAATACAGACAGATTAATATTCTTTCCTTCACTTCATACAACTGATTACAATTTAGAAACTATTATGTACAAGATGCTTTAAAAAATCTTAATGCATAAGATTTTAATGCTAAAAGTTGTCTAACCTAAGAAAATCAATGAGTTATTTTTAAAAAAATATACAAAAACAGTGGAAGAAAACTACTCAGTAAAATTATCCGTGTGTTTTTTTTTGGTCATCAGTTTGCTTTGGAAAATGTTTAGCTGACACGATAAAGCTTGAAGTGTTGTTTGAAAGGACATAGTTCAAGAAACGGAACTAAACACATTTATGAAGAAAATCTGACGCGCTAACGGTTCCAAATGCTTATCAACATTTCCAACCTTTAAGCAACTGCAAAGGACACTGGTAATGAAAATGCCTCAATTAACTCCATTGATGTTTTCATTGCGGTTTGAGGCATATTCGGAAAACAGTTCATTGCTAAAGATTAGGATACATTATTTTCCCCCCACACATAGATGGTACACACACACACACCTACACAACAAATGCAGCCGATGCTCTGTCAAATTAACTTCTTTTTAAAAAATGGATAAATACTTGCTTGGAACAATACTGAAGTACGGAGGGGTAGGTGGAGACTGAGAGAAATACTGCACAGGACACAGTGCTGCTGGGATCAGAAAGATAGTCTGTGGAAGAAAGCGACTTCACACTGACTAGTGGAGACTTAGGGAGGGATGAAATTTCTACAGTTGATGCTCGAGAACCTTTGGATTTCAAGGGTAATCTGTTCAGGACTTTCCTCCAACTGGAAGAATGGGTGAGGGGGAAGGCCATGTTACACCCTCACTTAGTTCTAGCCTATTTATTAGTGATATTTTAGTTCTTAAGTATTTATAAGACCCATTAATACTAAATAATGCAATACTTTTAGCCATATTTATACACAGATTGAGACTATTGTCATGAAGGCCTTTTTGTATCATTAACATTTGTCACTTATATTGAAACTATAGGAACTAAGTTGAGACATTTTCTTCTAATATCACAAAACTTCATTGGCTGGGTTCAATACCCCAGACTCAGTGATATAAACCAGGTCCCACTAAATGGCTGCCTTCAGTGGTGCTTCCTGCACATGGAATGCGTGCACAGGAAGTGATATTTACAGGTGCCTCCTGCAACACTCTCTTTTAAAGAAAAACAGCTTGATGCTATGACGGAAGGAAGGTAGCGTGGGTATTGAGGGGGGAAAATTCCTTTCAAAATATCTCATGACAACTCAAAAGTGGAAGCTACATTTAGCAAAATTTAAGGCTTCGGATGCACCAGGGAATTAGTCTTGTGAGGAGCCACAGTTAGGCGAGAGAAACTGACCTCTTATACACTTATGAACTTGAATATATAATATAGCTGAAGATAATTTGGTTGATATAGATGAATATCTTTGTAGGCAAAGCAGTGTTAGTCCAGGGAGTGGAGTTCTGGGCCAGCTCATAACTGTGGGACGTTTTTTTAATGCAAACAAACTACTCTTTTTGTTTTAAACCTTCGATGCAATGAGAAGAAAGCGTGCCAGGTGATATTGCTCGCGCAGGTGCTTTTGAATTCCAAACCAAATCCCTGTGTGCATGTTGCTAAGGAAAGAAGTGGAGATATCCAAAGGTACACAATCAGTGGCAGATAGCCAGCAGCAATCCCCCACACTCCTGTACAATTAGCCACAGAAGTCAGGAGGTAAAAGCCAGCCACACTGCTATAGGACAGACACACCACTGAGTTGTATTGATAATGGAATCTGACATCTCCGCCACTTCAATAGAAAAAAAGTGTTCAAAATCCAGGAGTTTGTTGTTTCTTCACCCATTGCAGTGAGTCCCCTGTAAAGTTTTTTTTCAGCTGTCATATCGTGAGCCAATGCTTGAGCTAGGAAGTGATCAAATGATAACGTTACTTAATAATAATAATCCTTGTGTTTGATATAGTGCTTTTCACGTCTTCTAGACGTCGCAAAGCACTTCACAGAATAAACAGTAAAGTGAATTGACTGTGTATTTGTGGGCGAGACACAGTCGTGGATTGAAGTGACCAATTTATTATTATTTATCTAAAGTGACACAGACATAGTTCTAAGTAACTATGGAAATTGGATTCATTTAAACTATTTTGGGGGGATGGGTAGGAAGGTGGAAGGAATAACCAGTTTCACTTACTTTAAATTGTCGCACTTTCCCCTGTTTGACAAGATAATGTTCATTTTCAGGAGTGACGCAGTAGGCTATTCTCTAAGGGAGAAAAAACATTATCCATTGTAATCATTTGTAAAAAAATAAACTCTCTAGAATTTGCTCACTTTACATGTTTTAGCTAATGATCTCTTAGAAAACACCTTTCTTACAATTAGATGAATGTTGGACTAGACTGTCGGGTTTTGAAAGTTACAAACGCTTTCTCTGACAGGTATAGTGAGTGTTTCACAATTGTGTTGATTATTAATCTGTTAGAACCTAGAAACAGGGTTATTAATTGACATTGTTCTGGATAAAGATCAATCTAATTTAGTTAAAAGTATGATCCCACATTTTTTTCAAGGATCAGTATAATTATTTAACCCCCTGAATTAGACATATGTTGGTTGCATAACAAATACATTATTATTTATTTCCACATCATCAGCCTTCTTCAAAAAATTATATTAGGTTAATTCAAATTTATTTCACAAAGTGCTTTGAGGCATTTATTTTACATGAAGGGAGCTTATATAAAGTCAAATCATTCTTAATAATAATAATAATACAGGATTTCCTCAGAAATGGAAATGGTTGATAAATTCCAGATCGAATTACTTAGCTCTAGAAGCAAACCTTGGATTATTAAAGCCTGGGAGCTGATTCTGGTACTAACCTCCTTTAAGGTCCCAGGAACCGACAGCAGTTTGTAAATGGCATAGACTGGCACCAGTAACATTGAAGACATTGCAACTCCCCATCCAATAAGATTTGCCCAGTTTGGAAATACGTACTCATCATAGGTTAGAGGCTTGAACTTCACGATGCTGACAATCACTACAAACTGAAAGAGTAAAACATAGCAGGTTATTCATACTGGTAATCTTTGTCTGGAAGTTGGTTGATTGAATAAGTAGTACTGTAGCGAATGAAATGAGACAAATTGTAGCTTTCGAATGAAGATTGACCAATACACACGCAAAAGCTTAGATATTTACATCACCAATGAACAAGACAGAAATTGACTTATTAACTTCCAATCTAGTCAAAACTATCTGGCACTTTTATTGCAGCAATCAGAAGTCATAGCTTCCATGTTGTAGGAAATTGGCAGGATAGTGAGATTGTAAGGGAGGCTGTGTGGGATCCGACTTCCAAAATAAAGTTTATGTGAAGTAAATGAGATGGTGGAGTCTGGGGTGGACCTAGTATATGATAGGAGGGTAGGATGTAGCTAGGCACAAGTCAGTGTAACAGAGGTCTCAATAGTCAGGCATGTGATTTGTGAATTATTTACAGCCTACAAAATACACAGCCATTACACTTCACAGTAAATCCTGTGAAGCATGTTGTGATATCCTCCTGATGTGAAAGGCGCTAAACCAAATGCAAATATTATTAACATTTATTAAATGCTAATAATAAGCACGTATAGTGCATCCAGGGAAAGGGGAAAAGACATGGGCAATAAGATGGGGCTCAGCCATTGGTAGTATGAAGGTCTGAAAATAAATAAAGTATATAAAAGTGTGGTACGATGGCTTCAATGATGAGTGATTCAGTGTTTGGCTGATGGCTCAGTTAATTAACCCAATGCATAGAGTGAAGCTGAGTCGTAGAGAGGTGGAAAGTCCCCAGCTGGTTCCTTAGTGCGTGCTGAGTTAGTTATTCTCAGCCAGAGTCGGCTTGCTGAAGGAGAACATTTAACAAGCAGATAGTGCTGGGAGCCAAACCTACATTCTTCCAGTTGGATGGCAAGGGATGTGCTAGTCGTACACTCAGTTTACCTTTGAAATACTATGTAGAACATGAATCCAGATTTGAGCAGAAACTTTTGTCCGGTATGGATTTTCAATATCTTTTTGAATATCACATATTGTTCACTAATTGTTCCATTTCTTGGTGCACCAACGACCACAATGTAATTTCCAGCCCTGTCATATGAAATTTGTTACCTAACAGAACTGGCAGAATTGAATGTCAAAGGCTACACATATTCTCTTGCAAAGAGGTAAGGTGTAGCCAGGGAAATGCCAATGCAACTAAATTCAATAAGACACATGAAACATAACTTCATGATTTGATTCTGACATCTACCAGCTGCACATCCAGGCTCCTGCCAAAAGCATGTTGCTTCTGATTAAATAAATGCGACCAATTTCATAACCTTAAGGAAAGGTTACAAGATCCTCTTTGTAAAATGCAGCTCTGTTTATACTTTCCATTTCTTTTAAGTGCAAAATTTGCCCTAAAATTTTCTGTTGATTTGCTTACAGATACATTTAATCTCTCTGTTTATAAAATGTATGCAATTCAAGATATGTTAATTGATAAAAATAAGCCGGGTTTTCAGTATTTCAGTTTATAGTGTCACACTGACTTTGCTTGCTCCTTAACTTCTATTTTATTTTAAGTCTTAATGTCATAAAACATCTACTAATGCCCTGTTCTTCACACCTATTGCATGTTCTTATATTGCTTGTTTTGAGTTATAAAAGATGTTTATTCAAATTTCTGCAAAGTGTTTTAATATTGAAACCATTGTATTAAAGCAAGGTTATTTAGTGAAGTGGATCAGTGTTATATACCATTACTTTGCTCTGGCAGGTCATCTTCTATTATCATTTGTACCTACACGTAACTGACAATATTTGCATCTGTATCAAATGAGTTAGGTTCTCGTCAATCCAGATCATATACTTCTTGATGGAATCACAAAATTCCACATGAGATTTTCCAATTAAATCTGTTGACTAAGTTCTGATTTGTTCCGTTCATGCAATGAGGCTGTTCTGTAGCACCGATTAGATTAAGGGATATGGGAATAGGCGGGTAAATGGAATTAGGTTAGAAGATCAGCCATGATCTTATTAAATGGCGGGGCAGGCTCGAGGGGCTGAATGGCCTACTCCTGCTCCTATTTCTTATGTTCTTATAACTCGGTGAAGGTTCGAGGTTTTTCATGTTGCCATTCATGAAACACAATCTAAACGGGTTGGTTCGCAGCTTTCAGTGGTTAGGTAGCCTTTGAGATTTGACCCTTGGCTACTCCTCCTAATTATGTTATCTAGAATAAATCCAGTTTATCTCTGAAAAACAGAATTATCCTCTCTGCCACCTACTGCACCATTGTTACACCACTGCATATTATTTTGATACATTTAGTGACCTTACTCGTGTACATTTGAATGAGGTTGGGGATCAATTGTTAGTAAATTGTTACCCTCCTGTTTGCTTACCAGTAAAAATGCTGGGCTAACAAACTTCCAGCAGATTCTCCAATAGAGACCCGGTTTGGAACCCATCATTCTCTCAATATCTTCACTGAATCTGTCAACTCCTAACAGAAAAGGGAAAAAACACAGAACAAATAAGAGAATCGGTGAAACATTGGTGGGTAGTTCACCTTCCCTTTCAATTTAGTTGCAGGTAAAAACTAGGGAACTTTATTTCAAGTCACAAGAGAAAAAAGGAATCTAGATGGACATTGTAATTTCTCTAAATGCAGAAACCAACTTTAAAAAAGGGTATTAAAAAAACTGGTCTTAAAAGGATTCATCAACATATGCTCAGCAGATCCACTTTAATATTCTCACCCTGAATTTCAAACTGCTTCATGATCTCGTCTCTCTCTTTCTTTATAATTCAGCAGTATTTCCCGACCTATCAAGTTCTTCTCTTCCGTCCATGTTCTCTACTCTTCCAACTATGGTCTAATACTTGTTCTTCATTCCCTCCTTTCCAGCATCGGTGACCCAGACTTCAACCACTATACCCACACTCTCTGGAACTCTCTCCTAAACTTAACAGTAACCCAAAAATAACTTCAACTTAGATCTTCTCTCCTTACTTTCAAAATCCCACTTATGCCTTCAGATCGACTTCAAAGCCCTTCAGGTGCGATGATTCCATTGCTTTTATGAAGTGCTTTTGAGATGTTCATCCTTCACGAAAGGCGCTATATAATTGCAACTTGATATTCAGTGCAAGCTGAGATGTGTTTCCTCAATTTCAAGATTGATTTGACCATTAACTGAAAGGGTAGTTATAAAACATTCAACCAAACAAAGGCCAGCAGTTTGAATGGATAGAAATAAGCTGTTTAAACTTTTGGCATGAATTTTTAGATGATTTTTTTTGATATTTGAACCATTGAAATACTTTTATATTATGTTTAAAACCACAAATTCCGCTTTTGGAATCGTAGCTTTTTTTTGCAACATAAAATGGTGAAGTTGAATAGTATAAATTCTTCCAATTCACACTGTTTGCTTTTTTTGAAAGAAAATAACTTTTACTCAATAATTTGGAAGAGAGACTCATAAATATTAGAAATATCTTTTTCAATATAAATATTAAAATTGCATGAACCACAAGCTTATTTACAAAGAAGGTTAACAATGCGGTTAACATTTCTGTTCTGCATCACAAGCGCTAAGTCAGGTGATGTGTATTCAGATTTCAATTCCTTTACTGAAAGTTTTAAATGCTACATTTTTCTTTTACGACTTGTTCACTGAAAGCTCAGCTCAAATTCCTGGCAATACACATTACTGTCTTCCCAGTGATCCTAGTGAACGGATGATTTTCCACACAGCTCCGTTCACATCCACACAAGGTGATATTTACACTTGCAGTTGTGGCTGTTTCATTCTACATGACTTTTATGATTAAGATTAGCTTAAATCCAAATCTCTCAACAACGTTCACTTTCTTTAAATGTCATGTATGCCTTGAGGCTCATGACAACAGTCCCATTGGGTTGGATAGACTACTAGGGTCCATTCTCAGTCAAGAGGTGGAAGAAGAAATGCCAGATCACATCAACAGCAGACTCTAATTAAAGCCAAGGGCTACAATGCAATATCATCTGTCTTTCACCAGGTCATCTCTTGTCAGTTAAAACATTGATCAACAGCCTCAAATGACACCGCTGCATAATATCACTTTAAGAACTGCATACAACTGTGTGACTCGAAACGCAGTAACAGTAATAATGGCACAAGGAGCACAACAACTAGATTCAGGGAATGAGATTCTGAACATTGCTGCATTCACATTTACGTCAAAGTCCATTTTAGAAAAAAATGGTTCATGGAATGAGCTTTCCTTGAAAAATCTATTCCATCCGCATTTCATGCTGCATTACCAAGATCATTACAGACCCTTTTCTATTCTTTTTCTGGCACCATTTATATTGCTAGAGATCAAGGAAGTCATTGCTACTCACCTATTACAGATGCTTGCAAATTCGGAATAGTGTGCAAGACTTAAACGTTACTTCAAGCCTCTTAACATAATATAAAGCAAGGATATTGTGGCAGGTTACAATTGAAATATGAAATAAAACATACCGTAAAACCATGAGACTCCAATGGCTTCTATTAATACTCCAAAAAGGATAGACGTCCCTGCAGCAAACTGGTCCAACATTGTAAACACATAAATTCCACCCTGTAAGAGGCGAAAAATATAAAGATTTAAATAGTTCTTTATCAATTCATTTTGAGTAAAAAAAGTCAAAAGGTACAATGCTTGAGGTAAAGGTTACTGTGACAGTATCTATAATAATGATACAAATTAGCACTATAAAACCATTAACGTATTCAACAGTGGTTTGGGTGAAGAAGGCCCTTTTGTTTTCATCCTTTCAGAATACCCACCTACTGTCCTCTCATCTTGAATTCAAGCTTTTTTTTCAAAAAAAATCCCAGTGCTCTGGCCTCAACCACACTTCCTGGCAACCTGTTCCGAAAATTAAGTACTCTCTGAGTAAAGAAAAACTTCTGGATTTCTGCCCTGGAATGGCACTTCGTAACTCTAATCTTTATTCAGGTATCTCTGAATTATTAAGCTGTCCCTACACTTGACAATAATTACTTGTGTTGTATTTTGTCATATTTCAATATAATATGGGGCTATGAAATGCAAGTTCTTTCTGAAAATAATATTTTAGTATTTAATATTATTTGTATTAAAACTAACATTTTGGCTTTTGTCGACTGAAGTTAATCTACTGTATGATACCATTGTACATTCATTTCATCCTCATTAACTTATCTAACCTTGGTGTGTAATTTATCAGAAAATACCAAACTATGGATAAAAAGCATAGATTCATAGAGGGTACAGCTCAGAAACATTTGGCCCGTTCAGTTCAGCTGATGTTTATACTCCACACGAGAATCTATGTTAAATATGACTATGAATATGAAATGAACGGAATGAAACGGAGATTCCAAATGGATACAATTGAAACGCTGTCTATAAATAAGAAGCATTAAGACATTTCATTTAAGACGTTTTTCTGAGGAGTAAACTGTAGTCAGAAACAGAACAGAGTGACTTTTTAGGCAAGTGTCCTTTGCTGCTTTGGAATGCACTCAGTGTAAACATCTGTTTCAAATGCACAGTATAGTACCTCAATTATATGAATCACGCAATTCAAAACAAGCAAGCAATTCCTCAGTAACTGATTTTGATTTGGTTTCCAGAGATTATCAACACCGTTTGAAAGCAATTAAAAAACTGATGTGCGTTTAGAGACAGAGTTATTTTAATTTGCAGATTATACAACTGTTATTGCGTCCACTCTTCTGCCCACAGTTGTTATTTAAGAGGCTTATTGGTGTGAGGCCAAACTTTTGTTTGTTTAATTGTGCAATTATTACAATTCATTCAGTATTTACTGAGCACACATTGATTTACAGAATAATCAATGGTGACTCCCAAGAAATGCTAGCTTTCCAAGACAGTCCATTTTTAAAATGTTTTCGTAATAACACTGAAGACTCGACTGCGGAAACTTCCTCCTTGTCGGCCTCTCCAACTCTTCCCTCCACAAGCTGCAGATCATCCAAAACTCTGCAGCTCATGTCCTCTCCCGCACCAAGTTCTGTGACCCCATCACCCCCACCCGGATCCACTGACTCCCCATCCCTCAGAGTATAAAATTCAAAATCCTCCAGCCTGCTCCAGGTCTCCCGCCCGACCCGCCCTACCATCAGCGGCTGAGCTTTCAGCCTCTCTGCCCCCACTCTTTCGAACTCCATTCCGCAATCCCTTTGTCTCGCTCCCTCCCTTGTCTCCTTCAAGGCACGACTCAAGACCCTCCTTTTTGACCGCGCCTTCAGGTACCCTCCTACCCCCTCTGCCCTCCCTCATCCCAAACCTGCCCGCCACGCTCGGGTCCAGATCCCTGACTGTTCAGTGCCTTGGGATGCCCTCCTGATATGAAAGGTGCTTTACAGAAGTAATTTTACTGTTGTTGTTGAACAAATGTCGGGCGTAACTTTCTGTCCTCTCTCTGAACTGCAACAAAGAGAACAGAGTTGCTCCTGGTGTCCTGTGGTCTACAAACCTCCAGATAAAGTGGTCATTCACTTCAAGTTAATCAACCTTGCTGTGCACAAATTGGCTGCTGCAATTATCTACAAATACAGAGTCACAGATACCGATTCCCTATGATATGCTTTGAGTTAAAGTAATATGCAACACAAGGATTATTTCGTAAGTATGTGCGTGTGGGATTCTTCTCGGAAACTGGCCTCTCATTGAACTGAGTCTTTCTTTCAGCTGAATATGGGCCAGCAGTGTAATGAATGACGTGGTTGCTCACGACAAGGTAGAGTATTGATGGGCCTTACAAGTGCTACACAGGACTAACGATCACTCAACGAGTAACTCTTGTCAGTGGCTCCTGCAAAGAGATTAGAATGAAAACGGCGACTGGGTGAGCACAGTAATCGCTTTAAAATGTTCTATTTTCGTTAGATTGACATCCTCCCAATGTGAAAGGCGCAATGACAAATTGAAGTTTTATTTTAATACCCTTAAATTACTGGTTCGCTATTTGTTTCAGTGAACGGGCACTGTTATCATCACAATGATAAAGCTGTTCCTGCTATTGTGATTGCTTCATCTCTGTAATGTCAATGTGAGCGTTAGTAACATCAGACTTACGTTGGTGATACAAACCAATGCCGCCAGGAACGTGACTGCTGCAGTCGCAAAGCTAAAAAGCTTCCGATGCTTCTTCAGAATTTTGAAGTCATCCGTAATTCCAGTAACAACTGCTTCCATCCCTCCCATCTGAAAATAACAAGCCATACATCAGAAAGAAGAATATGCTATCAATTTCAAACCATAGAAATTTACGGTACAGAAGAAAGATGTTCAGCCCATCGTGTCTGTGTCTTCTCCCTCAAGAGCAATCTTTTCAGTCCCATTTACCTGCCTTTGCCACCATACCCCTGTAAGTGACTCATTTTAGAAACGACTTTTGAGAAACAACTTAGCACCAGTTAGAAATGGTCAGTTTTAACTTGATCAAAAGCTTTCTGAACTGACGGAACTATGGAAATGTCAGGCCGATGAGGGTGGATGAATGGAGGATCACAAGTTTGAATGAAGAAAGCCCTTCAGTTGATTTGATCTCATCCTTCCAGATATCTCAGGTCAGATATGGATTCTGGAAATACTTTTTGCTGCAGGGGAATAGAGTCTATTACGGAATAGATTTTACATGATTTGTGGAAGGAATGAGTCTGATAGATCAAATAGCATTTCCTTGTTCATATTTTCTTCATAATCAAAAGGCTTGTTGTCAGCAAGTGTCTAGGTTCACGGATGAAGAACACTCAATGTTGAGGGATCAAAAAACTGACTTTCTAGGAAAAAATGGGGAAAACAAAATAGAAATTTGATTGTGTTAATGCGGTTAAAGGGAATGGGACAACAGTTACTGACTAGAGAATTAGATACATTTGACCTTCAACTTAAGTGCATGGGGAAGGGTGCTAATGGTGTATCATAAGGTTGAGCTGTTATGTTGCTTTGTGATTTACCAAGTGTAGGAGCTCAGGCATAGAGATCTGGTGCACGTATTGTCTTTGAACATTTGTAATGCATTAGTGTGCAGTAATAGAGAATAGGTCAACCGGATTTTAAGATAGCAATGCAGCAAAACTACATACGATATTACTTACTGAGCTGTCAATTCCCAAAGTCAGCAGCATTATGAAGAACATAATAGCCCAAAAAGTTGACCCTGGCAGAGTTGAGATGGCTTCAGGATAAATAACAAACACTAAACCTGGACCTGAAAACAAGAGCAGCAACCCGTAAACAAACCAAATTGTAAGAATATACATGCATTTTCTATAAAAACATTGGAGCTCTGTAAGCAACAAAGTTTCCTGGAATTTTAAACTGGAGAGGGACAACATTTCCAGGAATTGTCTTGTAAGCCACTTTTAAGGTATCTTATCACACGCAAACCAATTCATTGGATTGCAGCTAACGGGAATATGTAAGACCCTTGAAACAGACATGTTTGACCTACTTGGCATCTCCCTCTGAAGGTTGGCTGAAATTGGAATTCCCTATGTGGGAAATCACAGTGTACACCAACACAACACTTCTCAACAGTACAGCACATGAAAGCAATGACAGCCGGGACTTGTATCTAAATTATATTTGTCCTTAAGCTGAAGTATCCACTTAAGATCATATTTTAAACCACAAAATTGTAAGGAGTGGCAGAGCAGTCCTAATCAATACTTCATCTTAGAGAGAGGTTTAAGCTCTTCAGCTGCATGTAATTAAGATCCATGCAAAAAATAGTAAAATGATAATATACGTCTAGGATTATAATAAATTTGTCGTCAATGTTAAAAAAAACTAATATTTAATGATGGAACATCCCAAACCAATCTCCAACTACAGGTTTCTGGGGCACATTCTTAAAACCCTTTGTGAGAAGTTTTCTGATCTTCTTTCAATCAGCTAAGCTCTAATTTTAAGAGGTCCCCTTTTAAGGTGAAAACGTTCATTACATGTAAAGCTGATTCTGCATATTTTCCTTAGTAGAGGCAAGAGGAGAAGAGCAGGACAGTCTACTGAAGAACAAACTCTGTCTCAACAGACCTGGCAACTGCACAGCCTTTATTTGATGCACAATCCACCTGAAACCATGCACTATGCTCACCAAATATTGAACTTGTTACCAATTTTTATATTGGGAGGCACAAAGAAGCATACAGTGATTTTTCTTGTGTTGTAAAAAACACTGAGCACAGAGAGTGCATTTCTGCGGCGTACAATTCCTAGGAGACTGATACCCATGAAAACAAAGGACTTAGTTATGGTTGCCGCCACTTAGATCGACTGAATGCATTATTTTGTGCCAGGAGCCTGAAATTAACCTTGTGTGTATTTTAAAGAGTATCAGGTATAATAACAGACAATAATACTACTTGTATTTGATATAGCACTGTTTGTGCCTCAAAGAGCTTCAGAGGTTTAATTGTAAGATGTGGTGACTGTATTTTGTAGGCAAACGCTCCCGCACTCGCATTTATAGAGCGCTTTTCACGTCGGGAGGACGTCCCAAAGCGCTGAACAGTCAGATGTCGGGGCCCGAGCATGGGGGAGGGGTGGTGTAGGGGTGAGGGAAGGCAGAGAGGTGGGAGGGCGACCAAAGGCACAAACAAAGAGAAGGGTCTTGAAACCGGCCTTGAAGGAGGCAAGGAAGGAAGTGAGACGAAGGGACCATGGGATGGAGTTCCAGATTGTGGGGGCAGAGAGTCTGAAAGCCCAGCCATCGATGGACATGGAGCAGACTGAAGCCCGCTGAACGGAGGGAGCGGGCAGGTTGCACACAGCAGTATCCCACAAAAAGCCATGAGGTGAATGACCAATTTTTATCCGGGGGATTGTTGGCCAGGGAAAATGGGAGAAATTTCCTTCTCTTTTTGAATAGTGCCACGGGATCTTTTAATGTCCACTTGCGCAGGCAGATGGGACATTGGCAGCTGACCCCTGCATTGTACTGAAGTAGCAGCCTGAACTGAGTTAAAAGTACTAATTTTTTTTCACAGAGGACCAAAACATTTCTAGTCTGCTGCTGTGTACTTGAAATGGAAACTGAACTGAAACAGTATCTATATCCTAAGGGTTTGGTGCCTAACTGGTTTGGTAGGGAGTCACACAGAGCAAATGATCCCTGCTCCATCCCAAGATAGCTGACTTCAAACAGGATAGCATTAGTGGTGCTACACTTCGCCTCAGTGTTCCCAGGGACGAAAACATTAAGAACTCCCACTGCCGATCACTAGTAATCGACCCCTGGTAGAAAGGGCATAAGTTTGAATATTGAATGAAGTTAGCAAGTGATTTGGAATTGTTTACCCCAACCCGCACTCACACACAACACACACACATAACAACATGGTACAGCCTAACAAAGTCTGGGCCTAGGCAGGAAGACTGACAACTTTGGCAACACACCAGTGGGTTGCTGGCATCTGTGGTCCTATTCCTCAGCAGGAGTCCATGTTTTCAGAAGAGAAAGGCAGAAAACTTGGAAAAACAAATGTGCTTACCATCTGTTGCTACCTCAGCAATGTCAACTCCATGCTTGAATGCCATGTAGCCCAATACAGAGAAAATTGCGAATCCTGAGAAGAAGCTGGTCACACAGTTAATGGAGCTGGTGAGAATAGCATCCCTGCACAGAACATAAGATAGGCCATGTAACTACCGAGAATATGGGTTACAATCATTTGTGAGTCATATATTAAAAGAAAATAAAGTATAGAACGTTTGCTCCTGGTTCAGTCCAATGATACATGGACACCAAGGATATAAAATGTGACTACAAAATGTCATTGAAAAAACAGAGAGTGTCACCACATGTGTAATAATAATAATCCTTGCATTTGATATAATGCCTTATCACATCTTCGAGACATCTCAAAGCGCTTCACAGAATATACTGTAAAGTGAATTGAACATTTCATAAAAAGAATTAACTGACACTGAGGTGTAGACTGGATTTATAATGCCAGGCGTGAACTGCCAATATAAGAAAGTGGAATAGGAAGCCATATTCCTACACTTCTCCTGGAGTCTTGTCTAACAATCCCCTCGATAAAATATGGCATTCACTTCATGGCTGTTCGTGGGACATTACTTGTGTGCAAATTGTCTACCATGTTCATCCACAAAATAAATACAATGACACCACTTTACAATAAAATCCTGCCATGCGCTTTGAGGCATACGACCAGAGTGAAAGATGCTGTTTAAATGCACATCTTTGATCTGAGTCCCAATTTTAAAGATTCTTCATCATGTGTGCCTTTTTTTCCCCACAATGTTCTTAGAAAACTATAATTGGCTCTTTAATAACATAAAAAATGATTCATGGATGTCCCAAAGGCTCTTGAGTGGATTAGAGGGAACAAGCATGTTGTCATTCCTTTCCACCAGACTTAGAAAAATTGCAATAAACTAGCTTCACCCGTAAGACTGAATAGGAAGAATGCTACAAAATTTGCACGCTCACACTCTGAAAAGCTAAGGAAAATGTCCAAGTCTAGACCCAGGTGGAATTTCTCCTTCCAGGAGTGGGGCTCCAGTGTAATTCACATTGCACAAGGCTCCATTTTCACTGCGTACTTAGTGGTAAATTGCTGCCAATGTTGTAGTGATTCTCCAGCAGACATACAACAGAACCATATCTCTATGGCATTATTGTACCATGGTTACAGTGTCTTTATAATATAAATCATGGTTCAGAATAGTAACATCGAAGTTGTAACACAATAACCCTTGAAGTTAAGCAAGCAAAACTTCAAAGATTAACAGTCAGTAATGTCAATTAATTCCTTGACTCTTGTTTTCATCAGCTCACTGTTTAAAATAATAGTTTCAAAATCAACAGAAACCAAATGTTAATTATTAGTCATGATTTTGAAATGGATTACTGATGGCAAAACTCCCTGGAATAAGGAGCGCTATCTTCTACAATTCCATTCCTACAATGCCCATCGATAAGCCCTGTAGTGCTATTCAGATGGGAAATGTGCGAAGTAGAAGGTTGGTCTGTAAAATTAATCAGTGTAGGATTTGAAAAGTTTACAATTTCATTGATTCAGATATGTTCCACTTTGCCCGCCAGTCTGAAATTTCTCCAACTGGTCCTTTCCTGCAGTGCCATATTAAGCTGCCCAACAAACGAGAAGCTTCTAGATAATTTTTAAATGGTTATGTTTGGCTTTTTGACAGGAATGCACTAACAAGCATCTAGTGTTACATTAGATAATCTTTATTTTAGTTCCGTGCTTTCCCCTGAAAAATTTCAATTAAATTCTGAACACAAAGACACACATTGCACAATACAGATACCACCATCTGTCATAGTCCAAGAGACCAGAGTTTTAAATGGAAGGAATATCTGACTTCACTTGTGTTCTGTAACTCATTTGCCTCAGATTCAGCCAACACTTGAATGAGCCACATTTCTCGGGTTAAGAGGAGGAAATAACAAATAGAAGTGTGTGTCAGTGTTAATCAATAGAGATTTGTACAGATCAGTTGAAGTGTGGTTGAATAGTTCATTACAATTTGAACTAGGGAAACCCAAGCAACTTAATTGACAGAAGAGTGAACAAACATGGGTGTATAACCAAACATGCATTGAACATGGGTCAGACCCATGACACCAATTTTAGAAACCATATCACGCGAACATGTAGGGCAATGTTGCAGCGATTCTCCAGCAAACTCAAATAGTTGTAAAGAGAACAGAAGTCTGTGGGGAATGGTGGGTTTGTGGACCTACGAGAGATGTTCTATATAGGAACAGCCTGTACTGAAGTCTGTGTTGCAGCTGGGATTAGAGAGATGTTGCATTCATGAGAAATGCTTTGCAAACTGGCTTGTTAGTGCAAAGGAAATCCATGTTTACCACAAAGATAATAATAATAATAAAAGATTCCATGCAGAAGTATCATTTGTTGTATCATTTGTAAACACCATCATTTGCCCAGAAGAACCCTATTGAAAACTAGCTGCAAAATTAAGACTCAATGATAATACAGTAATAATAGTCCTTACATTTGGTATTGTACTTTTTCACGTTAGCGGGATGTCACAAAGCACTCAAAGAATTTTGGGAATTTTACCTGTAGCAGTTATTATTGAATTTATTATAACTGGCAAACGCAATAAGAACTCCAAATCCAGCTCCAAGGGAATAAAAGATCTGAGAGGCGGCATCAATCCAAACCTGCAAGAAATA
This sequence comes from Callorhinchus milii, assembly GCF_018977255.1. Classification (NCBI taxonomy): domain Eukaryota; kingdom Metazoa; phylum Chordata; class Chondrichthyes; order Chimaeriformes; family Callorhinchidae; genus Callorhinchus; species Callorhinchus milii. The sequence continues at coordinate 11,264,191 of NW_024704755.1, read as the reverse complement.
AAGGAAAATATTTGTGACACAAAATCCGCAGCCTCTGCAGGAAAAAACATGGCATTAAGCCTCATTGATGCTTGGTGCTTGTTCATTGTTCTTAAAACATATGGATAATTTCCACATTGTAACTATCACCATTAAATCAAAGGAACAATTTATGAATTGGTTTCACCAGACTAGTTTGGCTGAAGATGGCTTATCAGCCCACCTGATCCTGCCACAACGCCCACCCCACAAGCTGTTTTGTTTTAATCAGTGCAGTGTCCTGGCCTCGACCACCCTTCATGCAACCTGTTCCAATCAGTAATTACCCTTTGGGATAAATTTAACCTTCCTGGTGTCTGTCCTGAAATTCCAACTCTAAACTTGTGACCTCTTGTTCTACTCTCTTAATGCATCCTAAAATATTGTTCGAGGTTTACTTTTCCAATCCCATTTAAAATTGTAAAACCTCTTTAAGGTCCCCTCTAAGATGCCTTCTCTCGAGACTGTCTATATAATCTTAATCAAAACCTGGATTATTGGTTTCAAAATGTTCACAGATATCAAACATTATTCATGCAAGAAACAGATAGGGTAGGTATTCTGGATGAGATCAAATGAACCAAACAACATTTTTTCATTCCATCTCTACTGGAACGTATTGCTAGGAAGAGTGGTCAAGGGCAGGAGTCTGGTTTCAGTTAAAAAAAACAGCTTGAGCCTGTGATCGTAAATTGTAGTCCAGAAGGATGAGATGATATGGGCCAAAGGGCCTTCATCACAAGAACTAATCTATGATCTTGTGACTTGTCCCAGCGTTTGACAAGGCCTGACCTGTGCAATAGTTTACACAAACAGATTAAATATTGACATATTGAATAACAATTTAACAGTATTAAAGAACTGCACATTGGTGATCTGAAGTTGAATGAGTCTTGCACATGTTACATGTGAGATCTTTGTTTCATTATGCACTAAGCTCACAAAGTAAAATTTATCTTGTATTCATGGCCTTCAGTCTGTCATGTTTTGCTGAAGTCTGATGAGGTAGAAGGTTTTAAAGCTGCTTCTGCCTGAGATAATCTTTCTCAGTAGGTTGCCTAAAGGCAGGTACTTTCAGAACTAATCGGTGGAAGACATCCCATCCCTTTTGATGGCTGTTTTGTAGAGCTGATGAGAATGAAATGTATCCAATGGCCAACAAATCAAAGATACTGCTGTTTTCATAATAGTCTTTTGATTTAACTCATTTTCAGTGTCTGATCTTTCATAAGTTGACTGTATTTAACAAAACATCATTAAATTGTGGCAGATGTACTTGGTTGGTGGTCTAAAGAGTAATGAATCTCTACATTTAGAGCTGAGGAAGCCAACAACTTGAGCCAAACTGAGCCAAATGGAATGTGGAGGCCTTGGTGTGACAGAATTCGAGCCAACAACATTCGAAAGGGAATTGACATACTTTGAGAAAACATAGGTATGGATAAAGAGCAGGGCAAAGGGTTTAGAGTGAGTGGTTGCAGTGAATAGCTAGAACAGCACAGGTACAATGGATCAAGCAGGCTCCACTGCTTGTTGACATGTTTACAATTGTAGCAAACCTTCTCTTGTGGGGTGGCTGATTTTGGCACCGTCATGCCTTTTTGAACTGGTAAAGAGTGCATTGAGAAAAGTCAGCTTGTAATTTTAATAGCGCGGAAGTGAATTAGTGAGCTTTATATAAACCTGGGACTCTGTGGCTGGCAGGAATATCCCCTCTTTATAGCATTAATTGAATCTTTGCTTCCATGTCCATGCTGAGTGAGGTGGGGGATCTGATTCAATGGTCAAAACAGTCTAGAGCAACAGTCTAGAGGTACAAGTCCACTTCTTATAAACAATTGAAGGAAGTAATTTATTTCTTATGTTATAAACTGCATGCGTTTGTATAAACTTGTAGCCTTGAGGATTTCCTGAAAGGTCAAATAACAAAGTAACTCGATTCCTTTGTATCACTATTAATAAGAAGAGTAATGAGTTGTAGCAGCAATGTTTTGGCTCTGAGCTTTGTAATCTTTCAGTTATCTTTCACTTTTTAGCATTTGTTTTCCATCAAAAGGTGTTCAGGAGTTACCATGAGGGTTTCTTTCCTGGTATTTTATGGCCATGATATTATTCTATTACATTATCACTGTATATTTTGCCTACAAAATATACAGTCAATTCACTTTCTCTGCTTGAGATGGGTAATTGAGATTGTTCAGCTCAGAACACTTTTTCCATGATGCAGAATGGGCCAGTTACACAGCGCTAATGAAGCTCCTCTTTGAGTTAGAAGTAAGTTTAAGTCACTAGTAAAGTGCAGTTTCCTCGGGTGGCTTTAAATGTTTACATCTGTTCCAGATTGAATGACTTGCATGAGCAGAGGCTGCCAAGTGTTCAAATGTCAAGATTTGTTTTTCTCTTCTTGCTTTTTTGTTTCAGAAAAAAATACTAAACACATGTTGCTACTGGAGCCTCTCTGAATCATCTGGAAACATTTGAATACCACAAAAGGGAATATTGTTGATTGCAGGGGAAATTTAATGACAGTATAAATGTTAACATTATTATGTCTATCTAGGAAAAGGGGAATGGTGTAGTTTGTTTCTAGCAAACTGCTGCAGTTACCACTGCAAGAATGAAAGACCAGTGCTCATCATTACAGAGCTGCCAAGTTCTACAAATAGATTTCATGGAGATTATCCAGCAGGGAAGAAAAGTCTTCTGTCAGATTCCCATCCACCTCCTCCTCAGCCCCCACACAAAAAAATGTGGATCCCATGCATTTCTCATTGAAGATGAGTTTTCCAGTAAAACTACTAAATTATATGAAAGCTATTTTAATGGTTCCCAGTTACTTGCTGCTAACCACATCAGTGTGGAATTGCTACACAGCCCTGGAAGGTCTTGGGTTCTCGACATTCTTGTTGCGTAACGAGGGATGGGTGAGTATGTGGATTAGGCTACCCAGGGAGGCAGATTGTGTCAGCAAGATCAAGTGGGAAGAAGACAGCTACTTGGTGAAGAATTCATTTGAAGTCACATCTGGGGACATGTCAAAGTGCTTAAGGAGTAATATTAATAGTAATCTTTGCCCGTGATATAGGGCCTTACCACGTCATTGAGACGTCTCAAATTGCTCAAATCGCACAATATATTGTAAAGTGAATTGGCTGTGTATTTTGTGGGTGAAACGTGGCAGCCAATTGTGCACAGCAGTGTGCCACAAACAGTCATGGATTGAGAGACCAAATTTTTTTGAGGGATTATTACTGCTGGACTCTTAACAACTGGGTTCCTACTTACTGCTAGGTAACCAGAGTAAGGAAATATGTAGTAATGTGTTTTGTGTCTGGATGTGCAAGGCACAAACACAGACGGACCCTGTTAGACCATGCCTCGGTCTATATGTACACATTGCACTAGAGACCTGGAATCTGCCTTCTATTATATAGAGTGCAGGTGGCAAAGTAACTGCTGGAAACCACAGCTACCAGCACATTGTGTGCATGCACAAGTTCAGTGAAGACATCAGCAACCAGAACAGCTAGAAGTGCTAACCCACCACTGTCTTCGATTGTGACCTATTATCACACAGGGACTGATTATTTGTACCTGAACCCACTGTGTTATAAAATGATTCTGACTGTATAAAGGTAATCTTTAAAACACAGCTATTAAACAAAAGTCCAACAAAATCACACTCGTCCTTTGGATCAAATCTTTTTATAAGTGAAAAAAATATCTTACCCGAGCTTCCTTCAGGCGGTCCAAGTCGATGCTCAGGTAGGCCTTGATTCCATTCATTGCACCCGGCAGTGTGATTCCCCGAATCAGCAGCACAAATAACACCATGTATGGCATGGTCGCTGTGATCCACACCACCTACAGAGGAAAGCAAACAGATGTACTCTATTCTATTTTGACAAGTTATTTTATTCTGCACCCAGTTCTTTGACGTCTTTTCACCTTGGGAGAAGGTAGCCTTGGGACGTCCTCCTGACGTGAAAGGTGCTATATAAATGCAATTTATTGTTGTTGTTGTTGTTGTTGTACCACCTTGGCAGGAATGGAGAAATGGAGTTAAACTTGAAAACTTGATCCTCAACAGAGATTGCACCTGGATCATTTCCATAACAAGATATTATACTTCATTTCTCCAACCTACAAGTTACAATCGCACTTCTGTTTTTCATTTATCTCCTCATGAAGTGAGCAAACAACGTATAAGACTAAAATGAATAAAGGTTGTCATTCAGCCAACGGAACACAAGGTCTTTGGCTCAAGAATCCATGTTAGAACTGCGACCAAATGTTGACACTAATTTTGTGCGACAGATTGCTGCATTATTTCAATACCACCCTGAACATCAGTGAGTTGTGCATGGGGGTTTAGGATCAGAGGAAGATAAAATACAGTCCTTAAGAGGAAAGTAAGTGGGGTTTCCCTAGAGAAAGCTTGCCCACCTGCTTCACCCCCCTGTCCACCATCAGCAGTCAGGCTTCCAGCATACCTGCCCCCACCCTGTGGAACTTCCATTCCAGACTTCCATCATCTCACCCTTTCCGGCACATCCTTCAAGGTCTGCTTCAAGACCTTCTTCTTCGACTGCGCTTTCAGCCATCTCTCCCCTCCCCACCCCCCCACACCCCCCCGCCCCAGCTCAGGTGCAAGCGTTAAACTCTCCAGCGCCTTGGAATGTCCTCCTGATGTGAAGGCGCTTTAGAAATGTAAATTTGCATCGTAATTTATTGTATCCCAGAAATGTGGAACTTTGAAAAACAAACTACAGTGGCATAGGGTGCACTGCGGTGAAATCTGATGTAGCAACAACAACAACAACAAGATTACATTTGTATAGCGCCTTTCACATTGGGAGGACGTCCCAAGGCGCTGGAGAGTGTACAGCATTTCAGACCCGAGCTGGGGTCAAGAGGAGAAGGGAGGGAAGGGGAAGGGGGGTGACTAATGGCACGGTCGAAGAGGAGGGTTTTGAGGCGGAACTTGAAGGAGGCTAAGGACAACATGACGGCACTATGATACATTCCAATATGAATACTATACAAATGTAATTTTGTTGCTGCTGTTATTTTTTTCTGCTGAGAGATTTGCCAGCACTTGACAGACATGGAATAAAAATAGACTTTTGTGGAACATCTGTTGTCCATGTAAACAGTTTGATATACCGCACACCATCTTCTAAACAGTTACATGTGCACTTTGGGACCTTAGGCAACATGCTTCTGTCACACAAGTTCCAAACACTTTAAAGTGAGTCATGGAAACACCTTGGGTAACACTGTAAAGACATGGCAACTGAAAAGTGTAGTTGACATGTTCATCGTGTGGAAGTGTAAGGACTGACCTTTCATATATTGTAAAATTAAAACAGATGCGTTTACTACAAAGTGAACACTGAGCAAAGATACTGCATTCTGATTTCAGCTTTGAAATTGCCATGATGCAACTTGGTTTCAGGCTCTTCTTAACAGCCCAGTTCAAATCGTGCACAATGTGTGTCCTACTTCACCAGGCAGTGCATAAAAACACCCGCTGGCTCAGAGAATGGCCTGCTGTGCAAGTGCCAGAACAATGACATTTACTTTGGATTCATATAATCAGAGTTTTGAGCACATCGTCAAAAGAGAAGTTTGCTGGGTGTTTTGAAGGGATGAGAGCAGGTGGGCCAAACTTTCTGAGTCGTGATACAAGTAGGACGTGATACCTTTCCTGAAGTCTTCACCCCTTTCCAGATGCTGAAGTAGATAACGATGACCACAACAAAGAGGCAGAGGGAGAGCTGCCATCGTGGCGATCCCAGGTTATGGATTCCCGCACTCTCATGCAGATTGAGAACTCCACGTCTATTGAAAGAGAATACCATCAGCGGTGAGTAACAGAGTGTGTGGCAATAGATCAATTTGCCTTTATAATTGAAACTACATGAATCTCAGATGCTGCAGTTAATACATTTCTGTTGTAACAATTCACCTAATGGAAATCCATTTGACACCTACAAGGTTATAAAAATGTCAGACAATAATATATTTTTGTACAAAGCACTTCTGATGACCAGGTCATCACTTAAGCACTGAAGTGCCTGCATAGTCATTTGCCAGCATTTTGTTTGATATTTGAGATTTTTGTTCAAAATTCAAACTTCAGAGAGAAGAATCTGGGGCTGTAAACAGGAAAGCGCAGTGTGTGTGTTTCTTTTTTAATAACAAGCTGCTTATCTATCTTACAAACTACTTTGAAATGAAACTTCGAGAATGGCCTGCCCTTTGGCACACCCAGAATACCCACTGCTGCATTTTTGTAGCATGTATCTTGTTCTAACACAGGATTGTGAAGGGCTAGACAGAAACAACATTCAAAAGGTTAAGCTTTGACATCTTGGGTGAAATATTATTGCTGGGTCCACCACTCAATCGCATTAGTGCCGTGATCTACAGAGCCAATGCCAGTTAATAGTGTGCAAATAAAGGTCATATTTTAATTCTCCATAAACAGTGGCACTTGGTCTCTGTAACATGCCATTATGAACCAGTAAAAGGCCAAGCTAATGTTCATTAATGTTGTCCAGTTAACTACAGATTATCTTGTTTTATTTCTTTGAGGTTTATGACCCTCAATGGTAAAGTCCTCCCTGAGACAGTGCTGCAGTGTTGTCATAATATTGTCAGATATTCTTTCTTTTCGAATTTTTTTTCTTAGTCGCGCGTTTGAACAAATGCTTTTAACACAAGGAGCGCAAAAGGAAAATACTTTTTTCACTCAGAAAGTTGTTGAGATGTGGAATGCCTTGTAATAATATGTTAATAATAATCCTTGCATTTGATATAACACCTTATCACGTCTTCACAGAATATACTGTAAAGTGAATTGACTGTATATTTTGTGGGCGAAAGGTGGTAGAGGCAAAATCCATTGTGGGTTTGAAGAGGAAAGTAATAATAATCCTTGCATTTGATTAGCACCTTATCATGTCAATGAGACATCTAGACAGATAAATGAAAGGTAGCGTCTCGAAGGGGTGGGGGGATAAGGCAGAACAGTGGAATTAAATGAACACCTTGCTCTGAGAGTCAGTGCAGACTCGATGGGCCGAATGACCCCCTCCTGTGCCTTAATTTCTATGGTTCTATGATTCTAACTACTCAGCTCCCATGTGTGGCCATTCACTACCAGTGCTCTACAACAAACATATGTAATATCTTTAAATCACCATCACATGTTCATTGAAAGACCATCTATATACGCTTTTAACACCGTAATGCAGAAAGTCTAATGGTAAACTCCACACATTGGGAGAAACTCCCTTCTCTTTTTGAAAAGTGCCAGTGGCTCTTTAATGTCAATCTGAAGAGGCAGACAGGAATTCACTTTAATGTTTCACGCTGCAGGAAGACACCTCCAACAATACAACGCTTTCCCAACACTGCACTTGAGGGTCTGCTGAGATTATAAGTCTCAACATTACAATGTAGGACTTGAACCCACAACATCGGTCTCAGAGGTGAGACTGCTACCAACTGAGCCATTCTAAGACCCTGCAAATAAATACGCACACAAAATACTGGGTATTTTGCAAACAGTAAAGGACATTCCTTCCTGAAATCACATAAAAAAGTTACTGAAATGAAAATGCATGAATAAAATACATTTTATTTATTCCATTAATTCTTACTGGAGGCAGTTTTGAAGTTGCCTCATCACAATCTATTTGAAGCTATTTGGGGAATTTGCTTTATCTATTTTTCAATGGTTCGATATTGCACACTATCACATGCCAGATAATGATGAAACATTCAACGAACAAACAGCTTACATTGCGCACAGCACACCCTCTCCACTAATTAGTGATGGATATGATCTGAACAACTGGATGTTGCACAGAGCCAGTGATGTTTCAAAAGTCATGCTACTCCTTTAAGTATCTGTCAAGAAACTTGGGCTGAATTGTTTTACAAAGAAGATCATCTCCTCTCTGACACAAAGCTGCCAAAACCCATTGGGTATTTAGTATTTGCTTTATCTACACTACATATGAATAGAAATGAATATGATAATGTAATACATGGGGGAAAAGTCATTGCAGGTCCAAGTAACACATTCCTATGTAAAAGTAGAAGTAAAGACTTCTACTTTACACTTGGCAAGCTGATGCCTTGTTCAAGTTAACCCACAGGAACCATAAACTGAGGGAACCTGTTCATGGCAGATATTTTAAACCTATTCCCTCACTGTTTCTCCACACTAGTTAACATCCTTCTCTCAAGTATCTATACCCTTTTCAAGTATCTATACCATTCTCTCAAGTATCTATCTCCCATTTAAATTTCCCAGTGGATGTACCTTTCTGGGACAGGAAGGTTTTCACAAATGCACAAGTGAAATCAAAATGTGTTTTTCGATCTCTCTTCTTATCATATTAGCTCTAATTTAAAGATTAAGTCTTCTGGTTTTGGATCCCTCTACCAGAGGAAAGAGACAATCCAGCTTGTCAAGTTCCTTTCGTTATTTGAAACAGCTCAATTGCTCCAAGCCTTGAAGATAAACATAACTACCCTTTATAATCAGATGTTCCCCAGCCTTTGTTTTCATTTCCTCATCCTATAAGGTAAAAGCTATCAATATCGTTCACCTTTGGGACAGATTTCAATTGCTCATTTCACAGAGGTCTAGATTGGATATATCTGTCCTGCTGGGAGGTGATGCAGTCAGTGGTTGTTTTAGGCTGGTTTCATTTAATATGGTATCACCAATCAGAATGCTGCAGACGCTGATTTACAATCTTATACGAACATGTGCTATCAGTGCGTTATGAAGAGGATTAATGTACATCCTGGAGTTTAGCCAAAGTGTGAAACCATTACAAGGAAAAGTATCATTTTTCAGCCCAGACAGAATTCTTAAGCATCTGTAGACCACAGAAATCGACTGACTTGCTATTTTTGTTCTTGAAATTTTTGCTGGCAGGTTACCAGCTTCTAAGAAAAACACTTCCAGGGATTTGTCTTATCCTTGGTGGTTTGACACTTAAATTGTATAATTAATCTTTGACATGCACAATACATTTTCAAGTATTTAATCATCACTTAGGGTAGTCAGGTCGGTCATTAACTGGAGTTAGTGCAGAAAGATGTTCTGCAGTGGTAAAATGAGAAGCTAACTATTCTCAGTAACCAAGCCATGCATGATTACTGCTCGGATAACACCTTACAGCCCAAATCATAATGATAAACTGCATTCTTTTCAACTGTAGCATTATGGTAAAAGTTACAACAAAATACTGTACAGGTCATGGTATCTTTCGAATGCATGCTTAATTTTGTCATAGTGTTTCATCCTGACAGGATGCCGCTAACTTGTAGTTCCACTCAATGGGAATGCTGCTTACAAGCCCCTAGTCTTCATTCGTGATGTGCAACATACCAAAGCCGAGAGGGAGATTCTATCAACAAATGTCTCATTGGATGAGATGTTAAACCTTTAAACCCGTCTGCTGTTCAGGGGGAATGTTAGGATCCCATGGCACGAGTCGAAAAGATAAGGGAGTTTTTCCCGGTGTCCCAGGCAACAATCCCCCAAATAAAACTGGTCACTCGCTCCATGGCTATTTCTGGGACCTTGCTGTGTGCAAATTGGCTGCATCGTTCCTCCACGAAATACATAGACACTGAACTTTACAGTACATCTGGTGAAGCGCTTTGGAGCGCTCTTCTGACATGAAAGGAGTTATACCAAATATGAGCTAAAATAACATCACTCCTAAATAACTCATGTTCAAATGTCATTTGATAATTTAAGGAGGGAAAGTACAACCTTATGTTGTTTTTGAGATTGCATGTTTCTGATCAAAAGAAAAATAAGAATTAAAAATAACTGCAGAAATAATTTTAAATAGCTGAAGAAAGCTAACTCCAAATGATTTGCAAACCAGAGTCCCACACCGGAATATATTTTTCCTGCTGGGAATTCTGTTCCTGATCTGTACCAAGATTTTGACTCATATTTATGTGTGTTTTTGATCGAAAGTAGATGTTTGAAAGTAAAAGGTTCTTCCTTTCTATATAAATCAGGAAGGTGCCATGTTAAATACTCAGTACACAAAAAAAAAATCCTCTGGATGCTCATGTGTGAGCCTAAATCAACAGACCTGGGAACTAGCGCACAGCAGTAGCAGACTGAAAGGTCACCCTTACACAAAGCAATATTGCCTTCCAAGTATTATGGGGAACAGTAAGCAGCTTATCGGAGAAGAAGACTTCGGGCAGAATAAATTACTCAGCAGAACTTTGTGCAAATGATTGATTCGAATCGAATCCCAATCGGTGCTTCGTTCTTGGAGCCCATAAAAGATCTCAGAAATACAGTATTTTATTCAAGAAAAATGGCAGTGACTTATTGATTGACTAAAACTAGACAGTTCTCCTTGGGTTCGAAGAACAGTCAACCAACAAGTCACTAAAACATCAAGATGAAACAAGTTAATGTCAAATTTGAGCCTCTTTTATATAATAGTAAGTTCCTTTAGTTTAGACAATTTATCTCTCAGGTCCATTGCCATCTGCTCCTCTTATTATAAACACACATGCATCTTCTAAACTCATTTCCCTTGCCTTATGCTATCTTTTCCTTAAATATAAATCGCTTTAATTTTTCTCCTGCCCTCTTCATTTAGTTGTCAAATAAAGTACGCTGATAACAGAAATCCTTTACTAAATATAGTGACTGTAATTACTAATGAAGTGGGATGACTGCACAATGGAATATACAGTTGAACTAAGATACTGTGTGTGGGCACCAGATTCAATGTAAATTTTCTATATCTGAAACTAGCATTGAAATTTCATGGTTTAACAACGCACTATATCATGGTGTAATGCAATTTGACCCAAGTTTAGCTCCTGGTTTCCTTCACAAAAGTAAGGCAAGATTGAAGGGAACAGGTTGCCAGGAAGGGTGGTTGAGCCCAGGGCACTGGATTCATTTATAACACAGCTTGATGCTGTGACGGGAACATGGTGGGATGGGTGCCTGGAGATCAGATGGGCCAAAGTGCCTTCTTCATCCAAACCAATCTTTTGATCTTGATTAGAGGGTTGATACATCTTGATACGAGTGGTGAGGGGAAGGAAATGTGATTACATTTCAGGGTTCTCTCACTCAACCACCAAAGCATCAGCGATCTGGGAACAGCCTGCTTTGTGAGTCAGCAAATGCCGTACGGAACAGGGCGAAGTCAGGAGGGCAGAAGTACATTTAAACCAGGGAGGGAAATAATCAACTTATTTTCATTTAAACTCACGAGTCAGAAAATAGCAAAAAAGTGCAAATTGGATCAAAATGAACATGATCGAAAGATTAGGTAGTATATTAAAACACTGCTGCTTTTGCCTACAAATGCACACTCACTACATTTATATCCTGCAAAGTACTTTGAGGCGTTTTCCTGTCGTGAAAGGCACTATATCAAATGTAACGATTATTTTCTTCTCATTATTATTATTATTATTATGCACAAGGCTTGCCTAGATCAAATCATCAAGCCAGTGTTCTTTTAAGACAAAGTCGATCTTCAACAGCTACCGTCACGATGGTATTCGTTCCCTTCCTCCCCCATTGAAACAAATGGGCATCGACATCTGACAAACTGTGGTAAGTCGCAGTCTTCTCCTGGCCCCCACCGCTGTGCCCTCGTGGCCAAGCTAGCAGCAGAGAGTTTCATTGTTTGTTATACGCTGTACAGCCACACAAAGCACTTCGCCAGAGGCTCCTGATCCGCTCTTTATAACTGGAACACCTGCCCAAAGTATTGCTGGAAGACGCAGCACACTCGGTTTGCGTTTATTTTTTGGTTCCTGGGTGGACGCCGAATTAAACCTGACCTGCTTTTCAAAGTGTACAGCATTCATCTGCTTTATGTTAAAATAACAGCTCGTAAAATCTCAGCTACTTGAGCTACTTGCTGCAATAGCATTTTGTCGGTAATATCATTGCCTCGCAGAGCAGGCTCACACTTTGCACCAAGTCCGTTCTTCCGCAAGTAACTGTCAGATGGTGGTGTCTTGACAGAGATTCTCTTGCGATTTGCAATGCATTACAACGCTTAATATTTTCAGCTGATACATTTACTTTTCTCTCGGTGGGTCTGATTACCATTTCTCTCTGAGCTGGAAATTCTAACCGACCTTTCCCTAAAATAATCCTCCCGAGAGGAGATTTGAATTCACAATATGAAACATCAACCCTAACTATTCCCCATTGCTTTTTATTAAGCTGCTGAATCAGCAGTTACATTTTCAGGTGTTCCAACTTTCATGGCCTGGATTCAGCGTTCACTAAGCCCGACCTTTCTTGCACCGTGTAGTGATTTACTCAAGATAAAATCTCTTAAGAACAAACCATAGTGATGTTCTGCCCTTAAAAGATAGTGAAATTCTAGAGAACTGTCTGCAAAATTTCTCAGTCTAATTACAGGAGAGTAACTTATGGAGCCTACGTCTTCTAGGACCAATACCGGCCACGCTGCTTGTCTCTTTCATTGGATTCCTTGTTTATATACCTCTTCTTCCCCTTTTCCTTTGTTTGGCATCCAAACCCGCCATTGTGAAGCACACCGAGATGTTATTCTATGTGAAGGGCGCGATACAAATACAATGTTATATAATAGCCAAGAAGCTTGCATGATAGCTGCACCACTGTGATTTTGAAAATTTCCATCTCTCAGTAAGAAATATTGCATTGATCCACTAATACGTCCATGAACAGCACTTCTTTGAAATGTTACTGGAGAATCTTTCCATTTGATACAGTGCCTCATCACTTCATTGAGTCATCTCAAAAGTGTTTCACAGAATATATTGTAAAGTGGATTGACTGTATTTTGTGGCTGAGACGCAGCAGCCAAATGCGCACAGCAGTGTCCCACAAAATCACTTTCCGTAGGGGATAATTAAACATATTAATAATAATCATTCCATCTCATATTGCACTTTTCGTGTCAGGAGAATGTTTTAAATTGCTCTGCTTGACTTACCTTAAAGGGCACCAACTGTGTGCTTTATAGGTGAACAAAACTAACTCGAATTATAACATACTTGAGATTTATTTCATTTTTCACACCTCAACACTGTGCGTCCTGTACAGTGTACAGTACTAGAGTTGGAAGCTTTACAGCTGTAGGTTTGTAAAGTACGGGGGTGGGGGAGGAAAGCACATACTCACTATGAACCTTGATCGATCAACTCAGCCTGACAATTTAAATAAATAACACAGCGAAGACCTCAGCAAAAGTTCACAGACCTCTCTCTTATAACATACATGCATGCTACCGCCAGGGAGGTGAAAGATGAACTAGATGGACCTTGGTCTTTTTTCGTCTAGCATTTCTTATATTCTAATGTTATAAAGTACACTCAGTCATTTGCAGACAATCAGCTGCCCTCTTGCCTCACACCTTTAAAAAAAGCAATGCTAGAATGCCCATTTACGGTCACACACATTTAAAGAAAACAACAAGGTTTGTCAGACCATTTCCATTTCATTGATACTTTAGAGCTGTAGTTTGATGATTCACAGCACGATCCTGTTCATACTATGGTTTGTGAGTGTTTACCTGTATCCACATTGTCAGGTCCAGTTAAAGCTCATCACGTAATCAGTGGCGGTAAAGGGTTGACAGCCGTGGAGACAAGTTTAGAGAGGGGGATAATTGTAAATACTGAAATGCTGCAGCAGCTAGGGGATGGTGGGGGAAGGCACTATGGATTTACAGATGTTAATTCTTTCTCTTCAGTGCAGCTTTGCTTATTGATTTTTTTAAATTCAGTAAATATCATATAGCCTACAGTAACACATTGCAGCCAGTGAGGAACTGCCATCCACAGACATCGAGCATATGATGTCATTGGAATTCCTCGGTTGAATTGCAGCTTTGTGATTTCCTGCCTTAACCCAAGTCTCTTAGCCTTCATTTCGAATTCAATCCGGGGAGCATTCAACAGTTCACCTCATATTTTTTGGCATGAAAGAAAAAGCTTCGTCTAAAGGTCTGGTGTTAAAAGTTTTGTCGAGGATCTCAATGCTTGTTTACAAAAACTAGAAAAACAACTGATGCTAATTGTGCCAGACTCTTCCCTTGCGAGCTTTTCTGTCACTACACTGCTGATACCGATGTGTGTTGTGTCAACATTTCCTTCCCTTCTCATACAAATAGGATCAGCATCACATGAAAATCAGGTGGCTGAGGTTTCTCTTAGTCATCTACGTGGCTAACAGCTGCAAAGCTACAAGATATTTCTTTTTTTTGATCAAAACTCGAATACTTTACTATAGAGTGAAAAACATCTTGCAGAAATTCATTCCGTATCTACATAATAATAATATAATCCTTGCATTTGATATAGCGCTTCTCACGTCTTCTCAACATCTCAAAGTGCTTCACAGAATATACTGTAAAGTGAATTGTAAAGTATATTTGTGGGCAAAACGCAGCAGCTAATTGCGCACAGGAGTGTCCCACAAACTGTTGTGGATTGAGTGACCAAATTATTTTTAATTGTTTTTCTTGAGGCATTATTATCAGGCGTGTGGAGTAAGGAAACTTGCCCAAGGTTTTGCCCTGCTGGGAATCGAACCCAGGTCTCTCACTTGCGAGGCGAGTGCTCTAACCAGTGAGCTACAGGACTCCATCTAAAATCTAAATCTGATTCCCACTCTGAGAGAACACAGCCTTATGCATCCTACCTTCTCTACCCCACTTGCACATTAGTAAGAATAATCCTAATCATCCTTACATCTGGTAATGGCCCCTTTCACATCAGAAGAGCTTCCCAAATCGCTTCAGAGGATATCCCATAAAGCAAAGTGACGGTGTGTTTTTGTGGGCAAATGCGGCAGCCAATTTGCACACAACAGTGTCCCACAAACAGCTCTAAAGTGAATGACCAACTTTATTTGAGGGATTGTTGGCCAAGACCCTGGCGGAACCTCAAAGTGTCAGCCTGGCTCAGCTGGTAGTGCTCTCGTCTTGGAGTCAGAAAGTTGCTGCTCAAGCTCCACATAGGGACTTTGAAATGATAGTCTAGGCCAGTGGTGGCCAACCTATGGCCCATGGGCAGGAAGTGGCCGTTGGGCCGTTTGAGTACTTCTTGGTCTATTTATGCAATAAATCAAGAAATATTCATTTGAGAAAATGTATTTTATTGGCCGACCATAAAGGTTGGCCAGCACTGGTCTCGGCTGACACTCCAATTCAGTGCCGGGGGAAAAAAAATCAAGGATTCCGGTTGCCACTTGCACACTATAAAGTATCCTATTAAATGTAAGGATTTATTATTATTTATCAGTAACTTTTCTTGTAGCAATAAAGTGTTTTATTTTGAAACTAGTTAGTAAACACAGGATGTTCAGCACCAGTGTTGAGGGACTGTCAAGATCATGTTGTTTCACTGAAAACTGACATTTCCACACCTCAAAAGAGGAGGGAAAAGGCCAGTTGAGCCATAAAGGCCATAAAGGCTTAAAGGCCATTATGGAGGAATTTTTATTATTAAATGCAAAGATTATTATAATGATTATCTAGAGACATTATTAATCAGAGCTTCCACATTCATTGTATATATGCAGAGACAGACAGTTGGTGTTTCGGTTTGCCAGCCAGCACAGGAGGCAAATTCCACAACACACTAGAAATGGCATTAGCGGAGAGCTGGTGACCTGAAGTCAACCATATTTGAGAGTTCCAGAAGTTAAACAGCTGATTTGTAGGTTATCAGGTCACCATCAATGTCACTTCCTTCAGGCTGTGAAAACAACTCAACATACGTTATAATGAAGCATCTTTTAGAGGGATTCTATGGCATAAGGGAGAAAGAAACTTGGCTGTGGGAGGCACCATTCCTAAATTAATATACAAAATGGAAATATTAGAAAAAAAAGTAAGGACTGTATCTTTTTAACCCATTTTCCAACCATCCAGCCTTCATCATAAACAAGACAGATTTCCTCACACAGAATCAATACACTAACTGAGTTCTCAATTTCTATCTTTACCTACAGTGTTTGGCTTTGGCTTGAAGAGGCAATTCTTCCATAATAAAAAAAACTGTAACTGTATGTGGGTCAGAGCATTTGCACTCTCCAGATGGCCCTTCATGGAAATTTCTTTTTTGAAAGCTGGCAGGAAATCATTTTTGCGTAAGGGAGTTAGTCATGTAACACCCAGCGATTTTTAATCCAAAGTGAATCCACTGCCTGTCCACTTGTCTCGGAGATTCTCATGGGCAAGTGGTTGCACATCTTGCATGCTCATGCTGGCATGACCATGGATATGCAGGCACAAGTGGTATGTTTCGTGTTGAGTATCACAACAAGTGAAAGGATCGCCAGGTACAGAAAAGCAAAAACCCGTTTCATTTAAAATACAGTAGAAAATTGGTAAAGAAAAGTGGTGATGATTGGTGCAGATGCAGATCATTTATAATAATGATCCTTAGATTTTGTACAGCATCTTCCACGTCGGGAGGCCAACATCACATGGAAATTTCCTTGCTTCAGGAATGGAATAAGCACTGTCTCCCTGGAGGGACACACTCTGATTACCTAATTCCGGAGGGCATTAGGTGCAGGTTGGCTAGAATCTAGGCTTTGGGACCCCAGAGTGTGTGTGGGCTACTGTTGGAGTCGAACCAGCTTACTTTTCTTTTTCTGTTAAAGGAATCCTGTAGAAAAACTGCTGCATTTTATACCCCTCAATGTCCATGCATGATACTAGCAATTACCAAGTGTGGCCCTTAAAATTAATAGCTCCCAAAAAGGAATCCTGCTGGGCAAACAGCTGCCTCGTGTTATTTCCCAGCATTTCATCTGGTCAGATGTGCTATCATTTACCCAGCTTTTAATTACACATCTGGTGCCACATTATCAATCCTTTGAGAAAAGAAGCACCATTAAAAAGAGGTTGTCAATTGACAGCGTGTCTTGTAAGACACTTTACCAGGATTGCAAATAAAGGTGTGGACAGTAACACTGACACAGCAGATTTATCATAGAATCGTCGAAATGTACGAGGTGATAGGAGGCCATTCACCCTATTTTTTCGTGTCAGTGTTTGCTTCTCTGAGAAGCAATCATTCCTAATCCCAACTCCCTGCTCTATCCCCGTACCCACTTGTACCTTTCATCTGTGTAATTCTGATCATGATGGGTTTTACAATATATAAACATTTCAACATGACACAAAGGAGTCATGTTGCAGCAGATATCAGGTATGTTGCTGAATAAACTTACGCCAATGGTTTATATAATAGTCTTAGCATATCATTTTAGAGTTGGGTACATCCAACTTCAGCAAACCACACACATACAGAATAACATCATTAATTCAATGACTTTTTCAAAACAAGAAATGATTGCTGAATGCATGAAAGCATTTGTTTATAATGATCCAATTTGAATAATGATAATAAACCTTGCATTTGATATAGTGCTTTTCACGTCTTCTCGACGTCTCAAAACACTTGATAGAATCCATATCCAGAATCTGGGGATTGATGAATGAAGGTGATCAGGCACCACAAGCTATTTAGACAATTGTATGGGTCGTGGGGCGTTCCCATTAATCACAAGCCCTTGAAGTCAAAACCATCTAAAAGAATCACTGGTCAATTCTTCCACAGCAACAATTTTTTTTGGGAGGTTTTAACCAATTGTGTCAAATGTGATGTTGTTCCTGAGCTTGCCCGTAAGACTAACATTTTCTTTAGCAAAACCTGAGATAATCTTGTAGGGGTTTGCCAACTGAATTACAATTGCCAAATTCGTATCTCATTTAAAAAAAATTTAAGCCTGAAAAAACAAAGAACATACAATCTTTGTGTGTCTTGATTAGGTTTTTTTTGTTGTCCCTTTTGCTAAACAAGCAGGAAGTTACGGTTAGTACAGCAAATACTGGGAGAGGCGCTTCAAACATGTACACAACTTTTCTGAACTTAAGACAAGCATTGATGAAGAACTCTGTGATACTTTTAGTATGATATTTAACCGGACCATTAAACAGAATTAAACATGACTAAATATTCAGTGCAAGTATCGTTTGGCATTGTTCATCAACTTAAAAATAGTAATGTCAGATGCTATCAAAAGCTTACGGATAGCAGCTCAAGTATCACTGACTACAATACTCCAGAACTATGGCAACAATGATCAACTTTGGCCAATCTACAATTAATGTAACGTATGCACTGAGGTAAATGCTGACTAAAATGTTCCATGACACGATTAACATGCTATGTTACAGGATTTGAACTGTCTGATCTCTGAGCGCAAGTGATTGGAGAGAAGATAAAGGCAAAGCCGTCAACTTACTCATAGTACTCTGCAGCTGGTGTGATTTTATGTTTTGAATACTTGGTTATATTTCCAAATATTGAGTCATTGAGGAGCTTTGGGTCAGTGCAGTTTTGAGTGTTCCAAACGTTATTGCAGTTTGCCCATGGAAGGTCCATTGTGAATGAAGAGATGAGATAGTACAGAGACCAGGCTATGATGACATTATAGTAAAACCCAACATACAGGGCTATTAGTATCACAGCGTAGCCCACACCTATAAGAAAAATTATTGTTAGTCATTTAATTTCTAGCAATAGCGTTAAGATTCACAATCCATTACAGAACACAACAAGCGGGACTATGTTTTGTTTCTGTCTAGTTGATACACACAGCTTAAAGCGTTCATCTATACAAAATTAAGTGGAGCATTTTTAAGACGTATTTCTAATAGCCAGGAAGGTTAGTCCTAAAATTTAGATATTCTCTAATGTAACAATGAAAAGAACCCCAATAGGTGTCAATATTTCCATCTGAAATGATCACAAGAGAGGTGCAGGTGAGGCAAACGCTTTGATCTCATCCTTCCAGAATACCCACCCTATGTGCCATATTCCCATTGCATCATCGAGCCGTTTTCTAAATAACCGTAGGCCATTTTGGAAAATGTGCGATAAAACACCCAACTTTCCCCTATAAACAACTCGAGTGAAGTGTGTTTAGAAGTTTGAGGGGTGATCAGATTAAGGTGTTTAAAATAGTAAAGGGATTCGATAGGGCAGCTACAGAGAAACTATTCCCTTTGGTGGTGGAATCCAGAACGAGGGGGACATAATCTTAAAATTAGAGCTAGGTCTTTTAGGAGTGAAATCAGGAAGCTTTCTTTTTTTACGCAAAATGTAGTGGAAAATTGGAACTCTCTCTGTCTCAAAAGGACGCTGAGTCCATTCAAATTTTCAAGACTGAGGTGAATAGATGTTTGTTAGGTAAGGGATACGGGGCAACGGCAGATAATTGGAATTGAGGTACAGATCAGCCATAATCTGATAGAATGGTGGAACAGGCACAAACAACTGAACGGCCAACTCCTGTTCCAATGTTCCTATGAGTTTCTCTGTTGTTGGGCTAATCAGAGATCTTGTGCTTACGATAGCACCTGAGGAATCTGTTGCCACCCAGT
Organism: Callorhinchus milii; assembly: GCF_018977255.1. Taxonomy (NCBI): domain Eukaryota; kingdom Metazoa; phylum Chordata; class Chondrichthyes; order Chimaeriformes; family Callorhinchidae; genus Callorhinchus; species Callorhinchus milii. Next base: position 11,244,677 of record NW_024704755.1, on the reverse strand, counting down.
TTTGTGCTTACACCAGAAAGTTTGTCTATGACTGCAGAAAGAGGTTTCTAGGTGTAAAGTCAGCACAAGAGGAAACACTGAACAGTGTGTCAGATGTGTTGTTGCAATGCTTATTAACGCATATTTGTAGGTAATAATAACAATAATAATCCTTGCATTTGACATAGCGCTTTTTCATGTCTTCTAGACGTCTCAAAGTGCTTCACTGAACATATTGTAAAGTGAATTGATTGTATATTTGTGGGCAAAACGCGGCAGCCAAATTTGCCCAAGGTTTCGCCCTGCCAGTTATCAAACCCAGGTCTCTTGCTCGCGAGGCGAGTGCTCTAACCACTGAGCTACAGGACTCCCTAAAACAATTGCGTAATGACTCCCTAAAACAACAGCACTTTTTGTTTGCGCTTCATATAAACAGCCCTTTTTTTAAAAAAACAATTTCCTTTGGTGGTGGAACCCAGAACGAGGGGGGCACAATCTTAAAATTAGAGCTAGGCCATTTAGGAGTGAAATCAGGAAGCTTCAAAAGAAGCTCTCAATGCTGCCAATTCCTTTTTGAAAATAACTACAGATTTTTTTCCACATTAATCTTGGTGGTGGGGGGGGGGGAGGTGCATGCATTCCTTACACAAAAATAACACACTGGCCTATTAACGATTCTTTATTCACATAGCACTTGAAAACTGGTTTCACCCCTTATGTTGATGGAAAAAATGTGGGAGAGAGAATTGGAATTCCTGTGACTAAAGCGGTTCTGGCAGCAATTTTTTTTTGATGTGGCTACTTTGTGCGCAAAAGGGGCTAAATATTCATTGAGGTTCCATTGCACGTACAAATCGTGCCGAAATTTGTGTGTCCAAGAGGTGTTTTTTCATTTTCAGTGAAATTGAAACAAAAAGACACATCACAAAATATGGTAAAAAGTAAAAATAACGATGCATAGTGAGTGCATAGTTGTCACTTTCATTCTCTCCATCGGCACTATGAATGTCACGAAAAGGTGCACATCCCACAACTCACCCTCTCTAAAGTATTACTTTTCTCACAACAAAGCATACCCTCGTTGTCTGGAACTGGGCAACTGAAAAGGCTGCAAATGCAAAGAAGAGTCTTCCTCTGCTCTGTCCCGAACGGTGCACCTTAAGCCTGACTTCAAAAGTGCATTCCCCACCTTAAGTAAATGTTCTCAAGACCCATCTTTCAAAGCCCTCCTCTTCGACAGCACCTCTGGTGACATTTCTACTCCTACCCTCCCTGCCCTCTACTCCTGCTGACCCCATTAGAGAAGAGCTACTTTTATCCCATCTGTCTGGGCTGCACCTGAATCCAAGTGCCATAGTGGAAGAGCGATAAACAGATTACATTAATGTCACCATTGCTACCCAGAAAAAAACCTATAGGCTTATCCTATAGGCACCTGCTACAGGCACCTGCTGAAATTACAATTTTATCAACAGGATTTATTCCAAGATTCTTTACAAACATTTCCCCGAGGTAACATTTTTAGAAAATGTCCTCAACAATTAATTAACAATTAACAGCTATTAATTCCTTAAGTGCATGCTTTGACCTAAATCAAATTATATTGCAAGCACACCAAGAGATGTGGACTCTGTATAGAATTAGGACAAACTTGTTTTTCTAAGAAAAAAAGTATGCTCTAAGTAAAATCTGTGATTGATAATAGAAAACAATAATAATCCTTGCATTTGATATAGCGCCTTATCATGTCTTTGTGTCGTCTCAAAGCACTTCACAGAACATACTGTAAAGTGAATTAACTGTACTGTTTGTGAGCAAAACTATTTATCAGATTTATAATAGAAAATAGCTGGTTTATCTGACAGGTAATTTCTGCTTTTGGGATGCCAGTGTTATTTACATATTTAAGTCACAAAATCAAGAATAAGATGCCAGACCCTTAGAATTTAACTTAATGATGTGTAACCAGATATGAAAACTTCCGGTCTAAACGTTTCAGTGACTTTGCTTAAAAAGAAACAGTGCCACAACCTGAATATGCAAACAGTGATTATCTTGAACATGCAAAAAGTATATACATCTTCTACTGGTATAAATAACACCCCACCTTTGAAGATGGGGCAGATTTTCCAGACAGTAGCAGCACCCTCTCGGTTGTACTGTCCCAATGCTAGCTCCATGTAAAACAAGGGCATTCCAGCGATTAACAGAAAGAACAAGTAAGGGATGAGGAATGCACCTATAAATAGGGAGAAGAGCAGACTGAATGGAGAATAAAAATCCACAGAATCAAATGGTGTTTCATTCATTATGTGGCAAGTCATTATATGGCTAAACGCTACTTAATCTAGGCCTAGGTCATGGATGGGGTAAGAGTTCACTGATGAAAAGCAGGAGCCAACTAACCAGAGAAGCATTGGGCAACAGTTTCAACTCCACATGTCTCAAAGCCTGCGGAAAACTGGAGCAGTTTTGTCCTGTAAACCCCCACAGGGGGGAGTATTGGCGAGACAACCAAAAACACCATGAGCGAACTTTTTCTTACCGATTTCTCGGTTAGATTCCGATCACTTTGTCGGGTGCCAAAGGGGAAGATTGCTGCCGCCTGAACAGCTATCTGTGAGTTTACTGACAAACTGACTGATGCTCAAAATATATATTTTTTTTTGGGAAAGAAAATGTCAGTGTGAAGCATATTTACTGGTCGATCGGTGTAACCTGCTGTGCACTTACTGAAATCAAACTGTGTTATGCTCACACTGACAACACATGCCATGTACCACAGGGGATGGGGATGGGGATGGGGAGGGGAACTAAGACAGTGTACGCAGTGCCTTTGACAAGTCTGTCACACAGCACTAATTTGACCTGTACTGGAGATTACAGCTGTAAAACTGTCTCTGGGAAGAGAGAGAGAGAGAGAGAGAGAGAGAGAGATAGAGATAGAGAGTGGAAAATAGGCAAAACCAAGGGTTTGGCAAAAAAAAAAAACGTTGCAATGCAAATCCTACACTCCACAGATAAGAAGCAATCCATCCGTTTTTCTTTCAGACATTTAAAAAAAAATCTATTGCATTAAAATACATTAAAAAAAAGAGGTGTGTGTGTGGTGGGGGGGAGAGGGGGGTAATAAAACTAAAGCCACCGGTTGCGAGTGTGTGTGAGTGTGTGTGTGTGAGTGAGTGTGTGAGTGTGAGTGTGTGATCCACGTCGGAAAAAAACGTGGAGCGCGAGTTCAGAAAGTAAAGCCAAAGCGAAGTCAAAGTCAAAAGTCAAGACGGGGGACTCACCGCCTCCGTTCTTGTAGCAGAGGAAAGGGAACCGCCAGACGTTGGCCAAATCCACCGCAAAGCCAACCACCGACAGCAAGAAGTCGATCTTCTTACCCCAAACCTCTCTGCCCACATCCTTGTCCTCGGTGGAGGGGCACTGGGCAGAGGCGCCGCGGACCAGAGCCGCGTTCGTGTACTGAACGCCGTTGCGTTCCTTCACCAAAATCAGCTCCACTTCCCTCTTCTCCAGGTCGTTACACTCTCTTAGGGGACCAACAGACAGCAGCTTGGGGTCGGAGTGGACTGTCTTACTCATTGCTCCCGAACAAGTGAGGATGAGTGAGTGAGTGAGTGTGTGTGTGTTATGTGTGTGTGTGTATATTGGGTGCAATCTGAATTAAGCACATACAGAATTCACATAGAGAGAGAGGGAGAGAGAGGGAATTGCACACAGCTAATAGCAATCCAGACACACAGCCTCACTGATGGAGCAAGTTCTTCTCATGCGTTGTTCTGCTGTGGAGACACACACACACACACACAGAGAGAGAGAAAAAAAAGGAAAAAATTGAAAACAGTTGTGAGTTACTCAGCTTTGCCTCTCCACAGAAAACATCATTGCATGTAGGAGGAGGAGAGGGAGGGAGAGAGAGGGAGGGAGGGAGAGGGGGGAACCACAGTTCAGAAGATTTAGAGGACTGGGGGATGGAAGAAGAGATGATTCTTGTCGACCTGAAGCCAATCTTTTGAAAGCAAAAGTATTTTTTTTGGACTCCGGTGGAAGTTTGTGAGACACTGAGCTACAGGCGATGCTAAATGCGAGGTTTTAAATCAGGTTCCACTCTCTTCACGTGGTTTGAAGTGAGTATTTTGCCAAACACTGCCACCACTTGACCTCTGCTTCTTTCTGAACCTGTATCCTGCTGCGATTTCTCTTGAGTCGGATATTTCTGCAGAGGCGTGGTTTTCTCTTTTTATTTTGGGGGGTGGAGGGGGATGAATCCAAAAAAAAGAAACCCACGAAATGTAACCATGACATTGTTAAAACAATAATGCAAAACCACAAAGAAATCACTTTAAAAAGAATTAGCCACTCAATTGCAGAAACCAATTTGTTTCAGCAGCTTTCAGAGTTTTACATTTTCCACCCTCTTTCTGTGTAGGGTCACCAGGTCTGGTCAGAGTGAACCAATTCTGTATGTTTAATGCAAGTTTGAAATACAATTGACCACATTTTCTGTTCTATTCTCTTATTCGTTTCTCATCACCTTCATATTTGGAACAGAAATGCTCTCCAGTCCCCGAAGGGTTAATCGGTTTGACTCTTAAAGGCTGGTAATCCACAATTTCAGTGATAAAAGTATTTAAAGGTTCCCGGCCTTTCCTACACATCCTCTGGTAACAATCTGTGTTAAAGTTCCTAACGTGATAAAGTTACGTGTTTTCATCTTTAAATAATTACGAGCGAATAAATCCTTGAGTAAGTGGTGCCAATGCACAGAGATCAGATACACCTAAAGCTCCCCTACAATACAGAACGGCTCTTCTTTTCATGAAACAGATTTCCAACAGAAACACCTTTGAAGCACAAATCAAACAAAATTAACTTCACTCTATAGACGATGTACATGGATGTGAAGCTGCTGGTCACCTAACCAGAAACATACAAAGTTTCTGGAAATGGAGGAGTTAGGAATTTGTCCATCAAATGCCAGTATGCCATCATGTTAGCAGGTTATTCCACAAGGCCACAGTGTGTTACAGACAGCGGGAGTCGGTGTGGCTCATTTGGTAGCACTCTCGCCTCTGGGTGAGAAGCTTGTGGGTTTAATCCCTAGTTTGAGACTTTGAGCTCATAGTCTGTGTGCTGGGAGAGGCACCATCCTTTGGACCAGATGTTTAACTGAGGTCTCATGTGACTGTTTCCCCTGACATTCATATCATGGCTGTGTGTGGGATGTTGCTGTCACAAAGTGGTTGCCAAGTTTGCCTACATATACACAGTCACTAAACATTACAAAAGCTTTCTGAAGGGCTTTGGGGCATTCTCGATGACAAAGGCATTATAGCAAGGTCAAGGATTATTGTTATAATAAATATTTACTGCAAATCTACTTTCTTAGGTAGGCAACCAGAAGGGTGAAAGACTTTCTATTCAGTTGGGTTTCACTTGAATTATTCCTATGCACATAATGTGGAAATGTTCATGATTTTAAATGTTCCACCATGCATTGCTTAGTCAAATAGCAAAAGGGTTCCATTTGCAGATGTCATTGGCCCCATTGACTGTTCTTATTAACACTCAACATCTAAGTGATGAAAATGTACACACATAATAATAGACACATGCCCTCTCTCCAAATGTTAAAGGCACATGAAATCATTAGACGTGATTGATTAAACTGAATATATGCTGCTACAGCTCAATGCCTCTATTACAACAAATAGACACTTGCAGACGTGACTAACAAAAGCAAAATCTGGATTTCCCTTTATCGGATCACGGACTCTGTTGATGTAGCTTTCTTTAGGTGCTTATCAGAACCCTCGGTCACAGATAAGTAGACATTACAAGATTGCCCACAGATAGGTACTGAATTCTTTTAGAACTCGTTTTGTCACCTTAAAGAGGTATTGCAGTAAAAAAAATATTTGGCCCTTTGGATAAAATTAATGATTCAATATAGAATTAACCATGTTTCAATGTTGCAGTTGAACTGTTCAGTGCAACCCACGTTTTCTAATGCTGTTGGGATCAAGACCTCCAACATTCACAATGGATTAACACCTGTGTTCCTGCTCCAGTGTAACACAAGGATACAGTACAACAATAATTCATATTTATACAGCAATCTTCACATAGACTAACATCTCAGAGCATCAGAGTGGCAGAGTTGGACGCCGAGCTAGGAGAAAGGGGACATGGGTGGTGATTATAAGTATGGTCAAAGAGGTAGGTTTTAAAGGGGGATTTGAAAATAGTTACAGAGGAGGAAAGGAGGAGCGACAGAGGCAGAGAGTTCCAGACATTAGGGACATAATGACTGAAAGTTTGGCCAATGATGGTGGTGGATCTGAGAGGCACAGCAGCCCTGAGCTGAACGTAAGAGGAGAGGGATACGAGGAGATCAGAGAAATAGGGAGCTGCTGGAGCATGAAGAGATTCGTATGTGAGACTGAGAATTGTGAAGTCAATTCTTTCAGAGCCTGGAGAGGATTGGGGTGATAGGCATGCGGAGTTTGGTGGGTAAGGATGCGGGGAGAGTGTTTTGGATGTGCTGGACCATGTGGAATGTGGAACTGCAGATACCAGTGACAAGTGTATTTGAGAAGTCAGGGCAGGAGGTGTCAAAAGCAGAAGTGAGGGCATATAATGTCAGAAACATTGTGACACGCATCGATTTACTTCAACAATAAGCCTGGGCACTCTGACTACTCCGAATTCCATAAAAAAATGACAAACTGCTCTATTCATATTGACAAATATGAGAAGCCCAGCAACCATGAAGGATCGCATGAATATGTGGTGAGGATTTCCAAATTCAGAGAAAACAAAGCATTCAGAATGTTTGGTAACTAACACAGAGCTAAGATAAGTACAATGTATGAGAGAACCAGGGTCAGTGTGAGCAATCAGCTTCACAATAAACTACACAATGGAGCAAAACATCTTTTGTGTTGAAGGATAGTGGTTTGATTTGCTAACCCAAACAGGAAGAACCAAAGGAACCGCAACATTCTTTCTCCGCAAAAGCTGGATTCAAATTACATTGAATTTCAATCCTTCAATACAGTACATTGTAAACGCTTGTTATATGTTTGAAAAATATTTTCACAAGTTATTTTGCAACAAAGAACCTTTTTTTTCCCCATTTAAATCAGGAATTGTTACTGTTGGAAACTGAGTAATTTGCTGAAAAGGAGAAAAATAAAAATGTCTCTGAGCTGGTATTAGCAAGCATCTTATTTCAACACTGGGGGTGGTTTGAAGCAACATGAGCTTGTAGATTGAAAGTCTCATTCAACTACCTGCTGTCATGAACTTAAATGTACAGTATTTGGTTAGACTCCAGGTATTTCTTAGAAGGTATGAGTTTCCAGGACACTGTTTAGTCAATTGGTAATCTTACTCAGAAAATTCCCAGAGGGACAGTTAGTGAAATGGAAATGGCAACTGAGCATTCTCTTATGAGATTGGGGTTTGGCAGATTGTTGGAGCATTGAATAGTCCCTCCAAAACAACAAAAATAATAAATTGGTCATTTTCAATCCACGACTGTTTGTGGGACATTGCTGTGCGCAATTGGCTGCCGCGTTTCGCCCACAAATATACGGTCAATTCACTTTACAGCATATTCTGTGAAGCGTTTTGAGATGTCGAGAAGACATGAAAAGCGCTATATCAAATGCAAGGATTATTATTATTATTATTATTATAAAGGGAGTGTTTTTCTGGGTTGCTGCTGGGAATACTAGATGCAGACAACAGGGTCAAATCCATGTGCAGTCACTAACACACCAGTGATTTCCCATTATAAACACAAAATGACATGTTCACTAGTGTTAGCAATTGGAAATTGTTATGCTCCTGCAAGCATGAAGACTGATACAACAACAACTTGCATTTATACAGTGCACTTCACGCATGGTAGCATCTCGGAGCGCTTAATACCGTTATGCTGTTAATCTGTCAACCTGATAGCCACTATAGCCTCTGAGCCAGAAGGCTGTGTGTTCAAGGCTCATTTGGGAACTTTGAGCTCGTAGTCCAGGCTGACACTCAAATGCAATGCTACGGGAGTGCCGCATTGTCAGAGGTGGTACCCTTCAGATAAAACATTAAACTGTCCCATTTGTCTCTCAGGTGGATGTAAAGATCCCTTGGCGCCTAATAATAATCCCTCCAAAAAAAAAAAACCCCAAAACAATAAGATTTTGGTCATTTTCAATCTACGACTGTTTGTGGGACATTGCTGTGTGCAATTGGCTGCCGCGTTCGCCCACAAATATACAGTCAATTCACTTTACAGTGTGTTCTGTGAAGCGCTTTGGGACGTCCTCCCGACGTGAAAAGCGCTATATCAAATGCAAGGATTATTATTATTATTATTATTATTATTCCTCGAAAAGAGAAGGGAGTTTCTCCTGATATTCTGGTGAAAAATCCTCCAGATAAATTTGTTCATAACTTCATGGCTCCTTGTGGGAAATTGCTGTGTGTCAATTGGTTGCCATGTTCACCTACAAATATAGAGTAACTACAATCCCGGGAATCGCTTTGAGACTATTCTTTTCCCAGTTTTATGCAGTTTTACACAACGTTGCTATTTTCTTCAGTGTAAAACCAGAAGTGTGATTGCATAACAAAACAGGATTCACTCTGAACACAACAGCAAGTACAGCTCTGGCTGTGGATATTATAGGATTCCCTTAGTACCATATGTAGAGATACAGCATGAATTTAGGAAAGGTGAGTTGTACCGTCCCATGAAAATGTGCTTTTGTTAGGTCTCAAACACTCTAGATAAAGGTAATTGTAGTTGATGTTGTCCCTGTAAGAGACCAATTCAGATGATACGGTACATTATTAAGCACAGAATGTGGTAAATTGGGAAGATAAGGTGGTTAGTAAATAGAAAGCAAAGAGCAATTTTTAAAGAGAAGTTTTCAGAGTGGATTATGTTCACTTGTGGATTGCCATAGGCATCAGTCCAGGTTAAACGCAATTCATGATCTTCATTAATGACCTTGGAAATAGGATAACTGACTAGATGCCTCTATTGCCGGCCTTATGAGAAAGCCAATAGAGGCAATCATTTTTATTCTTGATGTTTTGGATGAACTTAGCATTTGGAAACAAAATTAGCAAACGACATACTACAAATAACCACAATTTTCTTCCTGGGTCTGGAAATATTACAGTAGCAAGTATAAAAAGAAGAGATGAAAGTGTTACAAAAAAGCAATACATGAAGCAGATTAAGGGCTGACTGCTGACAAATCATTGAAAACGCTTCAATAACTAATGAGGAATAAAAACATTTTAGGATCCGTTCAGAAGAAACAATTAAGAAATATCAGAGGATGCCACCATTCGCATATACATTATGTGGAAACTGATGACTTACAGGCTATTAGTTCCCAATAAAATTTGCAATTGGCAAGATCACAATGATGGCTGGAAAATGAAAATATTCCTACTGCTGTAATATTGAGTGTCTTTCTTTAACTGGATTAAGGCATATTGTTGGGACGGAATAAGAAAGCTTTACACAACATCTTATTGTGCTACAGCTGACTTAGACATGCTTGAATCAACTACAAAATATAGTACAGTACATCTTGTGAAGCAATTTGAGATGTCACCAGACATAAAAGGCGCAATATCAAGTGTAAGGTTGTTATTATTGTTGAATGCCAATGCTGAGAATGATCTCTTAAATAAATCATTGCTCGTGTATCAGCCTGACTCACTGGTAGCAGCACTCTCGCTTCTGAGTCAGAAGGTTGTGAGTTCAAACCCCACGTTTGGGACTTGGTATCGCACAATCTAAGCTGACACTCGAACGCAGTGCTGGGGGGCCAGGGTTGGTTTGCCGTCCTTCGGATGTGACATTTAACCGAGGTCCCGTCTGCCTGTTTGGGTGGACGTTAAAGATCCCATGGCACTATTTGAAAAAGAGAAGGGAGTTTCTCCCGGTGTCCTGGCCAACAATCCCCCGAATACAATTGGTCACTCACTCCGTGGCTGTTTGTGGGACAGTGGGGTGTGCAATCGGCTACCGCGTTTCGACCGCAAAATGTACTGTCAATCCACTTTGCAGTATATCGTGTAAACTGCTTTGAGATGTCTCGAAGGCGTGATAAGGCATTATATAATAATAATCCTTGCATTTGATATAGAGCTTTTCACATCTTCTAGACGTCTCAAAGCGCTTCACAGAATAGACTGTAAAGTGAATTGACTGCATATTTGTGGGCGAAATGCAGCAGCCAATTGTGCACAGCGGTGTTCCACAAACAGTCATGAATTAAAGTGACCAATTTATTATTGTTTTTTTTCTTCAGGGATTATTATCAGCCGCGTGAAGTAAAGAAACTTGCCCAAGGTTTCACCCTGCTGGGAATTGAACCCAGGTCTCTCACTTGCGAGGCAAGTGTTCTAACCACTGAGCTACAGGATTCCACATCAAATGCAAAGATTATTATCATATCCTGTGAAGCAATTTAAGGCATTTTTATGATATAAGGTGCAATATTAAATGCAAGGAATATTCTTAAACTGGAACAACATCCCTCACTTTATTGAGAACAAAATGTACCAAAAGAAATCTGCACATGAAGGACAGATTGTTTTGAAAGATTCCTGCACTGAAACCCATTAACAATGATTTAAAGCAAAAACTAAACTTAAGATGTTCTCTTTACGGCAAAGGAAGGCTAAGGTGGAGAGCAAGGGCAAACAAAAATTAGGAATTTATTGCATTAATATTCGATTATCATAAATATTGGAAAGGGTTCCGAAATAAAGAAACATCAGTACGTTTCTGTAAGGAAATAAGAAAAGAGCAATCCGAGAAATTTAAAACAACAAGAAAATCGCATTAATATTCGATTCTCATAAATATCGCAAGGAGGTCAGAAATAAAAAAAACACATCTGTTTAAGTTTCTGCAATAAAACAGAAAAGAGCAATCCGAGAAATTTAGACACATTTGGAAAGACTCTTGGAAATCATCAGACCATCCTTTGTCAGACAGGCACAAGTATTTGCTACAAGGCAAGGGCGCCAAGCCAGGCATGTGGAAGGATTGAGACAGATCTGTAGAAATGCATTTGGGGAAAAAAAGACAAGAATTGTCAAAAGATGAACTCAGAATTTCCGAGAGGCAGAGAGACAGATAGATGCTAATAAAAGGAAGGTTATGGAAACAGCAGAGAGCCACAGAGCAAAGACCTTGTAGAGAGTTGCAGGAGGTTTAGTTTGACGGTGCAGGAACAAACCAATGACTAAGATGCCTCCCACCATTCTTTACTGAGGCTTTACATGTTTGGAAGGATCATGGAAGATTTCAGGGAAGATGGGCTCGGAAAAGGTTTTAAAATTCAATTTAAAAATTGTCAAAATTTCCATGACTTTCCCTATATTCCTCTCCTTTTAATTTTATTTCGCTGAGATTTACAAGGTGATAGGCGACTATCAAACTGAATGGGTTTAGAGAGAGAAGTGCAGAAATTATCTGAACAGGCTCCTACCATTGTATCAGTGTTTGTTAATGAAATAATCCTGCCAAATGCCTCTCCGAAAGTCTCGCAAATCTCCTGCAAGGGATATTTGACCATGCAAAGGAAAAGGGAGGGAAAACAACAAAATAAATGAAATTAAACACGATCCAGGTGCTTTGAACAACTTTTAAACATCACATTGTGCTGAAAAAGTTTTTTGTTTGAACTTTGCTCCCTCTCTACTCGGTCCCTCGAATTATATCATTACCCTTGATAAAGCGTTTGTTACAACATCGAATCTCCCAAGGCATTCCTCAGGTAATTGGGGTCAAGTGTAGTGACTGTGGATATAATACAACCTTGTTGCTGAATCCTGCAAGCAGTGTCACTTTATCAAATCAAACGTGCTGTTATATCATATCAGGAGAGGCAGCTTGTCAAGGACAGTCTACATATCTCTGTGGATATTGCAACAGAACAGAAGAGACACATCATTCATCACAGAGCAGTGCACAGTTTGACTCTTGCCTGTCATCCGTTTGTCCACTCACCTATTGAATTATATCTGCAAAAGCTCCTGTCTTTTTTTTTCCGGAACATATCTTAAAGTCAATTTGGATCCATAGCTAATTGTGCTTAAATTGAGCCTTTCAGCAATGTCCAATCCATAGCGTGTTACAAACGACTGGTCCACTTTCAACTCAGAGGAAGCAATGGGATGTAATTGGCAAAGATTTACAATATCCATATTTCGATTATGTATTGTTTGATTTGTAAAACGATATCAAAATAAAGTCATAATTGTATTTGGTCGTGGTCTTGGTGAAATCAAATGTAATTACAGATTTAGCTTGCTCACAGTGAGAGACATTGACTAGACACACGCCCTGAGGCTGAACTGAAATGGATACATCAGCCTCTTCCAATTGCACAGAAAAGCACAAGGTATTTTAATTGATCGTTAGTAACCTGATCAGTGCAGATTAAATAAACGATACTGCTACTACTCTGTTTTTCAATAGAAAGTTGAAAATAAATTAGACCTTACAATAATTTGGGAACAGAAAAAAGATCAACTTTCGCCCAACGGTTTACAGATAGGATGAGTTTCGGTTTATCAATTCATTATAGAGTTTACACAAAGTTCCACTGTTTTTAAACTCTATAAAGAATTGATAAACTCAGTAAAAAGTTAATATTTTCTGTATAAGATGCGTGCAGGAGTCTGTTCACTTGGCAACTTTTTAAAAAAAAANTTGTTGCTTACAAAGTCGGTACAATATTATTGTGAAATAGTTCCTGCATCTGCCCGGAGCTTAGACACAAAAAGGGAATCAATCGAGAGCAAAGCTGTAAAAAGCAGAAGCCACAGGGCAATCAGGTCTGAAGGAGAAATGATCCAATAAGTGGGAATCGGACTTTATTCACAGTAAATGTACCGAACTGTACACCATTGCAAGTGTATTAGAACTGGCCCCTTTTGAGGAAACAATCTCTTGATAAATGAGAAGCAACCATTGATTTAATATAGGAATCATAAGGTTGTTTCTAGCATTGTGAGAGCTAATGGGTGGGTTAATATTTCCATCCATGTGATCAAATAGAGTTACGTGGAGTGGGATGGGGAATGAACTGCAACATGAGGAAACCAGGTAAGAGCAAAATTCATCACCCACGCCACTGCAAACATATAATAATAATAAACCTTGCATTTGATATAGCCCCTTATCGCGTCTTTGGAAACGTCTCAAAGCGCTTCGTGGAACATACCGTAAAGTGAATTGACTGTCTATTTTCTGGGCGAATAAGTGGTTATGAGAAGCTTGAAGTTTTAAAACAAAGTTGTGAGGTTTTGTACTTGACAGTTATCAGGAGCGTTGCTCTTGTGTATAGTCTGTAAGCGCTTTGAGATGCCACCCGGCATGAAGGGAGCTGGATAAATGCAAGTTGTTGTTGTGGTTCTCATGTCCTTCAGCTAAACTCTGGCACTTTCACAAGACCATTCATCAGCATTAACAGAAAGTTAATGTTGTGGCCGAGAAAGAGGGCATTGATATGCGAGATAGAGGATGATTGCAATAAATATTCAAATGTCGCAATAGTTTGCGGTTCTGGAGCCTTTTCTCCTCATTCCAGTTTTCTTTGAATTCCAGTAAACTCCAAATCATTTAGCTGATTTTGTTTTGGAAACAGGAGTCCTGTAGCTCAGTGGTTAGATCACTCTCCTCACAAGCGAGGGATCTGGGTTCGATTCTCAGCAGGGCAAATCCTTGGGCAAGTTTCCTTATTCCACACGCCTGATAATAATCCTTCAAAAAAACAATAAAATTGGTCACTGCAATCCATGACTGCTTGTGGGATACTGCTGTGCGCAATTGGCTGTCATGTTTCATCCACAAATATACAGTCAATTCACTTTACAGTCTATTCTGTGAAGCGCTTTGAGATATCTAGAAGACGTGAAAAGCGCTGTATCAAATACAGGTGTCTGACACATGCGGAAACCCATCACCATACTTATGAGTATCCAAACCAAACTAAAAGTTCCCTGCATCTCATCTATACATATTATGTAGTAGATATTACAAATCTCATGGCCCTATTCAAATAGCAATGAGTTTCTCCTGGTGTCCTTGATGATCCTTCAGATAAAATTGGTCATTTAATTAATGGCTGTTTGTAGGAAATTGCTGTGAGGAAGTTGTTTTCCGTGAATCCAGTTAAATAATTGAATCCTGTTATGTTTTCTGGGATGTTTCCACAACATGACAAACTACTATATTAAACGCAAGGATTCTATTACTGTATTATTCTCACTGCAAGATACTCACTGTGAGAAAATGCTGGACGTTCTCGAGTCCAAGATCGAGGGAATCCGCTCAGCTGCCACTGCCCTTCCAACTTCCACCCCCTCCCTAACCCCACCCTACACAATTAACCATCTGACAAGCGAGACACCTGGGTTCAATTTCAGGCACAGGGCGAAACCTTGGGCAAGTTTCCTTACTCCACACGCCTAATAATAATCCCTCCAAAACCAAAAACAATAATAAATTGGTCATTTTCAATCTACGACTGTTTGTGGGACATTGCTGTGCGCAATTGGCTCCCGCATTCGCCTACAAATATACAGTCAATTCACTTTACAGTATATTCTGTGAAGCGCTTTGGGACGTCCTCCTGACGTGAAAAGCGCTATATCAAATGCAAGGATTATTATTATTATTATTATAATTACCCATCCCTCCTTCTACACCTTTGAACCTGTCACCCCCTCCTCTGTCTTCAACACGGTAACCTCGATGAAGCCCACCACCTGCTCCCCTGGACCCCATCCCCACCCCTCTCCTTAAATCCCAGCGCCACCTCCTTGCCCCACTATTCGCTGACATCATTAACCTCTCCCTATCATCTGGCACTGCTCCTTCCCCCCTCAAAACAGCCACTATCACTCCCACCTTGAAGAAACTTTCCCTCGACCCATCACAGCTATCCAGCTACCAGCCCATCTCAAATCTCCCCTTCCTGTCCAAGGTCCTTGAGAGAGCCATTGCCTCCCAGCTTCGCTCTTTCCTCTCCTCTCACTCCCTCCATGAACCATTCCAATCGGGTTTCTGTACTGCCCACAGCACGGAAACTGCTCTAGTCACGGTCACAAATGACATCCTGACCATGTGTGGCCAGGGCTCCCTCTGCCTTCTCGTCCGTCTCGACCTCTCAGCCGCCTTTGACACCGTAAACTCACTCAATCCACCGCCTCTCCTACAACCTCAACCTTCAAGGTTCTGCCCTTGACTGGTTCAGGTCCTACCTTTAACACCGCCTCCACTTCGTCACGGCAAACGGCTTCTCCTCCAGCCCCCGTACTATCTCGTGTGGTGTTCCTCAGGGCTCTGTCCTCAGTCCCCTCCTCTTCACCCTCTACATGCTCCCCCTTGATGATTTCATCCGCAGACATGGGGTAAATTTCCACATGTATGCGGATGACACCCAACTCTACCTCTCTGCCTCCACCCTGAACTCCAGGACTGCTGGCATCCGACATCAAGTCCTGGACGAGGGACAACTTTCTCCAACTCAACGTCAGTACATTAATGCAAGAGAATCAACTCAGTGTGGTTTCCTCCCCTCTTTCCCCATTCTCACGGATACATACACACACTCACGCACACGTATTGTGTAGTTAATGTAAAACTTACATAAAAACTTAATAAACAAAACTTACATTTGGTATAGTGCCTTTCACATTGGGAGGACATCTCAACGTGCTTCACAGGATATATTCTAAAATGGAATGATTGTTTTTGTGGGCAAACGTGGCAGCCAAGTTGCACACAGCAATGTCTGCAAACATCCATGAAGTAGATGACCAATTTTATCTGGACGATTGTGATTAGGACACCGAGAGAAACTCCCTTCTTTGCAAGCATTGCCCGATCTAAAAAAACTGAAGACTAAAGTAATGTGAGAACATTAGATATTAGAATAACATGCTTATAGTTTCATTACTAGAGTGAAGATAGGATGAGATAGACATCATATCGAATGCTAATATTTGCTTTTATATAGTGATAATTCCATGTTCAGTACAAGATGCAGTTCAACATATTCCACATTTACTTAGCACCACCTTCTGTCTAGTGAGAGAAAGGTTTTGCAAAGCATCTCGCTCTCTTTTTTGAAGGTAAAGCAAGCAAACCTCCAGAAAGCCTATCAATTTTTAAATCCTATATTTTCATCCAGGACCAGATTTTTTCCTGTGAAGATGCATTACTCATTCCCATGTTCTCAGGTAGATAGATGCACATATCATCACACCACAAATCTCCTTCCCAATTATTCTGCATTTGTGTTTTGCAGGATGCACTACCAAACAGTAGCATAATAGCACCGACTATAAATTGGTGCAAGGATTATTATTATTATAAGTTGTTTTGTGTGTTTTGACACTTGCATATATTATCACCGACTATAAATTAGTGCAAGGATTATTATTATTATAAGTTGTTTTATGTGTTTTGACACTTGCATTCATTGCAAACACTCAAAGTCTAGTGAAAGAGCAGCAAAACATGACTTTCAATTTTTTTCTGTTGCTTTCTTTCCATTTGTACTCAAAGTTCAATTTGAGTCCGATAACTTTTCTCAGGGCCCATCCTTAGTGAAACAGTTGCACTTTTGTTGTACTTTATCGCATCAAAAGGTGTCAGAATGCCTCATAAGATTAATTCTTGTTAAGTGTATTGATATTTTGCACAACAATACTTACGTCATAAAGAATTATGATGTCCGTCTCACCCTATCTTCACTCTAGTGATGAAATTCTAAGCATGTTATTCTAATATTTAATGTTCCCACATTACTTTAGTCTTCGCACAGGGTATCGTCTCAGAGAGCTTAACAGTGACGGAGCTTGATGTCGAGCCATGGGGAGGTCACCATAATCTTCAGGTGTGATCTGACGAGGGGGAAGGAGGGAGAGAATTCCAAAATTTGGGGGCTTAGCGGAGGGGATGAAGGAAAAGCAGGAGGCTCTAGTCAGCCAAATGGAGGCAGCAGATAAGAGTAGTAAGCGTGTCAGAGAGGTGCCAGGCTATAAAGTGATTTGAAAGTGTGAGGAACTTGAAGGGAGCCAGGATCTTTGCAAGGACTGAAGTTTTGTGTGAGCGAGGCAGAACGGGGCACACATTTTGTGGCAGCAAAATCCCATAAGGTAACGTGGGGTGAAGTTCATCAGGAAGTCTGTCGGTCAGGACACTGGGAGGAATCCCCCACCCCGCCCCCCACACACCCACAAACACTCACACTCTTTTCAAACTGCAAGTTGTTGTTCAACAAATCACAACACAACAATCATTTAACATCCTGCAGAGGACAGGGAGACATTCCTCTCTCATTCTTGGCTTGTTATTTTTCCTCTACCATGATTATTTTAAGAGCTTCCCAGGTACCTGTATTCTATGTGCAGATTTTAGAGATAATGAATGGAAAATAATATAATCATCCTAAGAATCTGTTGAACTACAATATCATGAGCAGTTTATTAACATTGTAGTAGCACCATCTAATGGACAGGTTGTAGATGACAGTGCAGTTGTACATGCTGCAATTTCTGAACTGACTAGGTTAAAAAAAGGTTAACTGGTGGTGCAAAAGACCATAGTCCCCAATTCAGGAAGGACCTGCAAATAGAATCTAGGGCTCCCCATATTTTGTTGAGATTTTTATTCTGAATATACATGGTGCAACTGGTAGGCTTTTAGGCAGGTTGTTGGTGCATGGTTGTGGTTGAACAATTATTTATTATAACAATCCTTGCATTTATCACACCGTCAAAATGCCTCAAAGCGCTGCACAGAATATACTGCAAAGTGATGTGGCTGGGTGTATTTTGTGGGCGAATGCGGAAGCCAATTTGTGTACAGCAATGACACACAAACAGCCATTGAGTGATTTGTTTTGGTCATCCGGGCATCTGACACATGCGGAAACCCATCACCACGCTGAAGAGTATTCAAACTACGCTGAAATTTCCATGTATTCCACCTACACATGGAAATCCCAGAGATAGATTGTTGAAATGGAATGCGCTCTCTCTCCCTGGAGGGCAGTATCCTGCTTATCTAATTCCGGAAAGTATTAGGCGAAGGTTGGCAAGAGGCAGGACATGGGGACCCAAGATTGTGTGTTGGGGTACTGCTTTTGTCTAATCAGCTAAAACCACATAGCTTGCCGTTGATATTACTATCTGGCAAGCTTTCCTGCTGCTTTCCCAGCTAGGACCACCCTACTCGTTAACGCTTTGGCTTACAGGTTAACAGGAACTGAGTGAGATGAGACCCTGCCCTCAGTGACGGGTCTGCCCTTCCAGATCCTGCCGATAAGCTAGGCTGTGCTGTCATCAGCAGTGCCCTGGAATACTACGGACCCGCCTGGCTCAGGAACCAGACTACCGAGACCCCCACAGAGAGGGCTGGCTCGATTCTGACATTCCATTGCCAAGCATGTCACCTTGGAGCCAGTTCAGCTTTAAGCAGGCCCCGCTTCCACATATACATTAAGTAAGTGACCAATTTAATTTGGGGGATTGTTGGCCGGGAGAAACTCACTTCTCTTTTTCAATAGGGTCATGGGATTTTTAATGTCAGCCTGGACAGGCAGATAGAAATTCATTTTTTTAAAGGTCAGCCGAAGGACAGCTTCTCCAACAATGCAACATATCCCCTGCACTATAGCGGTACATAGTCACATAGCTTAGACTATGTGGGCTCCAACTCCAGGCATGGAATTTGAATCCACAGCCTTCTGGGGGTTAGGGGGAATCGGTGTGTGCCAAAGTTCAGCACAAATTGAACCTTTCCTTTTTAATGAATATACGCCTTTGTATATAAAATCTTTGGCCATGTACAATTAAAACAAAGTAAACTTTTATTTGCCGTAATTCTTTCCCACAGTGGAAATGCATGGAAATCTGATATGCCATTTGTACACACAGCCAATTTACTTATCAAATTACTTATTAAATTACTGATAATGGATTTCAAGTCAGCACAGTGCAATTATATTCATGAAAGAGAAATGGAGCAGAAATCTGGAGCAAAATGTCTGCAAGAGCATCAGAAGTTAAATTGTAAGTTTAACGAGGCTCCCAAATCATTGAGTGAGTAAATGCAATTTACACACTAGGAAGGATCCAGTTTTGATCCTTTGTGCTCAGTTAGGCTCCCCCTCATCAGGAGATTGGAATCGGTTCCTTGTATATTGCCAGCTTCAGACAACAGAAAAGGTCCCAGCAATTGATTTGGATGGTTTTTGTTTCCCATGTTTCACAATATCACATAGAGTGCCATATTGGTAGCCCTCCTGTTCAGTCATAAGAGGGAAAGATATTTTATAAATGAAGGGAGTTTCAGACACCCTTATTATTCATCAAGAATGTCGGAAATCGGATTAACTGAAGACAAGAGATTGCCTGGAGTTTGAGAAAGTGCACCTTTTTAGCCCACATTGAAACCTGATGAAGTGTTTTCCAAGTAATCCCTGTCAAGTGCAGCGATTGATTTCATAGGCGAATGCAGGAACGATTTGTACAAGGTAAGGCCTCACAAACAGCTATAATAATAATCCTAGCATTTGGTTTCGCACCTTTCCTGTCGAGGACATTTCAAAGCACTTCACAGGATTTACTGTGAAGTGAAATGACTTGTGTTGTTGTAGACGAACGCAGCAGCCCCTTTGCGCATAGCATTGTCCCACAGACATCCATGAAATGAATGACCGATTTTATTTGAGGATTGCAGGCTCTCTTTTTCAAATAGTGCCAACGGGATCTTTAACATCCACCTGAACAGGCAGGCACAACCTCAGTTTAATGCAGCAAACAATGCAGCCCACCATCAGCACTGCACTGGAGTATCTGCCTAGACTATATGAATTCAAAGGTCCAATATGTGGGGCGTGAACCCACAATCTTTTGACTCAGAGACGAGAGTGCTACCTACTGAGTCAGGCTGACTAACCCATGAGGTGAATGAGCAATTATTTTCAAGGATTGCTGGCCAGGAAAATGGGAGTTCTGGCCAACGATCTCCCCAAATAAAAATTGCTCATTCTCCTCCAGTTTCTTGTTCTAATGTTTTGGGATGGAGAAATTAAAATTCATCTATCTCTGCCTGGCTATCTCTGCTTAAATGGTTCAGATTTGAAGCTATTTATTTCAAATATTTTGTTCAGTATAAACACAAAGTAGTTTCAGATTAAAATAAAAAAAACTTTAATTACAATGTCCAGCCTACAGTTTGGCCATTTTAAGCTATTAACTGCAATAAAAATATTTCCAGTGTGAAGCAATAAAATACATAAGCAGGTAGTTTGCCTTTTACACTACAGCAGGAGGCAATTTTAAACAACAGAAATTTCTAATTTCCATGATGGCATCTTAAAAACATAATTGGGTCACTTCTTTATGAGATAAAGCAATGATGAGCGATTAGTCCTTTTTTTTCTCTGAGCCTGAAGTGTCAGAAGATGTGGATGAGTCCCCTCTGTTTGATGGTCTTTCAGACCAGTTCATATCCCCTTCCAGTGCATGGTACCGCTGTAGTTCGAGATACGTGGTGAACAACTTGGCATATTCTGGATGTTTCAAAGAAAAATCACGAAATACATCTAGGAATAAAAACGTGTTATTAGACTATGATTACTTTAAATGCTGAGCACAAATTTATCTGAAAAACGTTTAACCTTTCAATTCTTCAAAACTCCATTTCATTTAAAATTAGGTAGGGTGTTTATTCACCATCCTTTAAAAACAAGTGAATTTCCACACACACACACACACACACACACACCATCCGTTGGCTGAGGAGGACGGTTTAAGGTTGTCACTTGCTTAGATATAACTATCCCGACACTATTTGGAAAGAGAAGGGAGTTTGCTCAGATTTTAACTGGTTATTCACCTCATGTGGTTATGTGGAACCATGCTGCTTACAAATGTGATCATTACATATTGAAGTAATTACCGTGCAGAGTTTTAAGATGTTTCAATATAAGGTGCTATGAAAATGTAACCTCTTTCTTCTCAGATGATTTCTTTCTACTAAATACATAGAAGCTCAAAGAACAAAATTCGGTATCTCATTATCTCATTGACTAACTGAGATTTACCCACCATAGGAAACCTTTCCCTCTTCCATTCCAACGATCTCTGAGAACAGCTTAGAAACATCAAGGTCAGCCACACCCAAAGCAGATCGTAGGAGACTGCTGAACTCATTTTCAGTTATATATCCATCTTCATCCAGGTCAAATAGCTGTGGAATGAATAAAGAAACTTTTTTTAAAAAATGTTATGTGCATTGTAAATAATACTTCTTGGAATGTCAAATATTCCTCTCAAAATTGAGGGGCAAGGATTTGGTTCTGTAGGGAACTAAAGTCTTCATTCTGTGGAGAAGTCATTGCAGGCTACATCTCAACATTAGAAATATCTTAGTCAATCCTTGGAATGGCTTACGCCAAACAAGTTCCTCCAGTATCGTATGTACTATTTGCTTAAAAAATAAATAATAATAATCCTTGCATTTGATATACAGCGTTATTATGTTTTTGAGACCTCTTAAAGCACTTCACAGAATATACCGTAAATATACAGTCTCTACATTTTAAAGTGAAATTCTGTGAAGTGCTTTGTTCAGGTGATATAAGGTACTTTACCAAATTTAAGGAATATAAATACTTTTTAAAAATGTAATAATGTATTCAATATTCACCTAAGATTGAAAGTTAATTAAATCCAATCATATCGCAACACTTTCAAAATGTATAAAGGACAGTCAATCCGTTATTTATTCACTGAAATAAATGCTATATCTCACAGCTTGGCATTATGAGTAGATGTTTTACCTTAAATGCAAACTTAAGCGTATCCTCTGTGTTGGCAGGTGTGCAAAGAACCGTCAAACCTATGACATATTCTCTGAAGTCAATGCTCCCATTGTCATCCTACAAGAAACACAAAAAAGTCACCTATTTTGCAATTCTTATGAATCGGCATGACATACATTTGGTTCCTTTTGTTAATGAATCATGTGAGGGAAAAAGATATCGCTTAATTTTAAAACTCGATGTTTAAAAGTTGAAGGTGTTTCTTTCGAAATAAAAAAACCCTTACCCGATCAAAAAGAGCAAACAGTTCCCGAAGTGCACCTGTGACTGGAAGTTTCAGATGGCTGGCAAATTCTTCAATACCAATTTTTCCACCCTTTGTTTTATTGGCAATTATGGCAAAGCTGTCCAGCTGTTTCCTTATGTTGTCCCATTTCAAACTGCAGGTTAAAGACAAAGGTAAAATAAACAACAACAACAACAACAAATTGCATTTATATTGTGCCTCTTACATCAGGGAGACTTCCCAAGGTGCTGAAAACACAATTTACTTTTATGTTGAGGATACATTTATTCTCATTTCTAATTAAAGAAGGATGAAGGATCAAGTTATTTTTTTTTGGGGGGAAGAGGTGAGAGCTGGTGTGGCTTAGAGAGAATAAAATAGACATAAAGCCATGGGAAAGAATCTCCAAAGTGGATTATGAGGTGGATGTCAACAACAGCAACGTGCATATAGCGCCCTTCAAGTGGGCAGTGTCTGAATGTTTAACGGTGATAAAATTAATAATCTTTGCATTTGATACAGCGCCTTTCACGTCTTCTAGACGTCTCAAAGCGCTTCACAGAATATACTGTAAAGTGAATCGACTGTATATTTATGGGCGAAACACGGCAGCCAATTGCACACAGCAGTGTCCCAGCTTGTGGAGTGAGGAAACTTGCCTAAGCTTTCACCCTGCCGGAAATCGAACCCAGGTCTCTCGCTTGTGAGGCGAGGGCTCTAACCACTGAGCTACAGGACTCTACTTGATAGTTTGATGTCGAAACAGGGAGAGAGGAGAGATAATCGTGGTCTGGCAGGTTTACCTACAAAATAGTCTACACTTTATAGTAAGCCCCGTGAAGCACTTTGAGTATCTGCCTGATGTGAAAGGTGCTAGATCAAATATTATCATCAACAAAACCTGGCTATGGATTTTCATGGCTCTATCAGGCTCATCACCTTGGAACCAGATCAACCTCAGGAAAGCCCAGTTTACTAACTGTATTTAAACACTGATCGAATCTTACCAATATTTTGCATTTCACCCCAAAACATTTTCCTAAAGAAAGGTTAACATACTTCAGCTTTCTGCTAATTTTGGTAAACTCCACCAAGCCGGCTTCCATGGGCAAAGTCAGTTCACCCGCAGAAATCATCAACCTGCAATCTTCAAATGTGTGATCTGTAACTGGCAACTCCAAATGTCTAAAGAAGGCAAGATACATTGGAGATAAATCATTCAACTTACTAAAAATACACTCATTTACCAGCACATTACAAATTGCAAAAGCATGATCTTATCAGTTCCTCTTGAAAATATATACTGAAATATAAAGGAAGTCTATTTTGTAATCAATGTTAACTTCAAGGTAAAGATCCAAATTATTCTCGCTGGCAAAATGAATATCTTCAAAGTGGAAAGACAGGTTATTGATGAAAATACAGAATTTATTTTTTTCCTTCTACAAATATCCCTTTATAGAAGCAAACTGCAAATATGAAAGATGAAAAAGGAACCCAATATTTATGTTTGATGCAACAGGATGAGGTTGTTCAGAGTTACCTACGTGGCCATTGTAGCTCGGACTCTGTTTGCAAACATGAAACAGTCCTTTATTTCGGCCTGAGTTGGCACATGAACAGGCAAAAACTGCAAAGACCAAGAAGAATTTTATTAGCAGTACAGTACAACATAGCCATCTGAGTCCAATTGATAGTCTCAAAGCGCTTCACATTAATAACTACTAAGGTGTAGGTGAACAGGCAGCACATGAGGGCACAGGAAGGTCCGACAAAAAAACATGAGATGAATGATTGATTTATCTGGATGACTCAGAGAAACTCCCTTGGAGCAGACGTCAAGGGTTCTCTGATCTGTGAAATACTCCAAAACACCATAGTGACACACTCCCCTTTATGATAGAACTCAAATCGGTAGAGAGAGAAAGAGGAAGAGAAGGCAACAACGGAAATTACATTTAACTAGAACACAAACCTAGTTACTTCAGCTCAATTCTTTTTCTCTCCTGCAATTCCCTTCACTTTGTATTTTTTTACTTAGATCTGAGCATACGGAAATCCATTTAATTTTTCATAAATATCGGCACTTACAGGCGTAATGGTGCAGCAGTAGATATTTCAGAAATGATTCTATTTGTTTCCCCACCCCTTTCCTCTTTATTTGAAATGGATTTATGTAGGCAAAAGCCAAACGAATCCCAAATGAAGTGGAGCAGAAACTTCAATGAGGGACTCAACTGACAGTACGAAACCAACAAGAACAGGAGTGAGCTATTCAGAGTGCTGAGCCTGCTCCTCCATTTTATTAAATTGACTTATACTTTGCTGCTATACTCTCTCTCCCACTTCTTCCTCCATCCACTTTCAGGTACATTTTCAGCACATCACAAACAGGAGCCAGCACTTCAAAATGCTTGGATGTCAATTCTCTGAGCCTTGACACAAAGTGAGGTATAAAGCACCATTTGCACTAAAGACTAATAATGGGTTAATTTTTCATGTTTAAACAAATGATGAAACTTGAACAGTTTATAGTGCAAGAGTGTCCAGTGGTTGCAGTCTGCGGTAGTAGCCTGGTTGTGTTCGAGTTCAGTGAATTTCCTGCCTGGTTTCTCAAAACCAGTGGAGAGGATGTTGAAGGGTTTTTGTAAACAAAAAGTCCCCAAAAGGTGAACTACTCAAAACTCCTCAACAGCTGTCCAACCTTCCATTCCATGTCACTCAGTGTCAAATAGTTTCATTTTTTCCCAAAGAGGTTCAGTATCATTTCCAAACTGCAATTAACTGATCCGTAGTGACTTTATAGCAGGTATTAATCCAAAGATTTTTCTTTCACAAAAGCAGTTACTTTATCAGACAGTGTATTGCTGTATTGCTGGAGGAGGAGGAGGAGGAGGAGGAGGGGGAAAATCAAGGTCAAATTATGCTAAAGACATATGAATTCTGTACTCACAAAAAGTTATTAAATAACCTCTCTGTATTTGCAATGTCAATCTCTGAGCATTTTAGAAATATGGATCACATCTCAATCATTTTAGCCATTAAAACATCCAGTTCAGAGTCTCTCTTCATAACCGAGCCCTAAATTAGAAATTCAACATTTAACTAATCCACATCTAGCATCTTGGCATCGCAATATGGTCGCTTTACCTCAATTTCTGCCTTTGTGGAGAGCTGACATAACGTGAGGAAGAACAGCTTTCTCCTGCAAGAAAAATCGGTACCATTTGAAAAATAAATTGAAAGAATTATTCCAGATTATTAATTTTTCAGTTTCACTCTTATTTTGCTGGGTCAGTCCAATGGTTTGCAAAACATGATCAACACAGGATATTGTGATTTCCCACATGGCAAGATCCCAAATGTTTGCCTGGGCTATAAGGTGGAAATAGGAAAAGGCAGCTTCCTCTCACAAATCTGCTCAATTATATCCTTCTTAGCAAGTTCCAAAATCAACATCACTTAGTTTTTTGATGCTAAGATTTTATAGACTAATTTGAATGCAGATGTGTGATTCTGCCGAACTGATCCTAGTAACAAACTGAAGACACTTATCAATTGCAGGTCCTTTTTTTTTTGCATTTATTCTGATTGTACGTTATAGACAAGGGACTTTCTGCATTCTGGTCTCTGTGTTTCACTTTACGGCCCCAAAAGAAAGATAAGAAGCAAGTTTTTTTTGTATTTTTCTGGAGAGAAGTTACATATATTGTGATTAATCTTCAAATTCTTACACTTGTCTGATTCCTCAGGCAAATGTGAGTGGCTGCACTGTTCAGTAACATGAGCAAGTTTCCACAGGATGTAAGATGCTTGATAAAGAATTAACTGCATCAACCAATTTAATGTGGAAGTTTATCTGATAAACAGAACATCTCAAATAATCTCCCGTTTTTATAACTTCAACCAATTTGTGACTTCCAAAAAAGTTACTGAAATCTGTAACGAATTTTTTATCAAAAAGGACAAGAGCTGTTAATTAACTGCTCCAATTACAACTAATCCTTGCATTTGATATAGTATCTTATCACGTCGCTGAGACATCTCAAAGCACTTCACAGAATATACTGCCTGAGGTTTCACTCTGCACGGGAATCGAACCTGGGTCTTATCACTTGCGATAACCGATAAACTGCAGGACTTCTACCCTAATAGGCAGAAAAAGTGCCTATTCTGAAGTAGCCGACAATATGGTTACAGTTAGGTTGTTTTTTTTCAGATTCTTAAGAAACATTGGAGTATGTGAAGAATTTGCAAGAAAAGAACTAGATGCATGAAGAATCACCAGTTCCTATTGATAATGCTTTGCAAACAGAACTTTTAGTTTTTAAAGAAATGTTTTACCTAGCAGAAAATCGTTCTACCAGCATACCCTAAGTCTGGTTACTTCTGAGCCACTGAAATTCCAGAAATTTACAGTGGCGGATTTACAGTACAGTACTACAAAAAGAGAAACTGCAGTTTTAATACAATTTTGTGTGTGTGTTGGGAGAATGTCAGCATCACAGAATTTCATCAAGTTGTGCAAACTTGAGGACATGACCACAGTTCCCCTTTTTCTTAACCCTTTACAAAAAAATGTCCTAATTTGATATCCTATGGTTGAACAAAACATTCAGTATGTGTTTCAAAATGACTGCAGTGCTGACATTTCTACTTTATGTGATTGGGTCCACTCTTCATTACACACGGCTTCCCCTGAGGCATAATAATAATCCTAGCATTTGATATAGCGCCTCATCAAATCTTCTAGAAGTCTCAAAGCACTTCACAGAATATACTATAAAGTGAATTGACTGTATGTTTTGTGGAGAAACAGGCATATATAGTAGCCTCACTTGATCAAATTTACATTAGATTGATTGAAACCACCATTTCACATTGAATGACAGCTTTCCACAGAGAAATGTTTATGACTTTCAAATTTAGCAAAGTGGTTTTAATAATGAAAGGAACAAGTTTTTTTAATTGACATCAATATACAGCATCTTAAAAACGTGATGTGCATTTCCATAAGCTTATTTGTTATGAGCACCAGTCAGCAACTTGCCTTCTTAATTTATGGAAGAGCAAAGTAATCTCCTTGCAAGCTGCTTATTGCCATTTCAAGGAGATAAGTTTAACTGTTGCTTTCATTTGAATAAATGGCATTCAGGAACAAGGAAGTGAAATTTGCAATGATACGAGGGGAAGCAAGACATTTATAATTATGTGTATGTATAATAACTGTGTGCACTGCATGTTTTGCCCATAAAAATATAGTCAGTTCACTTTACAGTATATTCTGTGAAGCGCTTTGAGACGTCTCGAAGACGTGATAAGGCGCTATATCAAGTGCAAGGATTATTATTAATACGCTACCTTGAGATCACATCGATAGATTATAAGAGTATCAGTCTAAATATATTCCAATTTAAAAAACTTCTGGTCACCGTTTTTTTCTCATTTGAAATGTATTGCAAAGACTATCCTGGTTAATTTCCATACCTAGTGTTATGAAACAGCTGTACAATGTCTGAATTACGAGTTGAATTCTTTGCATGGGCCTCTTCCAAGCCTGAACTAGTAGCTCACAATTTCAAGCACGTTCTAATATAAATACTTCAGGAGGGTGTGTGTTCTGCAGTGCACCATCATTACCAACTCCCTTGGCATGTCTGTTCATCTCCACCTGCATTATCCCCCGTAATCTCCAAACCACAAATACTTACCCAGATCTTTTCAAAAGTTAAATCAACACAACTTGCATTTATATAGCGTCCTTCACGAGAGGTAGCATCTCAGAGCATTTAACAGGACACATCTTGAGGCTGAGCTGGGATTTATTGCTTTTGTTGTGTTTATTCCACTATTCTAAAATTCAATATTCTAAAAGTCTACAGTGAAAATTACTGAATTTAGTGTACAAAACTAGAAGTCTGTTGGATATTTAATTTATAAAAGATTGTAATCAAAATCAAAAAAGATCTTACAAGCTGTGTCCTTGCCAAGTCCAAGTAACCGTATCCTGTAAAAAGGAAAGTTTTCATAATTACTTTGACTACTTTACATTGTAATGTTTGAAAATGTTAAATGCATTATTTTCCCTGAATTAATGCTTTTGTGAGGAAAAAAAGCTCATTGTTCTCCTAAACTGGGCATTTTCAATACAATCCAAGGGCCATTTGCATTCCACTGTAGTATGAAAGGGACAATTATTCTAAAACAGTAAATGTCACTTTGACTAATTCCATTAAAAAGAGCTGGATAAAAAATTATAGAAACACTGTTAAAATAAAATGACACAAGGCAACTCACTATTCTGTTTGGATATCGGATGACCACTGGTTGCACAGGGACTCCAGGAATAAAGGCACCTGTAAATATATTAGGAACAATTAAGAGATAATGAGATAATCTTTACATCTGGTATAGCACCTATAATGTCGAGAATGCCTCAAAATGTTTTAGAAAAGTTTGTTTCAGTGAAGTCTATGTATTTGTAGTCACTGTCACACAAACAGCTGTGAATGACCAATTTTATCTGGAGGATGGTTGGTCAGCAATTTCTCCATATATTTAGATTTGTGATTTAATGGATGGGGGGTGGGTGGGTGGTGGTGGAGTTGCATAGAGTGGGAAAGAGAATACAAATGTTGAAACATCAGAAGTGGGCAGCTTTTATATTCCACCTTGTTTTATCTCTTTCTCTGATGAACAAATAAGAACGTCCTAATTAGAATACATTTTTAAAAAAATTGGAGCATTTAAAACATAGGATATTAATATGATTCTGCTGTTCCAAGAATATAAAGAAGTATCTTTATACAAGGTATGTTTATTTTAGAAAATGAAATGCATTAACTTACCTGACTTGAAAGTGATGAGGCAGGTACCATTAGTACAAGTCCCTTCTGGAAAAATGAGAAGCTTGAAAGAGAAACAATTTCACTTCAATAAAAAACTTGTTATTGAACTAAAAATCTAATTTAAATTGCTGTGCTTAGTTACAATTGTTAAAATAACAGAAAGTCCACACCTGGGGCCATTTCCCTTGTGATGTTGCACGTTTTGTAATCTCTTCGACTGTTTTCTTTTTAGAATCTGGATCAAGACGCGATACCAGCACAGGCTGAATACACCGCAAACAACCTAAAACACATTAAAATGTGCATATTTTTTCTCCCTTACTAAGATTTCAATTAAATAACATTTTGAAATTACATGGAAAGCAAGTAAGAAGATAATGGAACCAAGAGATAAAGGCTGTCATATATCTATTGTAAGAATTATTATGCCACAAGACCAAAATCTTGTGGTATAATATAGGCTATTTGAGCCCCAAAATAATGTTATTTCTCTCCTTTTAGAAACTCAAAAAACACAAAGAAACCATGATGTATAAATTAATAATGTTCAGTTGTTTCAGTTCACTGGATTAGAGACGTTACACAAAAAGAAATCATGCTAGTTCAGCAGTAGGATACACAGTCGCCTCTGCCCAGGAAGCTAAGGACCCACGTATGGGTTGCACATAAAATAAGCCACCCTGATCTTTGAGCAACAACAA
The DNA here is from genome assembly GCF_018977255.1 of Callorhinchus milii. Lineage (NCBI taxonomy): Eukaryota > Metazoa > Chordata > Chondrichthyes > Chimaeriformes > Callorhinchidae > Callorhinchus > Callorhinchus milii. The sequence continues at coordinate 11,214,976 of NW_024704755.1, read as the reverse complement.
CTCACATTTATATAGTGCCCTTCACAAGGGTACTATATAGGGGTCCCTAATAGGGGTTGTAATCCTGGTATGTCAAAGCGGAGAGTCTTCAGATGTGATCTGAAGATGGACAAAGAGGGGTCAAAACAGAAGGACTGAGTCAGGGAATTCCAAAGCTTTGGGCCACAGTGAACAATTTTCTCACTGTGTGTGGGGTATAAACTTGACTGAGACACACCCCCCACCCCAAAACATATAGCTAACTTCAACAATTATAGCAAAGTGTAAGATTGAAACATAAAATTGAACAGTGAAAAAGATTATTTCAAACAAAAACTCACTTCCAAAGAAAGGGACATGAACATTCTCACTCCGTGAGACAATCGATGGCATCCCAGCTACAATATTCACAATTCCATCATAGAAAGATGTATGAGGAGCCACAACAAGGACAGGTGCATCCGTAGTCTTGGCTCTTTTCCCTTTCACCTTAATTTGAATGAAGCCAATACAAAACAAAAAGGCACGACCCAAGCAGGTCAAAACATATTGGATAACAGATCTGAAAATGAAACACATTAATATGAAAGATCAGCGGCAGTACGTCAACCACAGAAATCAACAACGACGACAACAAATTACATTTGAGGCACAGAAATCGGTGTTTTGATGGAGATGGGTGCAGAAGAGAGGGGAAAGGGCCCACGACTTTTTCCTATTACATTTTTATCACAAATTTATTGGTTAGCAACAGTGATATGCATGAGCATTTTTGGCTTTATAAAGGGAGCTGTGAAAGTTCCTCAAACTACGTGAAGCTGTCAAACAACTGAATGCATCAAGAACTGAGATGAAAACACAGTTTTCAGGGGAAAATATGAAGGTGCTCAATTAAAACAATCAAATAAAATAATATGCACAATGCTAATTCTGGTCATCACTCTTCATGGTTTAATCTGATAATCGTATTTCTTACATCGGCCCCTCCTAACCATATGGATTAACAAATGATAAATACAGATTGACCTACACTTCGTTGAGTTTTTTCTTTAAATCCAGGGCAGATTTCAACACCCCTCATTTAGAGTATCTTATTAACGGTTTGCTTAGAAAATGCATCAGCCTCAAGAATCAAGGCTGACACTCCAATGCAGAGCAGAGGGACTGCTTTATTGTCCTGGTCAATAATCCCCCACATAATGGTCATTCATTCATGGCTGTTTTTGTAGGATATTACTGTGCAAATTGGCTGCCCCATGTTCACCTACAAATACAGTCACTACATTAAGATGCGATTAGGCACTATACCAAATGCAAGGAACATTGTTATTTGAAAAACTACTTTGGAGAGGGAAAGAAACACTCCCATCTACATTGGAGATCATCATGATTAATGAACCATTAAGTTGTCAATTCACGTTCATACTATGTTCAGCTGTAAACAGTAAAAAAATCTAAAAGCTGTACTTTAAGAGTACAGATCCAGTCGGTGAAATTTATATTGTCATGTTAAAATGTGACATAATTGCCACATAAACAAGAAATAAATTGGTAGTTTATTATCCTTATTAATATCCTTATTTATTAACCAACAATAAATTTATAGTTTATTATCCTTAAAGGTTTATGACTGGTATTTACCATTTAAACTGTTTTAGTTGGAGAAGAGTAACTGCTCCCATGAAGCAACACGCATTAGTGTAAAATTAGGCGGTAGATGGGGTAGGCAATATGGTGTAATGTTGCTCAATTCCAAATTTCAGGGATTTACAAAGATTTACAAAGAATGTTAAAGCACGGAAACACCCTAGTGTTTATACTCCACATAAGTCTCCACCCATTCCTTACTCCCTCCCATATCTTTCTATTCCCCTCCTCCTCAAGCGAAGGTCTTGATTCCTCTAGGTCTCCTTTTCCAGGGAAATTATTTTTTTATAAGCATAACTTTTTTAGATCATAACAAATATACACTCTTACAAATAAGAATGGAACTGATTGGGAAATACATATTTATGATTAAGCAAAATCTAAAATATGGCAGATGCTGGAAACCTGAAACTAAAAAAAAAGAAGTTGCTGGGAACACTCAGCAGGTCAGGCAGCGTCTATGGAGAAAAGAAAGTGAGTCAACGTTTCGGGTAACACAACCTTTCGTTAGAACTATGATTCTTGACACATGATTAACTGGGTCTGTCATGATTAACTGGGTCACTGTTGTTTCTCTTGAAGCACTGTTAATCACTACAAATAAACCACTTTACTACTGGTGAAATGAGTATGACCAATGTAACTCAGCATGGAAACAGGTCATGTGCCAACCAGTCTGTACCAGTGTTTATACTCCACATGAATCTCCACCCATTCCACACCCTTCTATTCTTTTCTCCTACATATGCCTGACTCTTTTCTTCTTAAATGAATTGATACTTCCACATTCCCACTACCCTCAAATGAAGTCAGCATATTGACATTTAGTATAACTTTCAGCATTGAGACAATGAATTGGGACATGAATAGCACCCAGTCAAAAGAACACAAATCTATCAATTAAATATTATCCGTCACAATAAATGCCCAAACAGGTCCTTGGGCCTCAAATTCCACTAATAAAATTAGGCACAACAGGTCCTAACTAGTATAACATTTCCTACTCTGTAAACTGACATCTATACAGATATCATGACAAACAGCTCCAAACTGCTTTATATAAATACAAGATTACTAGGCCACCACGGTGGAAAAAGAACCGAAATTCCATGACCCTGTATCAACCAAGAATACTCTAAAATGGAAGAAATTGTCAAACCACTTTACGTTTTTAATATCAACAGAATTTTTTCAAAATGAGTCACGAGAAACATCCTGTGGCAAAACAAAAAGCCACACACTTAAACAAGGTTCCCTTCCCACAAATTGCTGGAGATAAGAAAATTAGAGTCAGTGTATTTCATACTTTGGAGTGTGAGATCGGAAGGGATCAGTGGAATGTGCCTTAGTTACACTGATGTGTTGTAAGTTAACTAATTTTGGAGTTCTCTTAACATGTCTCCACACCCTCACTGACTGCTTCTCTATCACTCTACTTTTTTAATTCATTACTAATTTCCTCTTTAGATTCTTATCTACCATTTGTCATAAACTGCAGTCAA
>NW_024704755.1:8939348-9041848 GCF_018977255.1 Callorhinchus milii | reverse complement strand
TCTGCACTTGTCTGTTCACTTTATAGGTCAGTATCACATAACTGTAAATCAGCACTTAGGATGTTGGCTATGACTTAGCTCTGAAGTGTGGCTCTGCAGTTAACTATTTGAAGAATTGTCATGTCACTCAGCACAACGATATGAATGAGAGTGGTAATTATATTTTAAAACTGAAAGTAATTATGTTAGCTGTTCTTTATACTTGTTTGGTGAATCTTTCTGGAGTCCTTAAAGCAAAAGAATAGCTGTAGATAGATGTGTTTGTCATTTCGGATGAGCTTTAGATTTCATTAAAATTAAGAGGAATGAAATAAAGCATTAAACAGTAAATGTTTTCCTTTACATTTTTTATTTCTCTTGAACAGTGTGTGAAATTCTAAGCAATTGCGGAACATAGAGATTATGCCAATATTTATTTAAAAATCTGCAAGGGAAAATTGGATATGTTTTCTGAGATGTGAATTTCCTTAGACATAAACACACTATATTTTAGCTTTGGGGAGTCACCGATATTTTAGCAATATAAGAGTGTCGAGATAGAGGTCACACAGAATTCTTAGTGTCAAGTTTAACTTTTTAAATTTGTAGAAAATAACTACTTTAGTTTCTGAGCATTTAATTGCTGCATCAGCTAGTGGCCAGGTTTGATCTGCTGCCAATGGTGCGATATCGTTTGTGAACTTTGGGTTTAACCAGAGAAGCTTACAAAAGCAGTCTTGGGTAACTAGATCTGTCCTTCCCAGAAACTCCTGGGGTGCTGCCAAAAGCAGTCCCTGAATGCCTTTCAGGCAAACACCACTGTCGACAATCCCCTAGCCAGTGGGCGGACCCTCTGTCCGGGTGTCTTATTGGCAGGAAAGGCAGAGTGGTTTGATGAGAGCTGGCACTGACTGTGGAAACTGAGGCCACAGCAAGACAAAAACAGTGGCCTTCAAAACTTTTATTCTTTTATACCTCTGCATGTCTTGGCGGATGCGGACAATAATTAAGGGACCCCCCCGGTTCCTCATTTTCCTTGGCTTTTGCTTTGATCTGTTTCATGTTGGGCTGTTATTTTTCATTGTTACCTTTTGTGTGTGTTTTTTTTAAATCAAGGCTCTTTGATGCAAGCCGCGTTTCTTTATTTCCTGAGTACTGAATCTGCAGCATGCTTTGTTAAAGCTCTTAGACTTGTATAAAAAAGCTTATTTTCTTGTAAAATTAAGAGAATTGAATAATTTACATCTTAAAAATGTCTTTAGTATTAGTTTCTTTTCTGCAAAGTAATGTAGCAGCATATTGGAGATAGATATTCATGTTATATTGAAATGCAGAATAATGAATGCTATGTGACTTGCTCTTGCACTACAAAGGAGAGATTCAGACTTGTTGGTGTTTACACTATTATAGATCACAGATATTCTAATTGAGCTTCCCATTTGCTCCAAATGGATGGTAATGGAGACTTGGTAAAATCACTTTAGTATTTTCTTTCGCTTACAACATTCTCACTGTCTCCCTCCTGCTGACATCACACTTTGCACCACATCTTGTGCTGAAATTTTCTCTTCTACCATGATAGTATATGCTACATGCTGATATTGTGTCATCTATGTATGTACAGCCCTATACAGAAGCCCCTGTGTGTACAAATTAATATATTGCATGGAACTGCAAGGTAAAAGTGGGCAGGGGGAAGAAGGCCTCTGCTTTTCCTCCATTCTTCTTGCCTCCAGAGGTGCAAGCTGAATGCCATTAGAAACTAGTTGTGCAGATCAATAGCAAAACTCAGCATTGCACTTTACATTGTTTCAATAAGGAAGAGTGAATCAGTTTGGCTGGGTTTGACTACCTGCTGATTGGCCCAACTCAAACGGGGCCTGCTACTTCTTGTTTAACAGAATTTCCAATATAAGAAAAGTATAAGCACACGCAGAGGAATTTTTTTCACAAAGAAAATTGATCTGGTGGAAAAAAGTACACTGAGAAAAGTGTTACTTACTCATATACAGTCTCCATATACCCAATTTACATTTTGTTCTCATTTTTAAAAAAAAGCCAAACCAGAACAAAGCCTGCAAAGGTTCATTTTGCCTCCTTTACCCTTTCATATTTGTCCAAAAGGGTTAGTTTTCCAACTCACCTGCCATAGTTATGAGGGATTTACATTCTTTTCAACACATTTGAGGCATCCTGATTTATTGAACATAAGCACTTTGTCCTTTTTCCAAAAATTTGTGGGGGGTGGTTGCTTCTTCAAAAAATATTTAAATATATTCATCTTTAAAAATCTGGGCTATTAGCTTGAATCTTACTTTATTGGGATAATCATCATGTCTGTCTTTTTGCTTTCCAAAATGTTTTTTTCCCCCAAACGATCATGGGATGTGACTCGGTAGCATGTTGTGCTGATGGATGAGTGTTTTGCACCACAGAGTGGCAGGATGCACATTTGTACTTGTAGCTTCCAACACAGTGACTTCTGATCTTGTCTGTCTTTCAGAGGCGATTGAGTTGAGATAAGGCTGGGTGCTTCATCACAGGGAGGGAGGGAACATTAGAGGTACATCAGCAACAACAACAACTAAATTACATTTGTATAGCGCCTTTCACGTCGGGAGGATGTCCCAAGGCGCTGGACAATCAGTGTTTCGGATCCGAGCTGGGGGTTGGGATCGGGGAGGGTGGAGGGCACAGTCGAAGAGGAGGATTTTGAGAAGGGTCTTGAAGGAGACAAGGGACTGGGTGAGGTGGAGGGACTGCGGGATGGAGTTCCAGAGGGTGGGGCAGAATGGTAGAAGGTCTGCCTGCCAATGGTGGGGCGGGCAAGGCGGGGAACGTGAAGCAGGCCGGAGCCCGCTGAATGTAGGGAGCAGACAGGTTGGTAGGGTGTTAGGAGGTTGCAGAGGTGGGGGGGAGGGGGAAGGTAAAGCCATGGGGGGCTTTGAAGATGGGGGCAATGATCTTGAACTGTATCCTCTATGTGATGGGAAGCCAGTGGAATCGGGCGAGGATGGGGGTGATAGGGTCGCTTTGTGCGGGAGAGGACACGGGCGGCAGAGTTCTGGATGATCTGCAGACTATGGAGGAAGGAGGTGGGGAGGCTGACAAGCAGGGAGTTTGCATAGTCGAGCCTGCATGTTATGAATGTGTGTATGAGGGACATTCTATCAGGACAGCAGTGGTCTTGGAGTCGAGTGTGGAGACAAAGAGATAGAGTTGGGTGTCATCTGCATATATGTGGAAGTTGACCCCATGTCTGTGGATGATGTCACCAAGAGGAAGCATATAGATATTGAAGAGGAGGGGACCAAGGACAGAGCCCTGAGGTACGCCGCAAGAGATGGTGCAGGCGCTAGAGAAGAAGCCGTTTGTGTAGGTGAAGTGGAGACGGTGTGAGAAGTAGGATCTGAACCATTCAAGGACAGAGGCGTGAAGGTTGAGGGGAGAGGAGCGGCAGTGGAGAAGGATAGAGTGGTCAACAATATCGAAGGCAGCAGAGAGGGGTCAAGGAGGACGAGGAGGCAGAGGGAGCTCTGGTCGCAGGTGGACAAAATGTAATTTGTCACTTTGACCAAAGCTGTTTCTGTGTTGTGGGCACCAATTGGAGGGGGTCATCAAGGGAGAGAAAGGAGTGAAACTGAGAACCAACAGCTCCTTCCAGGATCTTAGAAAGGAAAGGGAGGTTGGAGATGGGGGCGGTAATTTGAGAGCAGAGATGGGTCCAGAGAGGGTTTTTTAGGTGAAGACAGATGTTTTTAAAGGGGTGGGAACGGTGCCAGTGGACAGGGAGAGGTTTATGATGTCTGAGTAGGGAGGCAAGGAGGTGGAGCTGGGAGAGGGGTAGGGATGGGGTTGAGGTGGTGTGTTTCATGCAGGTTATAGAGGTGACGAGGGGGAGACAGGTTTGAAAGTGTGGAGGTGAGGATGAGTAGGTACCGACCGGGGTGTGAGGTGGAGATGTGAAGGGAGTAATAGTCAGAAATAGTCCAGCATCTCCTCGCAGTTGGCGTTGGAGGAGAGAATGGGTGAGACGTGAGAGGGTGGGCAGAGGAGCTGGTTTGTGATGGAGAAGAGGAACCTGGGATTGTCCTTGGCTTCCTAAGATTGTCTTTGAGTACAAGGACGGTTTAGCAGAGGCAATGGTGAGTGGTAATCACGGAAGTCACAGATCAGCTAATGGACTATTGAGTTAGATTTGAGCCAGGTGCCTTCGGCGGCACGCACCTGTACTTTGAGGATGTAGAGGTGGCTGGTGCACCAGGGTGACTTCCATGAGTAGAAGGCGGTTCGGGAAGTGAGGGGAGCAAGGGCATCTAGAGTGTTGGAGAGGGAGTTGTGGAGGAGAGTGACCTAGGAGGATAGATCATTGCAAGAGGAAGCCCGGAGGGGGAGTAGTTCACATGACTCCAAGGCAGCAGAGACGGATAGCTGGTGGTGGAGGAATGGGCGAGACGAAGGGGAGGATTGACAGGGATGGTGGAGATGTGGATAAGGGAGGAGCGATTGCCCCTCGGGCTCAGGCACTGATGGGCCTTGTGGCAGAGGTCATCGTGAGTCCAGGATCAGAATTTTGAATGTGGCGGCGGAAGTGACGTCGTGCGGCAGCCGACTGGTGATATGTTGATTCTGAAATGGCTGCGTTGGTGCCTGGTCCATGGATCCCATGCTGGCTCCGCTGGTAGGCCTTGGTCTCCGCGTTGGATCTGCTTACCGTTGGAGGGGCTTCGAATCCCACCCCGTTGTTGTCCTCGATCCCCACTCCAGACATGTCCGCCACGGGAGGCCATGAACCCAAACGTTCCAAGCTCACTGCGATGCTCCAGTCGCACCCTGTGGTTCCCACAAGGCTGTTCTCGCACATTTACTGGCATTTTTCGACTTATGAACTGGAAATCACCAGGAAATCATTCACGGCATCTGAGGAGCTGATGAGGTAGTGGGGAATATGATCACTTGGATGGTTAAGCAATTGAATGTGGCCTGTTGCAAAAATTATCAGCAAGATACAAACTTCTTATCATACCCGCAGAGTAATTAACCTGATGAATTCTAAAGATGTACCAGATTTTTAGTTTTGTTCTTGAACTGCAGTTTAATGTGGGAGGTGTTGATAATATTTTACCAATTTTTTTTAAAATCTCATATTCCGGCATAGTTAAAGGGGGAAGGAAAGTCTAAGGAGAGTCATTTTTGTTAAAATTTTCTCCTAGGCAAGGAATCTTCACTTTTTCTACATTAGAAGCTGCCTCCTTCACTCACAAGTGATTCCTGGTGTGACCCTGGCTGGGATGAACCATATGAATCTCAGAGCATCTTCACTTAAACGGGCTGGAGGGTATTTGAGCCTGGTACTTGAATTGAAGCTGCTTGACTGGGAAAGTGTATGGTATGCATGGAGGAATAACAGCTAGTATGGTGCTACCCTACATCGATTGCTTGTGCGCGCTCTCACTTTCTAGCAACCTCATTTAGATAACAGAGGAAGGATGAGAAGCTTAAGAATTGAGGAGGCATTGGTCCCAGGTAATGTAGTTAAACAAGGTTTCCTTACCACAGAGAAAATATCTTGGAACCTTGTTTTATTTTCTTCTATAGCTAGGGGGAGTACTTTGAACAAAGTAATCCCTGTAGACTTTCCTTTGCCTTTAAAGCACATGGTATGATAGTAGCAATTTGTTCATAGAGTACAGTATTCAAAAGTGCAAAATGGCTAGACTGCTCCATTTGGATTCTTGAGGGAAAATAAGATTGTGGCACAATCAAAGCCTCACTTCATATTTTTCTAACATCTTTTCATGTCTTAATTTTTAATAATCATAATCTTTGCATTTGCTATAATGCTTTTCACATCGGGAGGATGTTTCAAAGCACTTCGCTGGATTTACTGTAAAGTGTATTTTGAAGGCAAACTTAAGATTGTGATTGCACAAATCACAGTTGTAATAATACAGAACAGCATGGAAATGTTTCAAATACTAATTTGGATATCAGTATTTGGAGTGGAGAAATCAGAATAGTTAAGCACTTCTCAGCGAGAAGATTGGCATGAGGAATATACATGTTTCCGCAAATTGGCAATTTTATTTTACAATTGGGCACAAATGAATGATCTTGTGTCACAAGTGTTAGAATAAGGGTAGAGCAGTGGTGGCCAACCCATGGCCCGTGGGCCAAAAGTGGCCCGCTGGGGTGTCAGGAGGTGTCCCGCTGAACATTCACACTAGTATAGGTAAGTCTGTGTTAAATCAATATTTTGTTTCCAGTAAATACTAAGTAGTGATATTTATGGTGCAGCCATGAATCAGGAAATATTGAACCAAGAAAAAATATTTGATTAGCCGACCAAAAAGGTTGGTCACCACTGGGCCAGAGGATGGGAAATAACTTTGTAAACTCGTGTGTTGGGTGCAGTTTTGGATCTTGATGGATATCGTATTTTGAAAACGTTGGCAAGAAATAGTTTGTTATTCCAATTTATTGCCCCACCACCTTTCCTTACAAGTCTTTGTCAGTGCTTAAAACCATCTCCTAAGAATTGTGTGTAAGCTGGTTGCCTTGCTCAATTTTCCCTTCCTCCCTCAAGGTATCTACTTGACCCTTGTCTCGATCACTATGTGGAGAATTCCAGAGTAAAGCCTTACCATAACAGTCCCCTGTATTGATTAGCATTACTGAACGTGTGATGTGCAAGCCATTGGCAACTCAACTCAATATTAAATTGAGTAAGAATGGCAATCAAAAAACAATTATTTTTCAATACAGTGTGCCTAAACAGATCAGACTGCACAGGTAAATTCTTTTTCATCTTGCTCTTCCCATTCCTGGTGTTCAATCAGGATATATCATGATTCAGAACGTGGACATTTCTTAGTCGTACAGTTTAGGTGCATTAATGTTCCAATATTCCTGTAAGATGTATGACTTTCAGGGTGTGACATTTGCCTTTTATTATAGTTTACAACTAAGAGTTGCAACAGTTCATTATAGTCGCTCATCAGCAGACATACACTTTTAAGGTTCTCTTGCAATTGTGTTAGTAAATGTCCACACAGTCTTGAGGAAAGGTTACAATGTTGTATGGTTACAATAAGCAAGATACTGAAAGTAGCACTAAATAGAGTAGGAATTGCAGAAAAAATATCTCCACCTACATACCAAAGGGAATTGGACAGTTTTGTCTCAAACTAGAAACTATTTTAACTAAAATATCTAATATAATTTATGTTTAAATTCCAGCCATACTGACTCCCTCAGCCTTGCTCCTTTAGTTTTGTTCAGAAAGTCCAATTGCTAATCTTTAAGCACTGATAAAAATGTATTTGTGCACACAAGCATAAGTGTTATCAGTGAAATGCTTTGGCTTGTCCTGCTAATCCTTTTGCAGTACTGTTCTATTTTCTCACTTTTTGTTTTTTTCCTTTTTTTTAATCACATAGCCCAGGTGGTAGACTGTGAACCGTAAAGGGCCTGTGGGAAATAATTCTCCTCAATACCACCACATATTCTTCATATGTTTCTGAGATATTGCTGGACTGACGCTCCCACGAGTAAAAAGTAATCCTAAGGGAGTCTGGACCCTTCCCTCTTTGTGGACCAATAATTAGGAACTCCAAGTGCATTTATAAAAAGGGAGGATTATGTTACAGCTGCTGAAATAAATCATTCACTGGTGTGAGAATACCCTGTTGCAAAACACAAGTCACATAAAACATTTTGTGAACTCTGGTCCAAGGAAGAAAGGGTTTGCTACTATATAGCCAGAGCTGGATACATATTAAATAGTGACACATATTCATGTTTCAGATGTCTGGAGGCCTGCAGGAAGAAAACACTTCCAAACTGAGGCTGAATTTAGGGGTTTTACAAACGCTATGATTTTAAGGTTAAGACGATGAGGAATTTCTGACTTCTATTTGGGTTAACTGCTTTAAACTTTATTCGGTTGAACACGTTTCACTTAAACTATTTTCTGAACAGCATAAATGTCATTTAATATTTCACATGATGTAATTAATGTTTAAAAACTTTGTATTTTGCTTTGTGTAGGTCTGGAGTTTTCCTTATTATACAAGTATTGATTAATTGGAGACCTGCTTATTTCTGGTACCAGCAGCTCCTCTGCTTGAAATTGCTCCAGGTAGTAACTAGGTTACCTGTTTTTGTTTTTGCTACAGTGCACAGCAGGGTGGTTGGCAAAGTCAATCCATGGGGGTGTAAAATATCAGAAAAATCGTGACATAAAAGAAAAACTGACTGCTGGAAATCTGAAATTCAGCTCCGGTTAACCCTGCACGCTGAAGTCCTCGCGAGCAGGGTAGCTTTAGCTGGGCAAGCAGCGGGAAAGCTTACCAGCTGTGCTTTCAATGCCAAACTGGGGTTTTAGCTGGTTATACTACAGCAGTAACCCATTGCATATTCGGTTCCCCAAGCCTTGGCTCTTGCTAGCCTATGCCTAATGCTATCCAGAGTTAGGTAAGCAGGATGCGTGCCTCCAGTGAGTGAATGCGCATTCTACTCCAATACACGGGAATCTCCAAGTGTAGGTGAGATACTCCTGGTTTCTGCGTGTGTCAGACACCGCCTGCCACCACAATACTGCTGCTGAAAGAGGCTGAGAGGTTAATGGTTTGGGTGTGACTCAGCAGAACTGGAACAATTGAGCTGCAGAAGCCCCTTTGGTAGGAAAAGCAATGAGAAACACCCCAAGGAAAGGATTGCACTTGGGACTATTAATCATTTAAAATCAGCTGCATACACACAAAGATTCTGGAATGAGGTGTTAATAGGCATTACAAAAGTAAACTCAATAGTTGGGTATGTCGGCATTAATAAGACAAAAACACAAGAAAGTCCTAGGATACCTGTGAGGGCATATAAATCTAGTACAATTTTTTTTAAAAAAGACCCACCTGAGGGTTACATGGGAAAATAGGGGAGGCAGCTGAAGTTGTTAAAAGTCAATGTTCGGGCCAGCGGTCTGACTAATGCCCAAGAGATGAGATGCTGCTGTAAAATATCAAATTTAATCTGCTTTGTTTAACCTTTTCACCAAGCACCTTTGATGATGCAGTAGATAGCAGTCATTTTTTTGCCTTTGTGAAGGTGGCCTTTTCCGTTTATTACTAATTGCTTCTTGAGTGTTTTTCTAAACTTTTTGTTAGATTCTATTTATGACGCTGTGCATTTCATTCTTTGTGTACTTCGTTGTTTAATCCACTGTAGCCACAACTGCTTCCAGGAAAAAAAAGGATATAAACCAACCTCTCATATATGTATATAATATATAGTTCCTTTTGCATCAGGAGAACATCTCAATTGGTTGGGAATTCAAACTGGATGAAGTGACCCAAAGTGCGGCTGAAAAGCTGGGTCTGGAGGAGGGATTCAATGGTATCTGATAGGCAGAAATAAATACTATACTGTAGTTTACTGAGGTAGTTTATCAGTAATACAAGGTGGCCCCGATTGAATGGTATACTCTGGATCTATTTTGGAAGTGAAGTCAATACCAGACGCGGAGTCTGGTATTGCCTTGGTAGTGGTAGCAAGGAGTGAGTTTTAGTGTTGGATTTACACTGGAATTATTTAGTACAGTGAGAGTTTACATTGTAAATTTAGGAAGTGGTACCAGATTTCTATAGGGACAAAACCTCCAATTCAAACTGGACTAAACAACAACAACAAATTTACATTTGTAAAGCACTTTTCACATCTGGAGCACATCCCAAGATGCTGAACAGTCAGGAATTAGAACCCGAGAATGGTGGAGGCAGGGTTGGGATGAGGCCGGGCAGAGAGGTAGGTGGGCGGCAGAAGCATGGTCGAAAAGGAGGGTCTTGAGTCGTTCCTTGAAGGAGGCAAGGGAGGGAGCAAGGCGAAGGGATTGTGGGATGGAGTTCCAAGAGGCTGAAAGCCCGGCCACCGATGGTAGGGCGGGTTGAGCGGGAAACATGGAGCAGACTGGATCCTGATGAATGGAGGGAGCGGACACGTTGATAGGGGGTCAGCAGGTTAAAGAGGTAGGAGGGGGCAAGGCCGAGGAGGGCCTTGAAAGTGAGGATATTGAATTCTATCTGCTGAGGGGAGCCAGTGGAGCCGGGCGAGGGTGAGAGTGATGGGGTTACTGAGCCTAGTTTGGGAGAGGACACGAGCTGCAGTGCTCTGGATGATCTGCAGCTTGTGGAAGGAAGAGTTGGGGAGGCCGACAAGGAGGGAGTTTCCGTGGTCAAACCTTGAGATGACGAATCTGTGTATGTGGGTTTCAGCAGCCTGAGGGTGAGACAATGGCGGAGTTGGGCAATGTTGCAAAGGTGAGTGAAGGCAGAGCGGTCATGGCATGGAAATGGGGGAGAAAGGACAATTGAGGTCGTCAAGACGCCCAGGTTCTTGACTGGCTTGTGAGGTGAAGTGTGCATCCATGGATGCTGATGCTGCCAGTGCCTGAAGTGCGGAGGCGCTCGCGCGAGCCAATCGAAAGAGCTTCGATCTTGCTGACATTCAGCTGCAGAAAGTTAGCTCTCATCCAGGACTTGATGTCTGACAGACAGTCTGTCAAGACGTCAGTTGTTCGGGAATCAAGGGTGGAGGCAGAGAGATAGGTGGGTGTCATCCGCATACATGTGGAAGTTGACCCCATGTCTGCAGATGATGTCACCAAGGGGGAGCATGTAGAGGTTGAAAAGGAGGGGAACGAGGACAGAGCCCAAAGAAACACCGTACAAGACTATGCGGGGGCTGGAAGAGAAACCGTTGGTGGAGACAAATTGGAGATGGTGTGAGAGGTAAGACCTGAACCATTCAAGGACAGAACCCTTAAAGTTGAGGTGAGGAGAGACAGTGGGTGGATTGGTCCACGGTATCGAAGGCAGCAGAGAGGACGATGAGGAAGAGGGAGCCCTGGTCACAGATGGACAGTTAGGAATGTGCATCATATTGTTCATAGGTAAAGAAATAAGCAAGTTTAGAGTAAACTGAATTTTTTTTTTTGATGATATTGTTATTCCTCTATGTAAACAAAATAGAAATTGTAACTTCATCTGTTTTACTTAGAACAGCAATTTAAATTATCTAGAAGCAAAACCCAATACAATAATAGGCTGGGTAGATGTCTGTTCACAATGAATCTACAAACAGTTGAATGCTGATTGAAGCCTTTCACCCTTAAGGATTTAAAGAATTGCTGCATGAATTGGCAAACAGATGTTTCCAATCTAATTTCCGAATTATACACAAAGGAACATGTTCTTCAACATTAGTTTTCACTTGCGGTAGATTTTAATAGGAAAATGTAGGAAAACACTAGTATCTTTATATTTCAAAAAGAAAAAAAAACAGATGCTTGTTTATTTGGAAAATGTGATGAAACAACTATATAATTATAATGTGCATCACTTCAGTCAAAGAGCAGCTGTTTCCAGTCCCAGATTCATGTGCCTCATCAGAATGTTAGTGACTTTTCTTATGTGACTAAAATTAAACTTTTATTCTATTATGTGTCAATGTTTCATCAATTTATCACAATATACACACACTATCATGAAGTGGAGTCCTGTAGATCAGTGGTGAGAGCACTCACCTCGCAACAGGAGACCTGGGTTTGATTCCCAGCAGTGTGAAACCTTGGGCAAGTTTCCTTACGCCTGATAATAATCCCTCAAGAAAAAAAAATAATAAATTGATCACTTCAATCCACAACTGTTTGTGGGACACTACTGTGTCCAATTGGCTGCCACGTTTCGCTCACAAATATGCAGTCAATTCGCTTTTCGGTATATTCTGTGAAGTGCTTTGAGAAGTCTAGAAGGCGTGAAAAACGCTATATCAAATGCAAGGATTATTATGTATTATAAGTAGTAGCATGTCTAGAGCAGATGGGTTATTATTGTTTTATAAATACATAATTTCTCTTGAAAATCAGTTGTGTTGAATAAGGAATGTAACAACAGTTTAAAGTTTCAATGATAAATCAAGCTTGGAATTTTTTTTTCTTGGGGTTTTGTGTTGTGTTTCATGAGCTTCAAATCTCACTTCTGCTATCTCTGAAATCTCTGGCTCTGAAGTGTATAGGCATCTAATGCATCAAAGGTTTTATCTAGAAAACATTTAAGAGTGAAAAGTGCCGTCCCATTTAAAGAAACCTTGCCTATTAGGACACTAGAAAATCCAGTGGGCATTTAGGACTCTAAAAATGAGAGTCAGACATTCAACCCATTGAGCCTGCCCTTGTGTTTCATCAGTTCATGACAGCAATTTAACATTTTAATCAATTTCTCAGCTTTTTTATGTTTCTTAATATACACCTATCTCCCATTCCAATCCTTCAATTGAGACTGTATCTTGGGCAGTGTATTCCTTATTTTAATACTTTGCATAACAAAATGGGTTTGTATTCACTTTTTACCACCTTTATTTTGGTTTGGATTCCCCTGTCGGAGAGATGTTTCCTAACAACTAGTCAATTCTCTATATTTTAACTCCCCAATCAGACGCTCTAAAATTTTGCAGCTCAGATTAATATAGCCTGTTTATCCAGCTTCTTATCTTTGGTAAGTCCTTCATCCAGGCTATCTTCCTGGGGTATGTTCATTGAACTTCCAAGCCCAGTATATTTTTCCTAAAGCAGCTCATATATATTTTAAACCTCCACATTACGGTTCATTTTTAGACTGACCAGCAAAGTCAGAACTTTGGATTGATGTAGAAGTCATCTTTAAAATTTCTAACACAACATTCCCTTCCCATCTTATAAATTATTAGAATTCAGTTTAGCAGATTTGTTTTCACTTCAGTTGGGATCATAATTTTTATCACTAAAATATTTTCAAGAAAGAAAGCCAGGCGATAGATGTTCCTTTATGTATGTAGAAAGGGAAATTGTATCATCACTTTGACTTGTGCAGTGTACCCTTCTCTCATCAAAAGTTGTTCACTTAGGTTGCTATAAGGGGAAACCTGTTTGAATTCTGCCAATTTTTTTTAAGGATGTGAAAGGCTCAATTTTCACCTCAGTACCCTTTCATCTCTGCAGCCGTTCATTGAATTTGCCAATTACACAGCAATGTTGACACTCATTGAGTGACCCATAATTCAGACTGTGCTCTCTTCCTGCTAGCAGTGGTTAATGTGGGAGAAATAGAGCAAAGAAAGATTAAAGATGCAATAAAATAGTTTCAGACAGGAGTAAACCATTGGTACTCATCCATTTTCCCTCAGGTTTCATTAGGTATATCTATCTCTAAATCTAACCTAAAAATTGCTGAATAAAATTTTTCAGTTTTTTTTGACCACTTCCCCCAGTAGATGAAATTATCCTTCGCAAATAATTTCAGTGGAAGACGACAAACCTTTTGAATAGATGCATTCATGTATTTAAAAAGACATATCGTAATCCTTAAATATAATACAGAACGGGAGGAAGTTTCAAAATCCTTCATCGGGTATACTGTAAACTGTAAGGACTCTGTATTTTGTAGGCAAACAAGTGAATTGAATTCCCGATTTTATTTGGGAAATTGTTCACTCAGGCACTAAGAGAAACTCCCTTCTCTTTTCAAAGATTTCTGTGGGATCTTCAACATGTACCTAGTTTAACATCTCATCTGAAGGACTGCACATCTGACAATCCAGCACACTCCCAGCACTGCGCTGAAGTCAGCCGAGACTGTATGAGTTCAAAGTCTCGACATGGTTGCTTGAATTCACAACATGGAAGCGAGAATGCTGAGCCAGGCTTATGTATGCATGTAAAATATGCTTAAGAAAAACCTGTTTGACTATGCCTTCGGTCATCTTTCCCCTACCCACCCCCTCGACTTCCACTCCGAGCTAAGGTGCCCAGCTGGCATTGTTGAACATTTTAGAACGTCCACCCAATGTGAAAGGCGTTATATAACTGTGAAATTATATTTGTTGAAGTTGTATATGCCCTGAATTGGCCTGGGCCTGGGTTCTGCTGTCCAGAAGAAATAGACATCGAGGACTACTCTTTTTTTCTGTGGATGTTGAGGCCTGTTTACTGGTACTTGACAATAGGTCAACATTTGTGGTTACAGTGGCCTAAATTGATATCTTTTTCTGTAGTAATAGGATCAACCTTTATCTGAGTGTATTTACACGATTGGACTTACTAGCAAAGAAATAGGACAATTGAATGGTGGATCATTAACCCTTTTGTGATTCAGCGCACCTTTTCTGTACGTCACAGAATTGCTTGATGTAAGTTCCAGCTGGGCAAGTGTTCATCTTGTAAATGTCCCCTCACCATCAGGTTAAAGCAAATACTGGTAGAGGCACCATTCCATTTCAACATACAGCAAATGTTTAATGTTAGCTTCACAGGTTGCTGATTTCCCTCATGTTAATACAGAAAAAGCTTTCTAAAAGCCACATGATCTTTGCTACTGTGTTTGAACAAACCTATTTTAGAGGATTAACACTTCTTAATGACCCTAATCCCCCTTCAGAAGTGATTTTTTTTTACATTCTGCTGAATTCTTGAATTTTATTAGCAATAATGGGTTACAATTCCAAGGTTGGTATGCATTTCCAAATTAGCAGAATGCTTGCATCTAAAATGAGTTCCGGCAGCGACATTTACTAAAACTATTTAAAGAGCCAGCAACATGTAATTCTAACAGAGAGGAGGTTTTAAAATAAAGGTTTGATGTGCTGGTTTCAAAAAGGGCTATCTTTTCTGTTCAGGTGGCTCTGGAACAAAGATATTTGGGGGATTTGCTACATTTTTACCTACAGTTGTCTGTTCAGTAAATTGCAGTATATGGTAACCTGTCTGGTAGTTAAAAGAATGAATTGATGTATTCCCACCAATTGAGATTATTTTGCAGATATGCCACTTTAATTTAATCATACTGAAAGACAAAGCATGGTGAAGTATGTTTTGCTCAAAGAACTTTCTGATTTTACAAAAGAATTCTGACATATATTAAAAAAGTCTAGTTTCCTACTGGTATGGAGATCTTGGGTTGAGTCTTTCTCCCTGCTGGGTTACTCTGGTAATATCATTGGCGAGATATGTTCCTGTGCTTCCTGCAACAGTCCATAGGAAACAGCGGTGCCGTGACTTCAGACAGGCCTGGGGGCCGAGCCTGAGCTCCAGGAAACCATACTACCAGCTGGGAAATCTACATTCTAAGTATATAGAATGGTTTCCTGGTTCCCCAGTTCCCTGCAGATTTGGATTGGTACTCAGACTAGTTTGAAATTGTGGGGCTACTGTTTCCTTTGGATTTGCTTTGACAAGTGTCTCTGACAGCACAGGAGGGATTTAGGTACCTCTCAAACCTGCTTATTCCATGGTCGGAGATGCTGCCCCATGTGAAGGGTGCTATGTAAATGCAAGTTGCTGCTGTTATTGTTGTTACTTATTTCTCCTGTCTAAATATTTGTGCAAAAGTTACAAAATCGTAATTAATTTCAATAATGATTCCTAAATTCATATCAATAAACTGTTTATGGGGTCATTCTGGTAGGATTTTTAAAAATACAATGAGTTTTAATAATTTGCTCACACAGCCATATGGCTTTGAGAAAAAGGTGTGAGTGTTGAGCTACAATGTTCTAAATAGGGATTGTCTGTCCTTATTCTAGAAATGCACTGGGAATTGAGTTTTTTAAATCTTTTCTTTGCAGATGGTGACGATGACCCACAAGTCTCATGGGTAGCCTCATCTCCCTCCAGCAAAGATGTCGCATCTCCCTCTCAGATGTTAGGAGAGGGGTGTGACCTCAGCCTAGTGGATGAAGAAGGAGGGACGGGTTTGCCTTACCCTTGCCAGTTCTGTGATAAATCATTCAGCCGTTTGAGTTACCTTAAGCGACACGAGCAGATCCACAGTGACAAACTTCCCTTCAAGTGTACGTTTTGTAGTCGTCTGTTCAAACACAAGCGAAGCCGTGACCGCCACATCAAGCTTCACACAGGAGACAAGAAGTATCATTGTCACGAGTGCGAAGCAGCTTTTTCACGCAGTGATCACCTCAAAATCCACCTGAAAACTCACAGTTCCAGCAAGCCGTTCAAGTGCACCATTTGCAAGCGCGGCTTCTCGTCCACTAGCTCGTTGCAAAGTCATATGCAAGCTCACAAGAAGAACAAGGATCACGTTGCCAAGGTTGAGAAGGAGTTGAAGAAAGAGGATTTTGTTTGCGATTACTGTGATGACACTTTCAATCAAGTTGAAAACTTGGAGAAACATATGGCCACAAATCACCCACAGATTTGTGAGAAAGCAGAATTGCAGTGCATCCATTGCCCTGAAGCATTTGCAGAAGAAAATGCATTGATTAATCACATAGATCTTGTTCATGGGAATAAGAAACATAAGTGTCCAATGTGTCCCGAGCAGTTTCCTACTGTGGAAGAAGTCTATTGTCATCTCGATACCCATAGACAACCAGATTCGAGTAACCATAGCATCAGTCCTGACCATGTTACAGGAAGTGCAGCATCCATGAGCAGCACTACTCCGGATTCCAGTGCTTCAGTTGAAAGAGGTTCAACACCTGACTCTACACTAAAGCCATCCAGAAGTCAGAGAAAGCCTTCTGGATCCTTGGAAAGAGAAGGAAGTCAGAATTCCTGGTCACCAAAAGTTACCTACAGTTGTCCATATTGTTCTAAGCGTGATTTTAGTAGTTTGGCTGTTCTAGAAATTCACTTAAAGACGATTCACTCAGATAAACCTCAGCAAAGCCACACATGCCAGTTCTGCCTTGATTCACTCCCCACTTTATATAACTTAAATGAGCATGTCCGGAAATTACACAAAAATAATGTTTTTCCAGTAATGCAGTTTACTACAACTTCTACTTTTCACTGCAATTACTGCCCAGAGATGTTTGCAGATCTAAACAGTTTGCAAGAACACATCAGAGTTACGCATTGTATTCCAAATACACTCACTCAAGATGGAAACCATGCTTTCTTCTGTTCTCATTGCTCAATGGGGTTCCTTACAGAATCTTCACTTGCGGAACACATTCAGCAAGTTCATTGCAATGTGGGAAACTCAAAGCTGGAGTCTCCTGTAATACAGGCTACACAGTCTTTCATGGAGGTTTATTCTTGTCCTTATTGCACCAACTCCCCAATTTTTGGCACTATCCTGAAGCTGACAAAGCACATCAAGGAAAACCATAAGAATATTCCACTTGCAAACAATGGCCGGAAATCCAAGTCAGAGCAAAGTCCCGTTTCTTCCGACGCAGAAGTCTCCTCACCAAAGAGACAGAGACTGTCAGCAAGTGCAGCTGCACTATCAAATGGCGAGTACCCATGCAACCAATGTGATCTCAAGTTCTCCTCTTTTGAAAGTTTTCAAAGCCACCTGAAATCACATTTGGAAATTCTTTTAAGGAAGCAGTCCTGTCCTCAATGTAAAGAGGATTTTGATTCTCAAGAGACCCTTTTGCAACATCTCACCATACACTATATGACAACTTCTACGCATTATGTATGCGAGAGCTGTGACAAGCAATTTTCGTCAGTCGATGACCTACAGAAGCATTTGCTAGATATGCATACTTTTGTGCTCTATCACTGCACATTGTGCCAAGAAGTCTTTGATTCCAAGGTCTCTATTCAAGTGCATTTGGCAGTGAAGCACAGCAATGAAAAGAAAATGTATCGCTGTACAGCCTGTAACTGGGATTTCCGAAAGGAGGTAGACCTTCAGCTTCATGTGAAGCATAGCCATTTGGGTAATCCAGCCAAAGGCCGCAAATGCATATTCTGTGGTGAGACCTTCAGTACAGAGGTGGAATTGCAATGCCATATCACAACACACAGCAAAAAGTACAATTGTAAGTTCTGCAGCAAGGCCTTCCATGCTATTATATTGCTAGAAAAGCACTTGCGAGAAAAGCATTGTGTGTTTGATACCACAAGCCAAAATGGTACTGCCAATGGCATTGCATCATCTAATAAAAGAGTGGAGACAGATCTGCAGAACATTCTGATGAAGAGCCAAGAGGCTCTGAACAGCCATGAAGCTAGTGAGGATGACATTGATGCCTCGGAGCCCATGTACGCCTGTGATATCTGTGGTGCTGCGTACACTATGGAAGTTCTACTTCAGAATCATAGGTTGAGGGATCACAACATACGCCCTGGAGAAGATGATAGTTCACGGAAAAAAGCAGAGTTGATCAAAGGAACTCATAAATGCAACATCTGTGCAAGGACGTTTTTCTCCGAGAATGGACTTCGAGAGCACATGCAGACCCACCGTGGACCAGCCAAACACTACATGTGTCCTATCTGTGGTGAGAGGTTCCCTTCACTTCTAACCCTGACTGAGCACAAGGTGACACACAGCAAAAGTTTAGATACAGGAACTTGCAGGATCTGCAAGATGCCACTGCAAAGTGAAGAAGAATTCATTGAGCACTGCCAGATGCATCCAGACCTGAGAAACTCCCTTACAGGGTTCCGTTGTGTGGTCTGCATGCAGACAGTCACCTCCACGCTTGAATTGAAAATTCATGGAACATTTCACATGCAAAAATTGGCAGGAAATTCTTCATCCTCGTCTCCAAATAATCAGGCTCTTCAGAGACTCTACAAGTGTGCTTTATGCCTGAAGGAGTTCAGGAGCAAACAGGACTTGGTGAAACTTGATGTCAATGGCCTACCTTATGGCTTATGTGCAGGTTGCATGAACAGAAGTACGAATGGTCAGTCTTCCAATGTACCTCAGCAGGAAAGCAGTGAAAGAGCCAGTGCCAGCCTCCGATGTCCTGAGTGTGCTGTGAAGTTTGAAACTGTGGAAGATCTGGAGAATCATATCCAGATGGACCACAGGGAAATGACACCAGAGACGAGCAGCCAGAAAAAGTCATCGCAAGCATCACCAGCTCCCAGGGTAAGCAAACACTGCAGAAAAAAAGACAATATGAACAACAGATTTGTCTTGAATTTTCAATACTTTGTGGATAAATAAACTAGTACATATTTTTAAAAAAATCTTTTTATTAAATTGATTTCATCATACTGTAGAATATATGTTTATGAGATCCTAGGTTTTAATCTTGATTGTCACATGAGAGATACAGATGAAAGTCTGGTGATAATTTCATATTGTTTTCAATTACTGCCTTGACTTCATTTAGCTTGTCTATGTTACATTTCTAAATTGTATAAAATTAATTAAGGATGACATACTAAACATTACAATTCTTTATTGCAATTGTGTGATAGAAGAAGACCTATCAGTGCATCAAGTGCCAGATGACTTTTGAGACTGAGCGGGAAATTCAGATCCATGTTGCAAATCACATGATTGGTAAGATAAAAGTTTTTTTTTTAAAAATTACGCAGTGTCATTTGCGTTTTCTTTAAGCTAATTGTTAAATTATACATCATTGGCAGTACAGAGGTTAATTTCAATTACTGAGTTACCAGCTGTAACCAAGCTCTTTCATTGTGACAACTGATGCATGTTTGTTAAAGGATCTACAGAACTAGTTGAAAGGGAACGTTTAATTAAGGGTTTATTTTATTAAATTTAACAATTTTTTAAATTGAAGTCAAAATATAATTTTTAAATCATATGGTAGCCTAAGAGGTGAAAAATAAATGTTAATGTTTGCTTATGGTACATTCACTGCATTGTGTGGTACTGAGCTGAACAGACCAAGATCTCAGACAAGATACAGTAAAACCGTAATAAAAGGCATAATTGAAGGATGAGTTACTTAAGATGGGAGTGGTACTGTATCCTGTGGATCAATACTTGATCAGTTGTTGCTTTCAGGAGAAAAAAGGCAGAGAAGTATTGGGTGAAATAGATTTATGATAAGATTGAGAAATTATATACAGTAAAACTCACATACATTGTATCAGTCGGTACTATAACATTTAGTATGATTTATACGAAATCCAAGTTGCAGGCAAACTGTATAAGTCGTATAAAATCCGATTTAATCAATAATCTACAATGCTCATGCTTAATTAAGTACAACCGGTAAGTGCGTATGCGGTGACTGCTCAAGACTATGTTTCCATGTTTCAATTTAGCGGGCCGGTAAGTGTGCATGCGTCAGCGGGTCATGTCATCATTTCTCACGATTCAATGCAATGTATTTTTAAATCATGGCTGGTAGTGACATCATCATGGAACAGGTTTGAAATGTTATTTAGTGTGATACTGTTAAAATTCCGGAAGCTGAAACATCGCAAATGAACAATTTTGTGTCTGTTGATGTTAGTTTAACTCCTTCACCCTGTCGTGCTCTGCAACTCTCTCCATCAGCTCTTCAGAAGACGTCATCACCACTTGCTGTTTAAAGCTAAATCTGTGTTTTTTTTAAATCAACAGATAGGAATGAAAAATAATGCGTTCGTGATTATTTTTGAAAAGAAATCCAAATGGAAGAGCTTGTCTAAACAATTTCAGCAGCATGCTTCAAATGAAAAGAACGAGGTTCTCTATCAAATTGTCACAAAATTCTAACTTAATGGGAGGCAACTGTTAATGTGTCTCAGCCTTCTCTTGTTTGTGTTGCATGCTTTCCACTGCTGGTCAGAGGCAGCCAGGGAGCAGACATTTTGTGGAGAAGCTCCTCCCCAGTGACATGAAGCGACGCTGAAGCTGTGGGCAGCACACTCTATTCATGTTGTTGCTAGAGAAAGAGGCATTTCTAAGCAGAATGCAAGGTTGCTTCTGATCAGCCTTTTGAAAACAATAAAACAGGAGCCAGGAATGACTAAATGACAAAATAAGTGTTCATAAATCCTCCATTTTATAACATTATGATTTTTTTTAGCCATTCTATACATATCCCTCTTAAACCAAAGGCATTAACCAGTTCTCCACAGGTATTTAAATTTTTGTTTGCTTTGATGGTAGAACTGGATCCCGATAAATATATTACTAATCTATAGAGGAATAATGTCTGAAGTAAGTGTGATTATGGTCATTGGAATTTATGCTTGAATTTTATGAAGAATGTGTTGATCCAAGTTCCATATACTATATACAGCAAAATATAATCAATTTGATACGTGTGACATTTACTACAACTGGAATTTTGTTGTGTTTCAAGCATTCATTTAAATAATAATAATAATAATCCTTGCATTTGATATAGTGCTTTTCACGTCTTCTGGGCGTCTCAAAGCGCTTCACAGAATATACTGTAAAGTGAATTGACTGTATATTTTGTGGGCGTAATGTGGCAGCCAATTGCGTACAGCAGTGTCCCACAAACAGTCTTGGATTGAGTGACCAAATTATTATTTTTTTCTTGAGGCGTGTGAAGTAAGGAATCTTATTCAAGGTTTCGACCTGCTGGGAATCAAACTCAGGTCTCTCGCTTGCGAGGCGAGTGCTCTAACCATTGAGCTACAGGACACCTAGACCTTGAAAGTAAACCAATGTTTGAAGCCTACAGAGAAAACTGACTGAAATCTGCAAATGATGTGAATTTCCAAATAGCGGCAGCATATTCATGGGAGAATGGTGAGGCTGTGGGTCAGATGAAATTATAGTTCAGACATATTTCAAAAATATAATTTGTTATCTTTTATGTTAAAGGGTGTTTAAATCTTGAGTTAATTTTGTTTCTTGTTGCAGTGGATTCTTGTTTTTGCCTGGATCAGTTCGTCGCTTGTGTTGGAAGCTACGTGCAGATGATTGCTTCTACGCTCAGATAGTTTTCTGTGTTTTGTTTTTGGATGTGGTCATCTTCTCCACTTGTTAACATGGTTTATAACAAATGGTTTGGTTTTATGGTTTGTAACAAATCATGCTAGCAAAATAATTCAGCTGCTTCACAGTATTAGATGACTATTCACTGGCAACAACTTGTTTGCAACAGGATCTGGTTGGAGACAGGGTGGCAGCTCAGGGGGTGTCATAGGCTCCACTATTAAACATGAGGACGTCCACAAATGATAGCCACCTGATCTCACCGAATCAGTTGTATACTCGGTAACGGAATCCCCATGACATAATGGAGGCAATCGCACATACACAGCTCTTGAAAGACTTTGGCCTTCATAGAGTCTAACCGTTTGATGAGTGCTCTTATTTCATAATGGGGGGGAGAGGGAAGTTGATTGACTCTGCAATGCATCATAGTGGTTTCTCTTTGACAATTGTATTCCATGATATTCAGCAAAAGTAATAAATACTACAGGAAACCAATTAAGTCAAGTACTTATATAAAATATTTTGCAAAAAGTGGGGCCATACTTTTGAAAGTAATTAGGTCTGTTTTCCCTACACCCAGCAACTGTATTACTAACTGAGAGGCCAGGTACGCAATGTATTTTTTAAGCAGCTGCCAATCGTGTTGTAATGTGGCTGTTAGGAGATATACCCTTCATAAAAAATGTATGTATGTTTCCGCTCTTACCTCTCGGGAAGGACTTGACTCCATTTGGCATCTCACCCTTGTTGAGCGTGAGAATGTCCTGTCAGGAGAGTTGCACTGCAATACCAGGCTACTGCAGGGATTTAACTTGAATTTGTTCTCTGCCTTTATTACTTTCCCATCAAACTGCTTGTTTTAAGAATCATCGTTGAACAGAATGAATCATGGCTTTGCATGACTGTAAAGGTGGGCAAACCAGGGTCCTTTATTTTACACTTATCTTCACTTGTCTGAACATGTTTGCTAAAAGTGGTTAGGTGATACATTTTCTCTGGTCAAGCTGAGCTAAAGTTTTATTTTCAATATAGCATGAACAATTTTTCATTTATATAAAGTGTAATAATTTTAGACAATCAGTCTGCTTGTCCTGAATAATTATTTTCTTTGAATGTATTTTGTACCATGTTGCAAGTCCTTGTTGTGTGAATAGCAACACATTAAATATATTAAAACAAAGGTAAGATAATGTTCAAGGAATGTAGGGTTCACATTGTTGTCAGTTGTGTCTACTATTAAATTTAGTTTCCCACTAGACATCTCAGAATACCAATAGTAGCTGATGGAGTTGGATGTGAAGAATGAAGCGAATTGAAATAATAATATCATTTTTTTTTCATTTGTTTGTCTTTACCTATCTTGGGTAACTTGAGCAATCCACCCCCATTCCACAACCAATGATCTCTTTGCACGAGCAGGTTCAGCGCAGGGAATGGGCACAAAATTTGTGTTTAAACTATTTTATGGTTAAACCCAAACTCGTAAAGTAATTTGGGACAAAGTTTTTTTGAACATTCTCACGCAGCAGGAATAGAATGCAGTTGGATTTAAATTGTGGCTTGGGTTAACTATATGTATAGAGGGAATTGCATGTGACATTAATTATTGTAATTAACAAACCAACGAAAAGAATATACAATCACTGGAGTTATAAATTAATTGCTATCAACATCTCCATTATTGTAGTATGCGACTACCAGAAGGTGAACTAGATGGACCTTGGTCTTTTTTTTTCGTCCAGCAATTCTTATGTTCCTATAAGTTTGGCCACCTTATTTATTACAGAAAGAGGCACTGTCTTAGAGTGGTTAGAGCAGAGATTCACTCTCACAGGCTCGGAGTGGAGATCCAAATTTTCCTCATGGAGAACATTCTAATGCGTGATTCCATAAGAATATAAACTAATATGTGGGCAGTTTGAATGTGTTGTTTGTGGCATTTACATGTGGATTAATTCTTACCATTTTATAAATGATTATTCTTTGACGTGACTGTGAATAGAGATGTGTAATTTTGCAATTTAGTATTGGCTTTGTATTTTGACTTGGCAGATTCTTGGTTTGTAAATCAAGTCAGTTTAGTTTAATAATACTGGGTTCACGTGTAATGATTTTCTGTGCTGTAGTAGTTAATAATTATCCAAGTTAAAAAGTCTGTTTTGTTGTAGGTTTGTTTGAGTCTTGTAAGTAATCTCATCCTTTTATTATTCATTACATTCTTTTAATTCCAAGTTAAGAAAAATGAAGCTAGTCAAATAGATATTAATCTTAATCTTAGAATCCTGGCAGAAACTGAGCCCATTTCCTCAAAAGATCTGAAGACTGTGTGTGTGTGTGTGTGTGTGTGTGTGTTTGCTGCACGTAAGAGTTGGGAAAGGAAAATCAGGTGGTGAAGAACAGAAATGCTTAAAGGGACAGAGATTCCATGTAATTTCCCTTGTGGGATTGTTCTTGTTACCCATAGTATGTGTAGGGTAGTTTAATTTGAAGGATGAGGGACAATACCTAAAGCAGAGTAATTTACCACTGAAGATTGAGGTGATTAAACACATCTTAAGAAAACTATGGTTTTGAGTAAAGCAGGGTAGCACAGCTCATTGGAGAAATACAGTGCAGAACTAGAGGAGTAAACATAAATTGACTTTGCAGAACAAACATTTAGAAAAGTGCATTTAAGACATTCAGGAGTGCAAGCATTCGGCCAAATGCTTCTCTAGAGGGTGGGATGGTAAATTAAGAGAGGGAAGTTGCGTTTCTGAATCTCCTGGCATCTGATTTCAGAATGGCATTGGCAGAGGCTTGGGAGAAAGTTGTTTGCTTGGCAGTATAATGCAATACAACAATAGAAAGGCTAAGTAGGGTAAATATTTAGTATAAGGTTTCAAATAAAAAGTCCTACAGCTGCAATCACTCTTTGGCTTAATTATCTGGATTTCTGTAATTCTCAGGAACTTCGTATTGCAGAGCAGAGGTCTCTAGTTGAGTACGTAAACCATGTGTACCTAACAGTTAATTATCACTGCAAAAGAGAAAGAAAATCATAACACCTGTTGCTGGATTTTTTTGACAGGGAAGCTTTTTTCTTCCATGTCCCTTTTTTATGGTGAGAAAACATTATTGTGACATTTGTGGGCATCGCAACTTGGATAGAGCCATGACACTCATTGCTAAGAACTATTATGCCCTCAGTGAATCCAATGAACTCAAGATTAGATTGCAGTATAAGGTTTGCAGAATAGTAAAATAAAATTGCATTCTAAGTGCATGAGTTGAAAATATAATGGCTTTTCACATAACCACTTAATGGTTTAAATCTCTGCTCCTGGTGAGCTGAGAAAAAACAAGGCTGATAAATGTTTTCTATAAGGATTTTAAAAATGACATAACATTCAGAGTGAATCAGTGCATATAGGATTCACAGAATTATTTGTGTATGTCCCTGTCTAGCAGCTCCACCTTGAAGGCATTAGAGTAGCTCCTTCTTTAGCTTATTTTAGGTGTAAAAAATATGTCAAATCAGTAATAAATTATCACCAAATTTGAATTCCCTGCTGTGCTAATAGAAATGCTTTGATAAATCAAATGATTTGATAAATCAGCATATATTTCTCAGCCCAAAAATTATATCGTGTAGAGAAAAAATAGTCTTCGTGATTCTTACTGTGTAGAGTAACTTGATGTATCTCGATTGGCTACAGAAAATACCATAGAGCTGTAGTGCATTTTATGAGAACATTTTTTACCTTTCCATAGTTGTAATTGCTTGCAGAAAACATACACTTGTATATAATCCCCCTTTTGGTTTTGGTCTGATTTCAGCATTCATAATCAGAAGGTACTTGCTAATCTCTAATGTGATCTGTAAACACTTAAGTTTTGTAAAGATAGGAGTTAATTTTGTCAGCCATTAACTCCTTTTACATTCATTTCTATGCATTGATAGATTTAAACACGTCTGTGTGTGTGTGTGTATATGCATAGAGTAAATAGTGCAATTAAAGGTACCATTCAGTCTGTGTTGACATGGATAGAATTGCCCTTTAAAGGCGAGTGCAACAATAAATCTCTAATGGAAACATTAACATTTTTGATTTTGTGGGAAAATTTGAACATGGTTGAATGTCGTTTAGATAATTAAATATTTAATCTTTTGACTGATTCAGAGATCTTTATTGCTCATCTTAACATTATCGTAACACTGTGTGCAAAGATAGCTAAAACAGCATATAGTCGTAAACAGTAGGAACTATTTTTTGTCTACACTATAATTTTTGTGCTGAAAAATATATGCTGACTATATGATTTAGCAAAGCATCTCCATTAGGTATTTCCAAATGCATCACCATGCTAATCTCTTTAAATGCCAATTATTTCTCAGTCTTTTATGTCTGAACAATGCAAAATTGAACAGGGGACAGCTTAATCATCCTTTCTTTTCTCCATGTAGTGCATCTCCTGCTGAGCCTTTTTCAGGTCAGAATGTGTTGGGCACAGGGGGCCGAACTGTCTGCTAATGCAGCGTGGAATAAACTTTCTTAATCCTTAACTTGCCAGTGGTCAATCCAGTCAGTGGAAATTCATTTAAAATTCTTACCCACCTGCAAAAGTAGTCGTTCTTAAAATAATTTGAAGCCAAGAAACAAACTGTTTATAATGTAGTTCATTGATGCTGAGTGTTAGTAGACTAACACGCTACACACGGAGGTGTAAGACATGAGTGATTCTTTTCATGGTGTGCTCCCAACCACGGGGTGCTATGGAGAAGTGATGACTGGAGGCAAGGTGTTTCTCCAGAGGGGGATGGTAAAATTGGAAAACAAGTTAAGCTTGCAAGTTTTAAGATTGTGTACAAACAGCCATCCTTTTTTGATTGAAGATCCGAGATGTGTTGTAGAAAAGTGAACATTACACAGGGTTGTTTCATCAGTAACCCAATATGTAATTTGAGGTCTGTAAGGCCTCACCCCTGACCAATCTGAAGCAGTGTTGCTGATCTTAAGAAAGGTCGGGGTGGGGGAGTCTCGTGAGCAAGAATTGTCAACTATTATAAACCACTAGTAGTAGTTGTAGGCTGTGCTATTGCAATGTCATGTTAAATAACAAATCCCATAACTTCCACAGCAAATGAGGGCTGTTTGTGCACAGTGTAGAGTGATTGAGACTGACAGTGCTTTATGCATGAATGACCAAGAGAACGTAGGAAGTACTGATAGTCAAATAGTTTTAGTGCATGCTTTTATGGTAATAGGATAATGAATTTAAACAAGATAGCTCCAGTCAAGTTTTTGAGCAGAAAATAGAGACACATAATATGGGTTCTGCAACTCAAAATGGTGGAAAATGATGCATAGATGTCCTAATTGAACCTTTTTAAATGACAGCTACATAAATTAATACCTATAAGCCCAGTTATATGTTAAGTGGTCAAAGAGCTACTGAACAAGATGAGACACTGGTTACAAAATCTGTGTCATATTGATAGAATTGATTTGCCAATGTCTGTGTTTTGCAAGAGCAAATTCACAGGGTTGGACAGTTGTGTGATCAGAATCTTTAGTCATACTAATGAATACTCACTAGCATTTTTCTCACCAGCAAAAGGTCTTGCTTGGTTACAGGTAACATTATAATTTGAGTGGAAGATAATGGACCCAAGAGTGGGTTACAGGACTAACCTAATTAAAGGTTTGAGCTCATGCAGTTTATAAATGCTTCGAAACCCTTACAATCAGATTACGGTCTTGAACTCGTGCCATATACCTTCATTTATTTTACTCTGGGTAGAGAATGTGACCATTTAATTATTTTGTTTCTGCGAAAGACTCATTGTATTCGGCAGTCTCAGTGCCATGTTGAATGATGTTGACAGATGGCATTGTACACCTTTGTGTGGTTTGAAGTTACGTGAGCAAAGTAAAGACAGCATCACAAACATTGTTCTTTTTCATTGGCTTTTTACTTTTTCCCCTCTCTGTTAAGAACTTGCTGTTTTATTTCAGAGCTTTGGGACGTCCTCCCGACGTGAAAGGCGCTCTATAAATGTAATTTTGTTGTGGTTGTTATTGCAAAAAAAAATTATCCCACTTGTGTGAAACCTATTCTTACATTAGATTCTAGAAAAAGATCGAATAGCAAATGCTAAATTGTACGAATAGCAGTTTTGTGCATTCATTCCCAGGCCTATCTGTTTTTTTAATAAACTCTCAGTAATCCTAACAAATTAATTGGACCTTTGTGCACTATTTTAAATTGATGAAGTTAGCAAAGTCGAGTACTATGAAAATTTTTAGTCAATATAAGTAAAAACATAGTCCACATACAATTCATGTCAAAATATTTTATAGCAATTAAATTTTCTCACGGCATTTCAGACATTTCTCACAGCTAGATGTTTCATAATTAATCAGTAACCTGTAATTCAGATTTGGTGTTCTGATGTCAGAAGTTGCAAGAGCAGAGGTGAAGCATTTATATGAATTTCAAAAACACTCCTCTTCCATCAGTCTTTAAATTCATTTCAGAAAATCCATTTTAAAATTAGCTGTTTTCTTTCTTAAAGTCAGTGTTTTGTATGTTCTTACATTTCTGTTGCTCTGATCGATGTAGAGAGCAGCTCTTTATGTGCTGCTTGTATAAATCGTACAAATCCGATTAAATCAATCTACACTGCACACGCGTAATTCAGCACAGCTGGTAAGTGTGCATGTGGTGACGGGTCAAGACTACGTTTCCTGCAATTCAATGCATCTTGGTCATCGCCGCATGCGAACTTCCGGCAAGCATTGGAGTCGTGTTGAATCAGGATATGAAGTTCTTCTGCAAATGCATCGATAGATCAAGACCAGATTTCCTGCAATTCAATGCAGCCGGACAATAAGTGTGCATGCATCGACAGGACAGGGCATCATTTCCTGTGATTCAGTGCAGCCGGTAATTGCGGGAGTAATGGAGGATAGGGGAGCAGTGGTACGAGTTAGTAGGTGATTAATATGAGTATTGCAAAGAAATCTAAGTGGTTTTGATAGGAAACTGAATGGGACTCGGGTGGATGTACCACTTAGGTGATTATATGATTCATAAAGATAAGACTTATGCAAGTTTTTACTGTAGTAGCAGTTTCTACTAATTCTTATACTTAACAGCCTGCATAGTAACTTTTATTTTTCTAGGTGTGATAGGTGTTCTTAGTTTTCTTCGTATCTTCATATAATGCTGCAATCTCAGTTTTAAGTTTCTTTCCTCCTGAGGAAGAGTTTTGTCCCAAGTTGTTGTATGTAGCTGTGATTACACTTGTTTAATATCCATCCTGATATTATAGTGTTTATGTGCATGCCAGAACGTTGACAAAACACCTTTCCTGTAACACTTGTCTGAGCTGTGACAGTGGTTGTCAAGGTGCGATGTTTTGGAAGTCATCATTAGCACTGGTCTGACAGCATGCCTCAATCAATTCACAGGCTTAGAACATCTGTTAACTCATGCATCAGAGATAATACTTCATGCTAACCCTTAGTTCACTTACTGTGTGCTGAAGCTTACAACACTGCATCATATTTTTTGTCACATAATTAACCTTGAAATTTTTGAGTGGGATATAATTATGATTTACGTACATAAAGATTAATTCTGGCTTAAAACATTACTGTAATAATTGCCTTCAGTCAGTTGTGCGACAAATGTTTACCTAACCAGCATTGACTGAGATGGTGGTGTTTTTCTTTGAGGCTGCAACACTGCATGTCAGTTTGGGCCAAAATGAAACCTCTTTTGATGTCATTTGTGCTCTCAGATCACATTACACGAGCAATACACTTAGTATGCACAGCATTTTTATGTAGTCTATTCATATTTTGGAAATTGTCACATTTTGAGGTTAATTACTATGTTCCTACTTTGTAATGTTGCCACATTTAATCCTTGCATATCCTTAAAATGATGGAAACTGGATTAGTC
This sequence comes from Callorhinchus milii, assembly GCF_018977255.1. NCBI lineage: Eukaryota > Metazoa > Chordata > Chondrichthyes > Chimaeriformes > Callorhinchidae > Callorhinchus > Callorhinchus milii. The sequence goes on along the minus strand of NW_024704755.1, from coordinate 9,012,242 downwards.
ATGTTCTTTCTTATGGGTTATAATGCTCTTTTCTGTGGTTTATGAAGTATATGAAACATGTTTTATCCATGTAGCATTTAGAGATGTACTGCAAAGGAAGCAGACCAAATGCAATCAAACAATAAGATGCAATGAGATTGAACGCTTGTACGGACACAAGTAGCATTCTGAACGTATACGCTGATCAGACACTGATTGTTCTTTTAGCCCTCATCCAACATTTAGTGAGTACAATTAGGAAAGCTGAAAATAAAAGATGAGATCCACATTGTTCCTCTTGTAAAAGAGGCAGGGAATAGAGCCATAAAACAAATGCATAAATTATGCTTTGTATCATTGAATGATGACAACAAATAATTTTGCACCGGTACAAGAGAATTGATGCATGTTTAAGTGTTTTGTTTATCATAAGACCCAAGTAGCAGAAGCGTAAGAGCTTTTGCAGAACCATAATGAGTTAAGAATTGAATTGTGAAGATGTAAAGGTGAATTGTAAGTTAGCAGCAAAAGATATAAGTTAATGTGTATTAATTCATGTGGCAAAATCTTCCTTGCACGCTGCTTCACTTTCAACCTACTTGCTATTTTGTTTCCTGTGTAAAAGCAGTGCTGGAATTTCGAGCTTGCATTCCTGTTTGCACAGCGATAGCTAACGTAGTCTCACATTAGTCTGCCAAACTAGCAGCACAGGGGAGAACTTCCTGTGCAGATGATGTGAAAGTGTTTCTGTGATTTCTTCCTCTGTAGCTATCGGGAGATACAAAGCCAGGTCTTCAGGGATTACTCAGAAAGGACTCAATTATATTTATAAAATTTAACAAGTTGTGTGCAAGTATATTTGTGTTCTGTTACACTCTGGAGAATTGTGTACATAGAAAATATGAATTAACATTTCATATTTCCATACACTGCATTAAGTTAGCAAGAATGTTATTAAGCTATATCCTTAGAGTTTTATTTGTGCCTTTTTACCTTTTGTTATGTGTAAAGTTCCTTATATATATTTTCAAAGTTTCCCTCCTTCTGCCAATTTTATTGCAGGCAGCAATTTTCTTTAAAAGTTCACAAGTTTATTTTATCTGATACCTAAGTAATATTTAAACATTGTTCCCATGATCAGCTTAATAGGTGGCTATTCTTGTATTCATAATTATGACCCCAAAAATCTAGGTTTTGCTGTTATGTGTTTGGGTTGTCGCTTGTTAATTACATGCTTATATAATTGTTCATTCATTGATAATATTTAGTCTATATAGAAAAGATTGAGATAAGATGGTTTGACGAGTATCTTTTTCTAGTTGTGTGCCCACTACTTTTTGCTTCATGGCCCTCACAATGACAGACCTTTTATTGCTCTGAAGAGTCACAAATTTGTGCAATAAGATGCTGCAGAGATTAAAACCTCCAGACAATTATGCTCTTGAATATCCAGATGTTGTCATTGAGGTAATGAAAGGTGAGAGACTTAATTTGCAAGTACTGCCCTCTAACATTTCTGTTTGTTAATGGATAGTCTTGTAACCAATGGATCTGAACACGTGTAGCGCAACTGAACTTGTATTGTATCACGTAGGAAAAACTCGCCAAGTGCTTCACAGAGATGGAGTGACAGCTCAACCAGGGTAGATAATGGGTGGGGGTGGTAGAGGGGGTTGAAGTCTACTGTATCCATTTTCAATAGTGTTTAGATTTAGTTAAAATTACAATAGTTTTTACTGCACTTTCAGTTTTCGTTTTTGCTATTTTTCTTAAAACTGAGTTCATATTAACGCAGTGACGGACTTTAGATGATTTAGTCATTTAAATTGTTTTAAACTAATTTTAACTTTATTAATTGAAGGGTGAACACGGATGAAATGCCAATTAAGCTAAAAAAACACCACAGCTTAATATTGAAAAACTGAAGCTACTTTGTGGCACAATATCACAAATAATTTACTTGATAGAAAAGCAGGGACCAGCCCCCCACCCCCATGGTGGCACCACAAGCTCATAGCAGAATGGTGTATTCCCATGCATGGTGAGGTACAACTCTCACTGAACAAGCTTCTGGGTAAACAGCTGTGGGATCTATAGCAGTCACAACTGTGATCTTTGCTGAGAGCTGGATATATACCAAACAGTCTGAAGGCATTTCTGCAATATTAAATCGCATAAACCCTCCGATGCACTTCAATTTATTATATATGCATATCCATTGCCTCTTTTAAACATCTTTAATATAACTCACTAGAGAATTTCATAGCATGGTTTTCCTCTGATGCCAGATCAACTACCTTGCGTTTATAACGTTTTAGTTCCCATATTGGACAACACACCATATTCAGTGAGCACAAACCTCACCTCATATTTAATGGCACATAGAGTGGCTCAGTATGGAGTGGCATAGTTCATAAAAACTCTACAGTATTTTGAGAATCAAATGCAAAACAAATTAGTTAAGAGTCAGGAGTACACAAATGAGGGGAGTCTTGGGACTTATTCCCACTCTAGTGTATCAAATGTTTTACAGATCTAGAGTCTGTGTGGATAAAACCAGTCAGATTATCAAAATGTACATTTTGAGCAGAATCCAAATAAACCTTTTCAAGAGACAGCCCTGTTCACCTTTGACAAATGGGATTACCCACGAATTGATTTCCGTGGTATTCTTTAACAACAAAAGGTTACAGTGATTCTTTTGAAGGTGTGAGGACAGATGAGCTGCGGCACTCAACAGTCTTTCAATATCCTGTGTGGAGAAGGTTGTTTACACATTGCTAATGTTTTCTCACAAATGCAGGCAGAGGTGACAACTATAATCTTAACTCAATGTTGGCTGCGGTGGACTTGGTTTTGGCACTGGAGAAAGTTGGTCCCTTTCTTTGAAAATAATTAGTTATTATTGGAGTCCTGTAGCTCAGTGGTTAGAGCACTCGCTTTGCAAGCGAGAGACCTGAGTTCAATTCCAGGCAGGGCGAAACCTTGGGCAAGTTTCCTTACTCCACACAGAGCCTAATAATAATCCCTCCAAAACCAAAAAAAAAAAAAAAGAATAATAAATTGGTCATTTTCAATCTACGACTGTTTGTGGGACATTGCTGTGCGCAATTGGCTGCCGCGTTCGCCCACAAATATACAGTCAATTCACTTTACAGTGTGTTCTGTGAAGCGCTTTGGGACGTCCTCCTGACGTGAAAAGCGCTATATCAAATGCAAGGATTATTATTATTATTATTATTAATGCCTTATGTTGAAATTCATCAGAGTTAAGTTTGTTCAGCGATTGTTTTGTAGGAAAATGTGCAAGTTAATCTGATTAAGGGGAGTAATAATAATAATAATCCTTGTAATTGATATAGCACTTTTCACGTCTTCTAGGTGTCTCAAAGCGCTTCACAGAATGGACTGTAAAATGAATTGACTGTATATTTGTGGGCGAAACGCAGCCGCTAATTGTGCACAGCAGTGTCCCACAAACAGTTGTGGATTGAAGTGACCAATTTATTATTGGGTTTTTTCTTGAGGGATTATTATCAGGCTTGAGTAAGGAAACTTGCCCAAGATTTCACCCTGCTGGGAATCAAACCCAGGTCTCTCGCTTGCGAGGCGAGTGCTCTAACCACTGAGCTACAGAACTCCACAGACATCAATGAAGGTGAACAATCAACTCATCGAATTAAAATTAATTTGGATGAGGAAGAACTAATGGACAAAATCTATATTTCTTCAAAATACTTATTTGACTGCCTTTCAGTCATCTTTCCTTTGCCATCTCCCTTGGCTCCCACCCCGACTTCAGACACTGAGCCAGCCATGTCAAGTGCTTTGAGACGTCCTCCCTACATGAAAGGCAAAATATAAATGTATATTCTGTATCATTATTGCAAAATAGTACTTTGGGATCTTGAGATCCACTCGAACCATTAGAATAGAGGCAACTTCAGTTTAACATCTCTGTCTAAAGAAAGGACTTCCAACAACTCAACACTGGAGAGTCACCCCATATTTAGCAATAATCCTTGCATTTGATATAGCATCTTATCACATCATCAAGATGTCTCAACGTTTTTCACAGGTTATACTACAAAATAATGTGACTGAATTTTGTGGACTAATAGAAAAAATAGATTATGCTAAATCCAGTGTAAAATGTTAGAAAAATGAAAGTGGTCATGTCAGAATGTGGTAATTTATATGAGTTTGGTCTTTATATTTACGAGCCTTTTTCTTAGCAATCAATGGGAAGGTTGATACCGAATACAGAATATGATACCGGCTGATTGGTGATAACTTCTGTATCTGCTGCTAAGATCTCAAACTCTGCAACAGAGCCTCTGAACATGCTTTTAATGAAAGTAAGCTGAAATTCTAATGACTCAACAATAAAAGGTGCTTTAAGTACCTACAGTAGCATGAGTGGTCTCTGTATAATTGTCTGAGTCATATGTGCACCCGATTCCCATTCAGTTACTTACCAAAAAACACTTAGTTTTTTTACACTAATCATATTTTATAAATCAGACAAATGGATAAATCGTAAGGATAGTCTTAAATCCTATGCAAATCATCTTCTAACATGTAACACCACAACTGCACTCATCGGCTGCATGCAACGTGTTCCATTTAAAACAAACGTACGAAACAAAGTCTTGCCCCATCATCGCATGTGCATTACCAACTGCAGCGATGAAGGACTGCATGCACAGTACATTGAACTTCACTGAAACGAGCGCGGAAAATGAGGTACTTATTTACTGTTATTTATTTACTCCCGACGTGAAAGGCGCTATACAAATGTAATTTTATTGTTGTTATTATGTATTAGTCATATAAAATCCACCTAATACAAGTTTGCCTGTAACCTCATATATCGCAGAGTTAAATGTCATAGCCCTGATTGATATGACTTGTGCGAGTTTTACTGTATTAATAGTGACTAGTAATTTGATTTCATTGAAGTTGATAAGTATGATCTCCTAGATTACTTAGATTACAAGCACATCAAAGCTATACCTGGGCAGCAGTATAGTCATCTCTAATCTGATTTGTTTTCCGACGTAAACTAATTGATTTTCTGCTCCCTTGTTGATTGATATATTGATTGGTGATTCTGCAGATGGTGACTGAATTGCTGAAGTACTAACTCCACTGTGGTTTATTCTGGAGTTTATATAATTACACAACTGACTTTGTGTCGAGCAGACTTGGGTGTAGTGATCCTTTGGGTGAAAATGTTTCCCCTCTCCCACCTAAACTTAAGAGTAATCAACAGTTGAGAAAGAGTTTCTAAGAGAAGAATTCCCTGCTGCTTACTAATGCTCGAGTTTCCCCAGAAATAGTGTCTTAAGACCCAGTTCTGCTGAATGGAACATATTGTATTCTGACATTGAGGGCTGTAGATGGTCAAGAGATCTGGAATCTAAATTTGTATTCTTGCTTATATTATGGTTTCCAGAAAGGATCTATCTGTAAAATTGATTTCTAGTTCAAACATACTCCTAGTAAAGAAATGATCACTTTTGGGGGCGATGGCACCTCTATGTTGGCATAATCACCAAATATCCCACATATTGAAAGGAGGTTAGTACTGTCTTGCACAGGTATACCAACATTTTATATGGATCCTTTAGCTCGTTATCCAGCTAAAAATATAAATATGTATTTCAAGCAAAAAGTCCAAACTGAAGAATATTTTGGAGAAAACAGGTGGATATTCACTATTCTGAAGGGAGTATATTTTTTATGCTTCTGGGGCATTTGTTTTGGCTATACCAAAAGTTATCTTTCCCAGAGTTATCTATCCTCTGATCTAAGTATATTTGATTTTGTACGGAAAATAATAAAGTAAGAGAAGAAGATCCCTTTTTGCTTATCAATTTGAAAAAGACCAATTCTGTTGTGACACTTCAGTTCATTAATTGCCTGTAATAATCTGATGATTTTTAAAAAGGAGACAGTTTATTGGTCTGAATTATTATGGATCCTTGTGGGCCAGATGTCATATCAGTTGGATAACCTCCTCAAACCCATTGATCTAACCTAATCATTTTCCACGATACTTAGAATGATAGATGAGTACTGCCATCGTCATCATTGGATAAATATGCTGTGAGAGTGGTTTCTCATCAGTCCATGTATATTCTTTTCCAGTGGTAAAAGTAATGATTTTTTGATTGACTTGTCAATAGAAGCAACGCATCATAGAGCAAAATATCAGATGACAGGACATTCCTGTCTTTCCTTCAAGGCTGGTTAGATCACTTTTGGCAGGGAGGAGAAAAGCAAAATGGGTAAAAGCAAGTTTGTTGAATAGTTCCTGGTAATGAGTCCTTCAAATCTGAACCAAATAGCTGGTCTCTTGGATATCTCACACTCTGGATAATACCAGAGACCACTTAAATTCCCAAAGCCGTAACATTTCAACATTACCAATAGCTGTGCAATGTCATAGGCTGCTCACATCGGGTTCAGAACATGGCTTGAACAAATGTCGATAGTTGTGAATGATATGCTGATAATTTGTAATAAGTCCTGAACCACAAGTTTGAAATCCCAATATATAGAATCGCTTTGATCTTAGCTTTCTTTAGGGAGGTAAAATTAGTATTAATATGTGTTGAGTCTCTTTACAATCTCTCTCATAGCAAATGGCAAAATAGGTTCACAGAACAATTTCTTCTCTATTTGTCCCAACAAGTTAATTTTAAACAAAATCTAAATGGAAGGCATTCACCATTTGAGGTGTTCGTGGAAAGGAGGTACAGGCCAATATGTAAGAGGTGTGTAAGGGTCTGTAATTGTACAGTTACTTAGTTATCTACTAAGTTTAGATTTACTCTCCCAATTCTCACGTGTCATGGGCATTCATTGGTTTTCCCTGATACTCTCAAATAGGAAGCGTGACATTCATAAGGGTCACTGGCTTGTTGATGGCCAGGAGGCTCCGTCTGTTTACTTTCTATTAGCTTGAATCCAGAGTTGCTGCCTTCTGGTGGCATGTACACAGGATGAGCTTTCATTGTTTTGTTTCGTGTTCACCAATTTGGTTGTGTTTTTTTGATGAAGGCAGCTGAAAAGATGATCAAATTTGTGAACCAAGGAATAAATATTAGATGATCTCTGACTGAAAGGCGGTAACCACGGTGTTAATTGGGAAATGTTATTTTACTCAAATGTAGCTATGTCTTAAATCTGCCCTTATAGGGTTGACTACTTTTTGGTGTAGTCAAAATAAATTAATTTATTGAAAATCCAAAGAAATATTATTGTCACTGTCAGAGTTGTCAACATTAAGAGTGATATTGGTCATTAGCAAGATGTCATGAACTGCAAACTCATTTAAATACATGATGTGGTGAAGTGATGCATATCAAAATAAGCCACATACAGTAAACTCCTGATAGCAAGATCCTGTAACTTGTCATTACCGCTTAACAAGCCATGCTGTCAATATCCCGGCTGCTTCCAATGCAAAATGTTCATAAGGGACTCAGCTTTGCTTGTCACTCTGCTTAACAAGTAACTAGTTGCACTCTAGAAGTATTTACAATGCAAAATTGATTGGATAACTAGTCCTATAAGATGGCGTCTTGCATCTCAGAGGCCTCCGATCCTACCCTGTGATTGGTGCATTGCAGAGGCCTCTGGTCTTTTGGAGGGTGGTGTCATGACCTCCTGACCCACCTCCCACCTTATTCTGTGACAGGATAGGGTGGGAGGCCCTCCAATAGACCAGAAGCTTCTTATGACAGGAAGGAGACCATGGGATAGCCCTCAGGTAGACCAGGGGCTTCTGAGATGTATCTTGAACATGCGCGTCTGCCGAATACCGGCACCAGCCTCAGTGCCCCGATTGTGCCCCTGATGGCCTATGCCTAACTGATCACTCCGGATAACTAGTCGCTGAGCCCTTGTCCCTTGGAATGATGAGTTTACTGTGTTTAAAATAAATGAGTGCTCATCATGTTTAATGAGTGACATTATATTCTGCTTGTGGCAAATATATGTGCTCTGAAAAATTTGAAACTCATGTCACATTGCACTGATATATTTTAAATAGCAACAATATTTAAGGAGATTTCATTGAGGATGTGATTCCAAATAGATATCGAAGAAAGAGGAAGTTCTTTTTTATCTAATACAAGCCAGGAATGAGAGGATAAGTATCCATGCTTACTCCAAAGATAGGATTCATTCAAAAATTATGGATTATAAACTATTTAAATTTTTAAGGGATTATTTCATTTGGTCCCAATTAATTCCTGATGTATTCCAGTGGAAAAAAATTTAATATTTAGATTGAATGGTCATAAATGTCTAGACTGATTATCTACTGAACAATTCGAGTCACATGTATATGGCAGTGTACATGTAGTTAAGTAAAGTGACATTTTGTGATGAATTCTGATGGTGTCTTTCATATAGCGGTGAAGTGTAGTTGGCAATGTTTTTTTTAATAAATTCAGTGTTAATATCTTATTGGCATACAGTTGATCAAGTAGTTAGGTGCTCAATGGGCCAGAGTAATTTCAAAGTAATTCTGTTTTACAGTGTGTTATTACCTAAAGAAAGCCTGATAATCAAGGTTTGGTTAATAATTTTAATTATTGTGTTCTAACAGGACATGTTACTGGTGATTAGGATCAGTCCAAGCAATTTAATTATGCTTAGAAAGAACACTCTAATGTTTTGAACTTTTTTTTGGCTACAAAAACTATTCCAGTAAGATGCTGCTGTATAGTAATGAATAGAAAAGGGACTAATTATTGTTCAATAGGAATTAAGGAAACCAATTTCCCTGCACTATGATCAGTAAAAACAAATACTGTATTTAAAAAAGAGTGTACAATTAAACACTATCAATTTTATTCAATATTTATTTAAAAATTAATGCCATAAAACGAAATCTCCAAAGATTGTCAAGCCAAATTAGTAATGGAAATCAATTCTGCATAGGCTTTTGCAGAGATTGGCATTTCTTCATCCAGCCATCACGGCAGCTGGACTTCATTAACCACTGGTGTTAATTACTGGGAGACTGTTAGTTCAGTCCACATGTACAGACACTTGGGGTAACACAAAAGAGTCACCTTGAAACTGAAAATTCTCTGCAGACTCGGACTACCAGTGAATACGTGAACGTCGATACCTTTAGGTTTATTTTACATTTATATCCATGTAAAATCAGAACCAATTACCTGAACATTGAATATTGACTGGCGGAGCAAAGTATAAATTGAGAATCAGGCGGTCAGGTAAACAGCATGTAATTTGAAAGCATGTTCATCTTTTATGCAGAATTGGAATTCTGGGCAAAGCCCAAGAAGTAGGTTGTTTCTTTTTGTCTTTAATTTTCCGTCCACCCCATTGTCTGAATTTTCTGCAGAAAATCGATGCATCCTGATTCTGTAATTTCCCATGGTGCATCACTCAGCGCGCACTGCGCCGGGAAAGGTGACGTACCCGGTCACGGCCGCCTGAACTACTCTGTACAGAATTCATTGGAATTTCACAACCTTTGCAGGATTTTGTGAAAACACTCATTTGTATCTGTGCAAACCTGCTAATGGCGGATGCCTGGTTTGTGAATCCCACCTACAATCCACGTTTGTTGTGGCGTGGAAAGCACTGTTAATAATGCATCTGCGAAACTCAGCTGCAAGGGAGCCAAGTAATTATCCCACTGTAGCGTTCCTTGCCTCAGTGTCATCACAACTGGGGCTTCATTAAAAGTCCTAACAGTTGAAATGTTGTGCAGTGTAGTCTGTGTATATATATTTTTTTCATTTAAATTATCAACCATGCCATGGCACAGAGGTAATTTGACTTTTTGAAACCCACGGAGCCCTGGTGTATTTCCTTCCAGCTTCACCTTCAGTGCAGTACCAGCTGATCAGCCTCAACAGAACAAAGGGTTTATCTGAAGCTATGAAGCATATATGAACCGGCTTCCACCCAAGAAAAAAAAATCAAAGGACACAAGTAAATGTGTTAATTCAGAGCAAAATACACACAGCTAGACACTAAATCTTTACAGGGATTTTAGCTTTTGAAAGTGATTCTTTGATCATTGCTCGAAACAGATTCTCTTCCTGCACAGTAAAGTAAGCCATGGGATGCACATTCACAATGAAGGCAGGACCTAGTTTCAAAACTCTAAGGACCTTTTACATTTCCATCAATCTGATCCCTTTTCTGAAGAAAGAACTTATAGGTTGTATTTTGCTATTGCTCAGCCACCAGGTTTGCAGTTGAAATGGTGAGAAAAGGAAGTGTTTGAGTATTGTGCTATGAAGGGAACAATCCTGCAGTGAAGCAGTTGTGATATTAGAGCGGCTCTCCTAAGAGATCCCATGGCTCCTGTGTACTGATCGTAGTGGCACATTCCCAGACAGCTGGTCGCTCAGCATGGGCTGTGCATGCAGCTAGGAAGCTAGCGCGCTGGCGGAGAACAGGTAATGCTCTAATTTCCCCTGTGCAGATGCGCCAGGAATATCTTAATTTATTGGTGTGCTGGCATGCAAGTGGGATGCCGGCTGTGCAGTCTTGCATATCTGTTAGCAAAATGAACTGGTGGGTGCTTTTCTTTCATTGTGCTTAGTTTGAAATCATTGCTTTTTATCCATTTTATATAATGTTCATACATACAGAGGTGAGTTCAGTAAAATTCATAACTTTCTAAGCTAAGAATTATTACATAAAAATAAAGCTTGAACTTTAGCAATTAATGGATTAAGACAAAGAAGTTTTATACACTAACATTTTTAAAGTTTTTGAAGTTGATGATATAATTTTAAAAATTGCACAAGTAAATCTATACCCTAACTGCATCCTGTAATATACAGTGATATTGTACAGGAAAATAAAAAATTCACATTTCCACACAAAGAAATGATTGCATACCAGTGACTATATGATCCCCTGAAAAACAAAATCATACATAGGTTAGATTAGAAGTTGATCACTGTATACAGTTTCCATTTTATAGCCTTTAACACATTGTGTTTCCTTTGTAAGTAGGACCACTGTTTAATGGCCATAAAACTGTTGAAAACCTTAAACCGTCTTTTCCCTAGTTATTGTGTTTTTTTACACACGTATTTGTTATATTCTTGAGGCTAGTATCATCACCAGGACCTGGAATGTGATTATCAAACTCCTCAAGTTAAAAACAAAGAGCAAAAGCAGTAGGACTGTAGCCAGTCACATTTTAACTGAAACGAAACATAATAGCTCTATTAGTCATTTGTCCACATCTATCGCATAAATCCAATGTTCACTAGATTTATTCAGTGAATCATAGAATTATACAGCACAGAAGGAGGCCATTCGTCCCATCGTGTCTGTGCCAGTGTATGGTTACCAGCGCAATACAAAAGCAAAAGCACTACCAATATGCTTTTTTTCCCCCATCAAATTTTTCCCCTTCTGTCCTGAAAGCACTGACTGAAGTGCTCTGGTACGTTACCCTGTGTGAGGGACTCTATATTAATGGAAGATGTGTCGTTGTTGACTCATAGTGCCCATTGTTTTACGGACTCTTTGGTACCTCCAATTGACCATTCTTCACCACAAAAGCTAATGCATTAATTATCAGCAGGATAATCAACAACAAAACAATAATTTTCAGTTACCATCTCTTCCACAGCACTCTACAAAACAAATTAAACTTACCATACAAGTCTACTCTTATCTCACATCACATTAAAAAAACCACACAAGGTCATAAGCTAACTTGGTATGGAATAGTTTCTGTACATTACAAAATACTCTTCTCACCACCATCAAAGCATCACTTTGTGCAGATGGACATTTCACATCGTTGTTTGCTTCTGATGTCAGGCATAGCGAAGGCCCACGTGCAATCCGGAGTAGCTTTCCAGACTTCAATGAGAAACCATGCTTTGTTACAACACCTACAAGCCAATCCAGAGTCAGCCAACCAACCCTGGAAAGTTGTCTGCTGGCCGAGCACTTTGCAGTCCACAGGTGGCAGTGTTTTTTTTCCAGAGTTAAGAAACTGGATCAGTAAAAGACTTTCTTACCGACTTTATTAAGTTAAATTATGCATTAAAAGTACCAACACCTCCTCATCCTCCCTTACCCAAATGGAACAAAAAAGCACCAGGCACTATTAGCTTCTCCTTGCCCCATGCAGTACACAGCATGGAGCTGGCTGAAAAGTAAAATGCCACACGTTTGGGAACACACAAAATAAAAACTGACACCCTCACCCATGTGGTTCTGACGAACAGAAAAATGCTACTGCATTTCTAATAATCTGTTTATTTCCTAATGCGTCTACTTTTGTGATGCACAAAAACTTCAAACACCAGCATATATCTGGCATGGATTGCATTGATATTGTCAACAATATCTGGTACAACTAAAGCTGGTTGACAAAAGAAACTTTGGATAAATTCTTGGTGTAAAATTTACACAGTTTACAATATCCAACTGCCACTGCAATTGCACTTTGCTTTTTCTTTCTCATTTCTAATTTGCAAATTGAAGTTAACGTTGGGAGACATGCATTGTATAACCGAATTTCTCAAAAATTCAACTTTTACATTATAACATTTAACTATTTTTCTGCATTTAAAACATTAGTCAGAGGTTTGAACCAAAACAGGTTAATTTATAACTTATTGCATACGGCGTATCATTTTATTTTGCATACCACTTTAATAGAAAACTAATACATTGAGACAGTTTATTGCTTAGTTGTATTTTAAGGTGATCTCGAAGGTACACTATATTTAGTTCTGTGTAGGCTTGTAGCAGGATGCCAATTCTCAAGGTAATTATATACTTGAGGGCAAAGTGAGAAATATTATGTACAGTATAAGATACATAATGATATAATGCTATTCTCTTCAGAGATTAACATTTTTTAACATCAAACCTGCAGGTTATGTGTGATAACGTAGTCAATTTACCCAGTTACTGCTTAAGTCACAGAAAATATATTTGCAGGGCAATAGTGTAACTGAAAGGTGAGGTAGTTTACACAAGTGCTAAGCAAGAATGTTTTAACAATAATTCCTGCTATATTATATTTCACTTGAATCATGCTATTTGTGTTATTGAAAATAGCAAGATTGAGAGATAGCTTTCGATTTGTATAGCAAAATTTTGCATTACTGACACTAATTAATAGTAGAGAGCTATTGCAGTTGTTCAATGGTATTTGCAGTCTTAAGTGATTTCATGAGAAAATCCAGTCCCAATTTTCCTCAAGTTGGCAAACATTATATGATGATCAATGTGGAGCAGCATTAGCAGAGACTTCATAAGGGACTTTGTACTTCTAATGAAACTGTTCTCTTGCGCAAGTGTTATGAAATGAAATGCAGAGCGTTGAGGACCCACAACATCATCAAAAGCTGTTGCCGAGAAGTGCTTTTGATAATTGTCTTGTTATGTTTAATTCTATTTAAATATAGACACAAAAGCAAACTTACCTTTTGGTTTTGGGAGGAGGAAGGTGGAATAAATAATTGCATTTCAATCTAGGTTGGATGAAAATGATTAAAATTCTCCATTGGCTTTGTGCACTGATATGTTGTCATCAACAACAGGAAAAAGTGTAATTATTATAAAACGCTAGATGTATTTAGCAGCTTGTGTTGCTCTTAGGAGGTTTTTGGTTGTGAAAGGGGAATCGGAACAATCGTGGAGGATCCAATTAGGTAAAGAGTTAATGAATGAGAAATTACCATTTGGTACACAGAGGTGATATAATTAATGGTCCACACACTGTTCTGCTGGGAACACAGAAGAATGGAAGGTTACTTGCAATGCATTTACTACTAAATTAGACTATTTTTGAGATTGAGAGGGTTTTATATTGTTTGTTTTTGCCACATACCTATACACAAGATATTTTGCCTTTAAATCTTCTAGTTTTGTTTTGCTTGAGTTAGAGCTCATAAATACGTACCCAGCATCTAGTATTTTTAAGAAAGATATTCAGGAATTACATACCACACAAAATAACATAGCATGGAAACAGACCAATTGTTTCAAATAATCCCCCCCCCCCCACCCCTCAATCCTCTCCCATACCCCTATATTTTCTTCTCCCTTATGAATATTTTGTAAAGGAAGCAACTAGCTTGAATTTGGTAATTCACCTGAAAGCTGAAAAACTTAAAAACCTTAAGTGTACAATGTTAAGTAAGTGAGAGGCTTTCTGTGAATAACTTTTTTTTTCGTGATTTAAAAAAAATCTTCTTGACTATAGTTTTGCTCGTTTCAGTAAATATTACTGGATTGATTTCTTTGGTCTGAAAATCTATATTTATGTGACAGTAATTTTTAATTTATTGGAGAGTGTAACATTTTATTGTACTGAATTGTCAGTATTCAGAGAATAAGATTTAATAGAATTTTTGAAGTGCTGTAATCCAGCTATCACAAGATGCAACAAAGAGACAGGAAATGAAATATTTTATTTGAAAGAATTACAGATAGACTCACTGGGCCTTTTTTCAAATAATATATGGAGAGAATCACTTATTTCATTCAATCAAACTTTGTTTTTAGCTACAATATGTATGGGAGAAAAATACAGAGCAGGTCCAAAAAACGATTAGTGATCACTTAAGACACATGGTTTAAATTTGAAAAGCCTTTACAAAGTTTTTGATGCTCGTGCAGACTTTTATAATCTGTATAATTCCTCTCTGGAATTCAGTTTTCATATTTTATAAAAATATGTTTAGCTTGATATTGTTTCTGTACCTCTCTAGACTCCATTTCCCAAATGGATGTTGTTTGTTCCAAAGATAATAACTGAAGTATTTATCTAAATAATATGCATCTGCCTATGGGTTCTTACTAGTTTTGTCATAAAGAAACAAGGTCCATTGTAATTGTTCAGTATTCTATTGGAGAAACATTGTTTTGATTCAATCCCTATCTTTCCCTCTTGAAGTGTTCATCAATAAATTATTATTAAATTCAATATTTGCTACGCAGTTTATTGAGTTTGTTTACAATATATATGCTTAGTAAGTGAGATACCGTGGACCTAACAGAAACTCATCAACTTGTGCTCCTCTTTCTTTTTGGTGGTGAAACAATACCTTGTAGCAAATTTTGCAGAGATTTCGATATCTTCCTGTAACATTGGTGTCTAATGTATCTTTGTTTACGTTGGTGAACTTTTCATTCCAAGCTTATGCTAATGTCAAGTGTAGCACAAATGGTTTGCCAGCATTAGTGAAGAATGCATTATAAGATCCCACTGTCTTCAGAGTTAACAGCTAGATATATTTGGCAGCCTGCATTTAGACTTATGCACAGTATTCTCTAGTTCTCTAGTGTTTCCAAAAAAAAATCCACTGGAAAAGCTTTACCTGCTAAATAGATAGTAATGGCATCTTTGCGGTGCCATTTCTAAACCAAGTGATGGGTCCAAACAAGATCGTTTTGAAACATTTTTTATTGATGACAAATCTAAATTTGAGATTCTCAAGATTTGTTAGTGACGATATAGAGCCAATGTTTACATCTTAGGCTAAAATGAGAAGTTATCTTTCAATTTACATCTTCCATACAATGCTCATCATTGCACAATGCAATCTCTCAGAATAGAAGAATGAGCAATACGAATAAGTAAATACTTATACATCTAGGTGATGTGTATCTCAGTGTAGTGTGGACTTTAAGGACCAAATTTTCAAACTATATCCAAACAACTCAGATTTTCACTGGAACCTTTTTTATAGAAATAACATGTGCTACTTTCAATTGAAGCCAATTCAGAATGCTGTTTCTGCAAACAAATCTTCATCAATTAGACGGCAGTGTTGGAGTCTGCAGCAGATGTATTGCATGTTGTCAGAAAGAAGCTACAACCATTTAGAATTTTAAGTTTTTGTGCAAAAAAAAAAGTTTGATATGTTAACCCAAACTGTTTCTGGGTTAGCCAAGGGAAGCCAAACCCATGGGAAGCCAAAGCGAATTGTAATCTTAATTTGTAAGGTTTGCTCACAGCAATCTGAAACTGCCATAAGAGAAAGTTCACACATGCAGAAGGTTATAGAATGTGCACCAGGTTTAAAACTTGTATGTTTACCTTATCCAAAACTCCGCCGCCTGCATTCTCACCCACATTAAACTCCACACCATGATTACTCCAATCCTTGCCAAACTCCACTGGCTCCCTGTAACAGAGCGGATCGACTTCAAGATCCTTACTCTTGTGTTTAAATCCCTCCATGCCTTGGCACTCCCTATCTCTCCAACCTCCTCTCTCCTCATAGCACTACCTGCTGCCTCCGCTCTACTGGCTCCGGCCTCCTCCTTGTCCCTCGAATCCTCCACTTCACCATCGGTGGCCATGCCTTCAGCCACTACGCCCCGAAACTATGAAACTCCCTCCCTCAATCCTTTCACCTTGCCCCCTCTTTCTCCATATTCACGTTGACCTTCCTATTTGACCGTGCCTATGGTCACCTTCCCCCTCCCCCTGGCTCGGTATTGGGCCCCACCATTGTTAAGTGTCCCGGGACGCCGCCCGGTGTGGAGAGCGTGGAGAACAGCCAGTTGTTATTATCCAGGCAGTGTGTAGCCATGTGATCTGCATCTACAAAATCTAAATATAGACTCCAAATTCACAAATGAGATAGAACAGGAAGAATGTAAAGATGCAACTGCCTTTGTGCTGTTGTAATGCTTTTGAAAATTGTACCCTCCATCCTTTGTTGACCTGACAGTGCTAAGCAAAAGTACCTTGTGGTCTTTTTCTTGTTTATCCGAGTCACCTTAGTGCATCAGTAAATTGTCTATGCAGCACATGTGCATTGTACACAAGATTTATTGGCTAGCAATTTATCTCATCGTACTGCTGGTTTAATCAATAGTGTGTAGTTGAAAGTGATTTTGGACCACAATTCAGTGTCAACTAAATCAGGTTTAAAAAAAAATTGAGATTGCATATTACTTTGTTTTTCTTTTGGTTTGCTTCGGTTTGTTTTTCTCATTTTTTGATTTGTTTTAATTGTTAAATACAAGTTTCATCTGGGAATAAGCTTCCAGGTAACTGTTCATAAGAGAGTACCACTCAACACTGGGCTTGATCTGAATGACCATTTCCTTTTCCCTCCTTCCCGTACATTTGTTTCTGAGGTACTAAATCTCTGTTAAGAGCAAGCAATTTTGATTATAAACAATTTTTCTTTTTGCTCTCGGGGCATTTCAGTGAGCTAAGATGATCTTGGACCCCATTGTCCTGTAGTCTCCACCATTCATCAACCATTAATGGTTCATGGTCACATAACAAAAGCCCAAGAACGTATTCCCAGCCTGCTCTAAGGGTTTGGGAACTTTTGAGTTTGAGAAAGGACAGATAATGTTCAGAAATATTTCAGATTAAATACCACATTCCATGCTTGTGTATATATGAAATTGACAGTTATATCGTGGCGGTCAAGAACAATTTGAAGGATCGAAGGATCAAATTCCAAGATCCTCGTCCTCACTTTCAAGGCCATCCATGACCTTGCCCCTCCCTATCAACCTGCCCGCTCCCTCCGTTCAGCGGGCTCCGGTCTGCTCCATGTCTCCCATCCGACAGCCTTACCATCAGTGGCCGAGCTTTCAGCCTCTCTGCCCCCACACTCTGGAACTCCATCCCACAGTCCCTTCGCCTCACTTCCTCCCTTGACTCCTTCAAGGCGGGTCTTCTTTGATCGTGCCTTCGGTTGTCCTCCCACCTCTCTGCCTTCCCCTACCCCACCCCTCCCCCATGCTCGGGTGCTGACCCCTGACTGTCCAGCGCTTTGGGAAATCCTCCCGACATGAAAGGCGCTCTATAAATATAATTTTGTTGTTGTTGTTGAAAATGTTGGTGAACTTTCCAAAACCAATTTTAAGTACATCTTATGATATATGCCAGCCTCATTTCTGGCATGACCCACTTTATAACCCAAATAGTTATTTGTCTTAAAGTTATCGGGCAAGCTGATCCTGTTTCCATACAACAGATTTGCAAGAATTCAGCAAAAGAATGTCAGATTCAAACACCACATTACATCCTCCTGTTGAGAAACTCCTCAAACATGCCGCACAGTGAAATTCATTCATCATTTGCTGAAATTCATGTAAAGCCAAGGATATATACTTAGGGGAACAGTGTTTTGGATATCAAAATGCAAGAAGTGAAGAAGTTTGAATTCCAAAGAAGAATTCGCAAAAAAGAATATCCCCAGTTATGTGTTTCAGGACGATGAAAGTGATTAATATCCTTAAAAACGAACGACACTTATGATTTAGGTATGTGTTTTCTCCAATTTGGGAAAGTAATGTATTTTAGAACAAGACACAAAAAGGGAACTAATGTGACAGCCTGCCAAGGTTGCTCAGTGGGTACAAGAATAACTTTATAAAGTTGTTATGGAGAGGTTTATGGCTTCAATGCCTCATAGATGTTATAAACCAATTGGGGCATGATTTCCCATAACCCCTTGGTCATAATAGTTCTACTTGCTTTAAAAATAATAAATGATTTTGTTGAGTCTCAGTTCTTCTAGAATTACCTCCTGTATATTTTCACATGGGGTGGGGAGAAAAATGGTTATTTAAACGTAACAGTTTTTAACTAATGAAGAGACAAATGCATTAGACAAGTCTAATGATATTCTGATAGTTCAGCACCCATTGAGATTTAGGGCGTAGGAATCGTGACCATCTGAATATCTATCCAAATAATGAATCTTGTGAATCCTTGCTACATACAGGGAATTAATGGTGATGGAGGAAGGGTGGCTTTTTTGTTGCAAATGGTAATTATACAGACAGCTCTACTTATGCATATCTTATTAGTAAATTTGGGAAAGGTGTAGAAGGAATCTGTATAGCATCTCCATTAGTGTGTTATGAAGTGCGTTCAGTTATGAGCCTATTAAACTGCTATTTTGATAATTAAGCCCACAGCTGTTGTGAGGGCGTTGGGGGCAGTAGCTGATGAAGTAACAGACTGCACCGTGAATTGACTAAATAGAGAAACAAGGGAAAATAAAGAGGGACTGAATATGAAGTTCTTGTGTACAGAATGTATGCCATCCCTACAGAACCATGCCATAGATTCTATTTTTGACCTGTATTGTGTATAGGTGAAGTCTGGAACTCACTCAATGTAATGAATTTGAGGCAGTGAATTTTTCTACGTACTCACATAGCTGGGGGTTTCATTAGAAAACAGCTGGAGGCTAAGGACTGACAGTTGCTTTATAAACAAAGCCCCTTGTCAATTGCTTTTTCCCCTTTGAAACATAGTGGTTAGTCTTCCAGTGTGTGGCCATTAATTACTTTTACCTCAGGCATTACTTGTTCAGAAATGTTTATGCACTTCATCTATACTGTTTGGACTAAAATAAAAGTAAATCTGGCGAGATGAATATGTGAACCTGTGATATAAGATCATTAGGTATATGCAACTGTGGATTATTATGTGATTTCATTTTGCGTTACTTATATCGTCATTAGAATGGGCAGGAGGAAAATGGAATCATAATTTCTGTTCTGCCATAACCCATTTACATGCATGTAGTTTAGCATTGCGATGATGTGTACTAACTAACTGAGCTTCTAGGGAATGTCTGTGAAATAAAGTATTGCCAGTCCATGTTCAGTGAAGTGCTTTGTACAGAATATTACTGTCTTAACAATAGCTGATTGTTGGAAGTCACCATTGAAGTGCAGTAGTATGTTTTCTGTAGGCATGTTTTTACTACAATTATGGTAAAGTACATCTTTTGTTTTGCATAAATTGTACAGAGTGAGCATACATGTTTCGGGAATAAAAACTTGGAAATTGTGCACCATGATTGCTTTTTAATCGAATGGTTGCAAGAATGGAAACTTATGTATAAAATTACTTAGCTTTTCAGCATCCATTCAACCTGTACACTTAAGAAAAAATCAAATACAATTATCTGTCAACAGTAAAATGAATTGATGAACTTCTGCTTTATCTATTTGCCTACAGTATGTTAGAGAATTTCAAATTATCCCCTGTGTGCTGTACGTACTGAGATCGACACTTATTTGTTACTCGATTATAACAGAATTACATAAGAACTATTGATAAAAGGAAAGGATCTACTTCATCTGTAAGTATAATATTACTAATATTAACATTAAAAGAAAATTCCCATTCCTGTAGTTTAATAGTTTATCTGTATGGAATGCAAGTTTTTTTTTAAACAACTCACTATTTAGATTTCTACAAAACACAAGATCATTGTCCAGAATCCCCATAAAACTTTCTGTAGATTTACCATTTATAACTCTTGGACAGCAGTTTCTGGATTGACTGCTGCTTTTGACTTTTCCTTTGCCACACATTTTGTACAGAATAACTATTCAAATAGGCAAAAACATGAAAAAATATATTTGAAAAATATGATTAGAAAGAGTAGCTAATTGCTGAACAAGCAAAAGGTATAATGGCTTGGGCTGGTTTTGATTTCTTTTGCTGATGATTTCACTGCTTTTTATTTTATGCAGAAATTAGGCATCGACTGTTCATTTCCATGAACAGTTACTGGCAGAGAGAATCCATTTAATATTGACGGTTAATCAGACTGCTTATTGCTATTCCTACAATAGATGATCTGTCACCTCTATACAGTGTATACAGGCAGGTGCAAACAGCCCATCCCACTTGTACCAATAAACATCAGTACTACTTATGGAAATTGCCAATCAGAGTGAATAATATCAGAATTTGTCAAGAAATTATACTTTCGGAAGAAGTAACTAAGTAGCGCATAATCTTCATATTTCTAACAGTGTGAAAGTACTAAAGAGGGAAACTACTCAGGAGAGTATTTGGTATATTGGTCAGACGTATTCTCTTCTGCTCTAGGATCAATAGATCAATATTTGTCCAGACATTAAAAATATCATATATGTATAATAGAGCTCTGTCTGTTAGTCTGATAGAGATTCCCATACCAACCAAGTAGATTTGTAGTGGAACAAGGAACTGGCCATAGGTGCCTTTGCTGCCTATCCTGGATCTCTGTGAAGTGGAAACTCATTCTATTACTGATGCACAGATAGCTATCAACCATGTTGAGCCTAATGTATTGGCTCCAGGCTCCTCAATGTACCAGTCAGAAGAGCATGCAAGGGTAACCTGTCTCCGTGGAAAGGATAATGATACTATCTCTGAATACACTTTAATTTCCAGATTTTCAAAGGGTCTGAAGCTTCTTGTGATATGAAGTACAGAAACAGACAAATATTAACTTTAGTTTCAGATAGGGGAGGAACTGAATTAGTTTTAGTTACCGAATATTTCTACATCTGAGGCATGAAGACAGTAATACTCAATATTTTTGCCTACCATTCTGCCTGAAATGTAAATCGTTGTCCTATCTTTCTTTGTGGATGCATTAAAACATCTGCTGCCGTGCAGACAAAATGAAGTGTCAAGCAAACAACTCAGCTGTGTGTCCCTTATATTTGAATAAATCTATTGTCAAACAGACAGTGCCGTAATAGTCGGGCTAGTATGTTCTTCACTGTTACTAAACAACAACAACAAGATTCCATTTATTGAGCGCCTTTCACGTCGGGAGGTCGTCCCAAGGCGCTGCACAGTTGGGTGTAAAAGAATAAGATCTTCCTAAATTGAAGTTCCTTCCACAAGAATAGCCATTACCTGGGCTAGTTTCAGTTTGCTGGTCCAGGATATTCACCTGGGTAAACTTCACACTTCCACAAAACTATTGGTTGAACACATATATGCAACTGATAGCTTTTTGGGGCCAACTAATGACTTTGGGCGTTAGCTGTGAGTTGGAATGGAAGTCAAGCTTCATGATGGGTTATTATTTCTCTGCCTTCTCCATTTCTATTTATTATTGTTCCTTCTCAAAGCAAATCTGCTCCTCGGTGGAAAGAATTATATACATAGAATCTATACCACTAAAACAAGCCATTCGGCCCAACTAGTCCATGCCAGTGTTTATACCGCATGTGAGTCTTCACCCTTCCTCTACCTATTTTACCCCTTTCTTCCCTGCCATTTATGTGTGCATCAAGTTTCTTCTTAAATGCTTTGATGTTTTCTGCTTCAACCACAGCTTCTGTCATTGATTTCTACATTCCTACCTCCCACTGTGTAAAAAAGCTGCTGCTAAACTCCTAAGATCTTTCCCAGTTTACTTATGCAATGACCTTGTGGTTCACCTTCCCACACTTATAGGCCTTTGCATTTTCCTTTGACAAGATGGCTAAATGAGTGGCTTATTTATGTAAAATTGTGGGTACAAACAAACCTTGGACTCCTCACTGTAATAAATGCAAGAGACTGGAGTACCAATGCACTGCCACCATACAGCAACATTCATGTGCCTTTTTAAAAATTCCTGTATTTCCAAGACCTACAATGCAGTCGTGTATCAGAGGCTTCAATGTAAAATAACAATTGCACACTTTTACAGATACTTCAACTGTGGTGGATGTTTCTATAAAGACCTATCTTTAACTGCACTTTTTGGTCAATTTTCCCACTGACCCTACTCAGTGCTCCTCTCTCTCCCTACCTCACAGTTCAGGTACGCTGTCAGCTGTGTGAAGTACTTTGAGACATGAAAGGAGCTGTGTAGCATTTTTGTAACTTTTTTGATTTAATTATTTTTAAATAAAAACTGTTAATGATCAAAAAAGAGGATCATTGGAAAGCTGCAATCCCTATGCTTTATTGTTGCATTTAGCCTTGTGCTTCCACCCTTCCTGCTCAATGCTCTGATAAACCATATTTGATGGGGTGGCTTATATAGGACATTTGGATGCCATGTTGATCAGAATGAAATTCTCTTAAAGCATTCTTAGTGATTTTTCCTGTGGAATTGTGTGAGTTATATACAACACAAGATAGATCACTTAATTGGAATAATGAAGAAAACCTATAAACATTTTGTATCCTTTCTTCCCACAATTTTAGGATTTCAGTAGATTAGATTTTTTTTTAGTTATTTTATTGTTCGGATTTGGAATACATTGCCTGAAAGGGTGGTGGAAGCAGATTCAATAACAATTTTCAAGAGAGAAGTAGATAGATGTTTGGGGAGTTATGGTAAGAGAGTGGGGGAGTGGGATTAATTTGGACAGCTGTTTCAAAGAGCCGGCATAGACAAGATGGGCCGAATGGCCTTCTTCTGTGCTGCATAATTCTATGATTATTGTTTGTTTCTTTACAAAGGATTACATTCGTAATCTCCAAATTGCATTACAGATTAAATTAAAAGTGCATGGATTTTTGTTTCTAAATGCTTTACAAAGAGAGCCACTGGGTTTGATATATAATACAATTTCTCAGAATAATGGGGTTTCAGTAAGTACATTTTATAAACACGATACAGCTTTAAGTGTGTATTCCTTGGCTTTTTGTTTTCTTAGTAATTGTTTACATGTGTCTTTAGGTCTTGAGAACTTGCTGTGGGTCTGATTACAAGCCTCACATCACTTCCAGTCTGCAATGAGGCGGGATTTGGGCCTGTGTTAGCATTGGAGCAATTGATTTAGGTTGTTGGTATACTTATAAATACAGTAGTTGAAAAGTTTTAAACGGAAATACCAGCTGTAAGTGAACAAAGCAGAGGTAAGGGTTGCATTTTCGTTTTGATTTGCTGAATACTTACTTGCTGCTCAACAAATATAATTCCACTCACGTTTGCCTCCCGAAGCCCCTCTGTCTTATCCAGACATAAAATGGAAAAATTTATTTCCTCAGTACCAGATATCTGGTACTATATCCTTAAAATGTAATACTTTCATTTTTACAAGTTCGAAGGATGTAATTTATTGATGACGAGCCAAGCAATGCTTCAAAATCTCATAAGTTTTATTTTGAATTAATCTATTCCAACACAAAAAATATTTCAGCAATGTTGACATATAAGGTTGTTTTGCTTGAAAGATGGAGACAAATGCAAGTGTGTTTTTTCAAAGCCCCTTAAATTAAGGCAATTGGGCAAAGCAGTTGTATTTTTAATGCAAGTGCAAACATTGTTTAGAATACATGAAAATGTAAATTATAGAGTTCACTTGTAAAAGTATTAAAGCTGGTTTATATCTGCTTCATTACAATCTCACGCTACATTTGAATAATTAACTTGACTTTTGTTATCTGTGTTACCAATATTTTGAGAGTTCTTGAATTTTCAGTGTGAATTGTTCTGTTTTTTGTAGATCATTGGAAGCACATCAGCTTGTGTTATATTCAGTCTCAGAACTAGAAGCATTAAATATTTTAATGGTATGCTTTGGCTCTTTCACAAATCATGCACTTAATTATCTGATAATTACTCAAATAAAAAATGTGCAGATGGTACTATATACCCTGTCTTGGGGATCACAGGTTTTTCCTGGTTGTTGTGTTCAGTTTTCTAAGTATTTCTTTAACCCTTTCCCAATGAATTTTGCCTGAACCGGGCATTCATTTTTCATGGAAAATAGTGAAAATTCCTGGAGTAAAAGCGTTAAGTCATTTTTTTTAGTAGTATATCTGACAAAGATGGATTCCGCGTATAGTTATCAAACTCCTGCCTTTTGTCAGTGTATAATGTATTTGGCAGCTGCAGGCCTGAGCCCAGCGTTGGTTGTTTTAAAGCTCCTTAAGGATTATATTCATTAAAGCACAGGAATGAGGTAGAGCCCCCAAAGCGCAAGACCCTGTTACTTCATCAACATTCCACTGAAGAGGGTAATTAAAACAAAAATTACTTTTTTTAATGTAAGTGGAAAAACCGGAAAAAATTGTACCAGAGACTAATGATAAATGTCTGGTCGCAGCACAGTACCCTTCCTAGGAGAAAGAAAATGACTCTGAACTGAGCCTACAGGAGATACTGTACTAAAAACAGAACGAGCTGTGGGCATTACAGCACAACCGCAAAAAAAATTGGGAAAACATTTTCTAACAGTCTTTATAAAGTGTTTCTTTTTATTTTGCTGTTGACTTCGGAGCACATAAATAACTGCTTCACCGCATTAACCATTTGGTGTCCAGCACCGCAGCCATTATTGTTTGTGCAATCGTTAAACAGATTGCTTCTTCTGTATTGAGTTTTTGGTACATTTTGCAAATCATTTTGCTGTGATATATCAATCATATGCGCTTATAATTTGGAAACGGATCACATTCTAATGTAGGTATAGATTATAAAAATCTGGAAGACAAAATACCAAACTCCATTCCCCATTCACTGTCTCAGACTACATAGAGATGTAGAATTGTGTCTGTATTCTTAAAGAATATGAAACAGAGGCTTTTCAAGAACTGTTTTGTAACCGAGACCAGAAACTACAAGATTATAAAGCCTTTATCCAAGGTTATAAAATGTAGAAAACAAAATAATTACTTCAGCAATTCTAGCCCAGTCACATAGTCAAAATTTAATACAAACCATGTATACAAGTTGCAACAAATGCACTTTCAGAAGGACAAATGTTTTTCCAATATGGAAGTAACAACTATTGTTTCAAAGCACCACATGCCAACATTTGGATCAATATTGAAGCCACTGCAGTGCTGACAAATGTGTGTGCTGTGGCTATAATTCAGTCCCATATATATATATATATGTGTAGATATATTTACATAAAAATGGCTTAGTTTGTAATTCTTTACATTTGAAACATATCTGGAATTGCAGGGTTGCATAGAAGTAAGGTGTAAACCTTAAAATTAAAGTGTGGGTTCTATATTGTGTTTCTGTTTAACTGCAATGATCAGAATTTTTGCTTGCTGGTTTCGATGTAAAGTAATTAAAATGTTAATATTTTTATTCGCATTGATATAAGTTTCCGATAGGAACCTATGGCAGCAGTTTTCATGATGATATGTGTAATGTTCAGACAGTTGTTAAATCCTAATTCAGCTGCACTTCCTCATGGTTAGCTTGTCAAAGATACATGCCCGGACCATTCCTGGGGAACTCTCGAATGCTTATGGTTTTCGATAATTTCCCCAAATTCTTTGATGGCCTCGACTTGTTTTATCAGCTGGTGAGCTTCCTTGAAATCGTACGGATGAGGATGATTGTTTGCAGAGGTAAACTTGTGCAAGTCCAGCAGAACTCTGGTTATCTCTGTTTTTCATCTCCAGAGCACTTTGCAACTTATTGCCACAGAAGCTGCAAAATGTCTTTTGGGAACCCTTCCATGGTACACTTTTTAATGTTTAATGGGTTTCCATCACTTCTCCTCAGTTTGCTTAGTTTTTTTAGTGCAGTGAAGCTTGCATAGGGTTTCTTCCCACCACCCTCTGTATAACATGCCTCCAACCTTGCTCTCTTTTTAAGAAAAATAATGGTCAAGCTATTCAATGCTCTCACAATCAGTGGCACCCCCTCACCCCCCATCCTGTTCAAAATTAGTTTTGTGGACCTTTTTATTAATCGTCATGGTGAAGGAGCCTATTGATCAGAATGGAACATTTCTTCACTTTTGAGTATGCAGTGTCAGCATTAAATATTCAGTTAGGCAAAGCAATGCATCTCTACTGTGTCCCAACAATATGCCTTTAAATATACCCTCGCAAGGATTCTGTGCAGTATTTTTTCCACCTTCGCCAGCTATCTTTACAGCTTCTACGACTGAGACTGACGATATGTGGCAAATTGTTTTTAGTTTTGTGCTCTGGGCCTATAATCACTTACAAACTGGCCAATATCATTTCACTTAGGATCCCCACAGCAGATGAAACAGTTATTCCATCAGTTCTGAGCTGCATTTGAACCTGGATTCCTGAGATGAATCGACACTGCACTAATCCACAGTGCCACCCAGTTCTCCACCAATTGTTGTTTACTGCTGATTTTTTTTCCACAAATTGAAATGAAGGCAGGAAATGCCTTTTTACTTCTAATAAAAATAACAGATGGTCAGGGACGGACTGCAAATGTGTGTGTGGTCTCTTGTTTTGGCTGCACTATTTCGGCACATATTTGCCCCCAAACCACTCAGGACAGCACATACTTCTGCAGTTCATCCTTGACCATCAATTAATGTAATACCCAAGTTTATAGTCAGATCACATTCAGCTCATCTGAAAATCAGCATTTATGAAAATACTTATTTTTAAATTGGATCTTCATTTGCTTTGATAGTTTCCAAAACCGGCTTTCCTGCAAACCATGGACGCATGTAATTTTTGTTTGCTGTTTTGATATATTTTTAAACATGTGATGTACATAAAGGGTTACAAAAGTTAAGCCCCAAAGTGCAGACCATTTTCAGCTAGCTTACAGCAGCTGTGGAGTCGTGCTGATAGATTAAAAGCAGCTCCCAGCCCCTGAATGAAGTACATTAGAGCTCCTGCAGGGCTGAGCTAGGGAGAGGCCTTCACAGCTGTCGTTTAGGCCATGCTTCAAACTACAGGCTAAAAAAAGATATTCAAAAAAGTCACAGAAAAGTAGTTTATGTTTCAAAATCACTCCGTTATGAAAATGCTTGCAAAGTAGGTTCTGTTTTGCAACATAGCAAAACCAAAGTGTACTCTCCACTTGTCTGCTGTATTTTGTTGACAAAGGAAAGTGTGTACAAAACTCATTTAAAACAGATACCTGGATATGATAAAATAGGACATGAATATGATAAAATAGGACATGAACAAGGAATTGTGTAAAATTGCCCTTAGGTTTAAAGGTAAAACTAATCCATTCACATACTTGCTGGTCATAATTTATATAATGACTATATGAACCAATAAAAGCATACTGAATAGTAAGAATATATACTCTTTTGTAGACCAGTGCAGTTATAATGTACACAGGCATTATAGCATCAACAATTTGGATAAACAAAAGTTTTAAAGAGACCATCGTTTATTGGTAGTTGTAAATGACATGAAACAGGAAGGCAACACAACCAGCAGCTAAAGTGTTTTAATGTGTGTCCCAGCATTTTTTTNAAGAACTTATACACAGACACAGCAGATGTTTTTAATACTTGTATTAAATTAAAAAAAGAAAAGACAAAGTTAAAATGCAAAATGCACCAATGGAGCCAGCAAATTCAGTGCATCTGAAGACTTCTTTTTGTTGACTTCTTTTCAACTGAATATAACTTTCTGTACATCATGAAACCCATTTGGTGTTCTGATTATTCTACTGATTGAAATAGGACAACAATCTGTGAAAAGGATAACAAGCTAGATTAACACTAGAGCATAGTGGGGCCTGTTTGTCCCTGCAGTGCTCTCCTGCTGTGAGTGGACCTTAAGCACAGACCTCAGTGTACATTTTCTGCACATAGTGTGTTCCAATAGTAATGTTTTCAATGGGTTGTTATGCCTCTATCGAGTCTCCCTAAAATTCAAAACACAATCAATATATTAATGTGCCCAAAGTCGTTGACGTAAAAAGCGATATTAATATTAATTTCTGAGAATTACTCACAATCAGACAGATGCTATTGTGGTTGTTCACAAGTAGTATTACAAATGCAATTTGCAACTTGCCCTTTACCTTTTCATTTTTATATTCCTTTTCATTTGTATCACTTTCACCAAAAATTATCTGCAAATATTCTTTGTAAATTTCCAAACCACATATTGCAAAATGAGGGGCCATTTAATTTTCAGTAATCTACAATTATATTTTTGATGCAGCAACATTCCAGTGGGTTAAGGATTGAGTTTAACACCAGCAAGACTTTAAACTTGGGTCCATGGAAACTCTCGTCTCTGTGGACTGATGGTTTCTGTCGTTTTTAGCTAATGGACGATGATGCTTTTCTTCCATTTCTTCAGATTTAAAACACCACAAATGTTTGCAGTTCATAAATTTGAAAGCACTGTTATGCTGCAAAAGCACTATTACACAAATAAAGCTTCTCAAACATTAGATTATACTTACTGGAATGCTACTTCTTACCTACATCTAAAATCACAATTTAAACTAAAACAAAAATATTGTAATAGCATTAACATCTTCCCTATTGTAAACACATTGCGGGCATTTAAATCAAATGATTAGAATGAATGGTAATCAATTTGATATTGTTCTGTTGTTTCATCTTTCTGTTCATTTCCTTTGCCCACTCCAATATTTTTTTTNAAAAATGATGTTATTGGGAGAAACGCTAAAAGGAAGGAAGTGCTGAGCTTAATTGTACAAGGGAATGAATTGAAGGGCACCATCTACACGGAAAACCTTTTTCACCAACCTTTTCTGTGTTTAACAAATGGAATGTTGTGACATGTAGTGAGGAGTGTTTCAAAAGAAATTTTCTCTTTCTGCCCCATGATGTGAATTGTATAAATTATAGGTATCCAGTCACTGAAATTCATTGTTTTGAGCAAAAGACCTTGCGATTCAGTTCTGATCAAATTGTGTAAAACTCATCAAAGATTTTTTTCTATTTCCTAATTCACAAGATTACAACAGAAGTTTTGATGATAAAGGTGATCAAAATGTTCCAGTTGATTTGATGTCATTCCAAAATACGAAACCTCTTGTCTACAAAATCTTTTTTTCCATCTCCTAGTCCTAACACCCTTTCTGGAAACCAATTCCAGCTATTGATTACCCTCTGAAAAGAAATACTTCCTCGTGTCTCAGCTAAAATTGCCCTGAACCCAGATCCTCTTCTCACAACCGTCGTAATATCTGAAGATATTGTTCTGGGCTTTACTTTTTCTGTTTGATTTCACATCTCATATGCATCTCTTTTTGAGGCCAAAGGGGCCTCAAGGTTAATTTAGTTATTTGTCATTAGCTCATACCTCTAACTCTAGGGATCAGCCTCGGTGATCTCCTCCTTGCTGCCTTCAAAGTGCTAAATATGTTTCAACGTCATGAATTTGAAAGCACTCTTTTGTTGTTTTTGTTTAGATTATCACAGGTGCCTCCACAGGAAATATGGCACACTTTATCTTTCTCTACATTTGAGTATATTTTGTAACAGAGTGTTCTGTCCTTGAGGGCTGGCTAATGTTAGAATTGCAAAGTCTTCTTTCTTTTCTGTTCCTATTTTTCCCTTGAGTTTTTATTCTGTTTTCTCTTTTGCATCTTTGCTGTTTTCCCAATGTCAGCTGTGCATGTCACTCACCTGACATGACAGTTCTGTAGTAGCCTGAACGGATAATGCCTGTGCTGACATTGAGTTTTCTTGAAGGGAAAGCAGCATTTTACAGAACAAATTGTCAAATGGCCTGCAGCAGCTCCGATGCCCACTCTGGTTGGTGTAAAATGGCAGGGCAACAAAGCAAGACTCAGAACAATTTTGTAAATGACAGGGAATGTAACGTGCAGGCAAGGTAGAAAGTCCAAGAGTTTGAAAAGATCAAGTACATATTGAAGTTAATCATGAATATATATCATCAAAAATATATTCACTGTGATTTGAAAAGTAATTATGGTTAGTTGTTCTCCCTTTACATCTTATTGTATTTTAAAATATCTTAAAAGCTTTAATAGCATAATATTTAAAAGTGCAGCAATTTAGGGGGTGTGGTAACTCACCCATTTAATTTTCCTCTCTTCCAAGTTCCCTCCTATCTGAGCCATATTTCTGTATGGATTGTATTCATGTCTAAACACCCTTGTACAAAGACTGGGCCACTTTCATTTGCTTCCTGTTGAGTAGCTTGAATAACATTAGCAAAGCTTGGTAGCAAGTAAACACCATAGAAGTTCCAAAGCCTGAGCAGAGGTGGTAGTGGGGGAGAGAGGAGGAGGAAGAGAAGGAAAGTATACATATAACTTAAAAAACACTCTTGTTTAAAATGTGCAAATACTCTTATCAATTAGCCTATCCAAGTTAAAAAGATATAATGCCATATGGCGTGGTGGTTGCTGTTTAGCAGTGATACGCATTATATGGCCTGGGTCCATTTCCTGTGGGCAAGTGCCTGGCCTTCTCTTGACAACTGCCCATAATGGGATGATGAAATTGTGAACTTGCTGTGTGAGGAACACAGGTGCATCATGCCTTCACCCCATGGCACAGAGCGTTGCAGAATTACTCAGTGTGGCCCTCGAGCAAGGCATTTGTTGGGATTTTGGTTTTTGACAAAATTAGCTGCACAATGTAGAGGGTGCAGGAGTTGCTTGGTGGGACCACTCTGTGTGCCTTTGAAAGAGGCAAATGTTCCCCAAAACTGTCTCTGCAAGATTTATTGCACAGAATAAGTGGAAAAAGACCATTGAATGCTTAGGGGAAGAAATTCCACCTGGGTCTAGATTCACTCTAATGTAGCATTTTAGAACATCCAAAATTTTGACAAATCATTTGAATTTAATCGTAGCTTTGGTTAGTGTTCTATAGACCCAGGCAGAATGTTTGCCTACTTCTTCAATATAGCCTAATTTTGAAGCTGGATTTCTTTAAGTTATTTCAATAACTGTAGAAAACTGACTAATGCTGTGATAGAGGTTCAGAGGTTTGATGATATCATAAATGGCGATAATAAAACAGTCGATTTATAAAAGTCTCAAATCTCCAAGATTGTATTAGAATGTAATGCATTCCTGTCTAAGTTTTATCTTGATATGGTATGCAGGGTTTTTGTGTGTGCTTTCAGTTAGCTTTCTCATTCTAATAATAATAATCCTTGCATTTGATATAGCGCTTTTCACGTCGGAGGACGTCCCAAAGCGCTTCACAGAACACACTGTAAAGTGAATTGACTGTATATTTGTGGGCGAACGCGGCAGCACAGCAATGTCCGTCCCACAAACAGTCGTAGATTGAAAATGACCAATTTATTATTGTTTTGTTTTGGAGGGATTATTCTAGATTTGTTTTGGATTTCCCATTCACTATTTGTTGTCTCCCTTTAATTATTTCCCCCCTGTTACAGGCACTCACTGCAGGGACATTTGTCCCTACAGCAAAAGCAAGCGAGAGTTCACAGAAAAATATCCTTTCATGTGACTCTTTTACTGCAAATAAAGGCCTGTGTTTTGCCAGGATATCCACAATTTTTCATGCTTTTATACTGTGATCAGACTTAACTGTCTTTAGGCTATATTTTGAGTGTTACTCAGGAATGTTGATTGAATTTTGAATGCAATATAAAAAATTAGACTAGTAATCGAGTAATTCAGCCATTTCAACAAGTAGCATGCCTTTTTAAATCACATTTTCAGGTATTCTAATTCTCTGTAATGTTCAACCAAGAGAATAAGAACGACAGAGAAGTAGCTTGTAATTCAAGTTGTCAAGTGCTATTCTTCAGCCACTCTGTACAAATGAGCGACACTACCATCTCTTGCTCCCCTTCCTTCTGGGGAAATGATTTGCCTTTTCTCTGTGCGTCGTCACACAGCTCAAGCTTTGAACCCACCTCATGGGGCTTCTGAGGCGCAAGCCTCAGTCCTAGAACTCGGTGGCGCAGTGTGTTAATGCACTAACCTGCTGGGCCACTGGGCCATAGTGATTTGTCATTTTTTATTTCACTGTGGTGAATTACCACATCAGTGGGCAGTGAAATTATCTTTTGCACCCATGGGGAAGGAAAAATTGGGCTAAATGATTTATTTTCTAGTTCCTGTCCCATAAATAGGTGCATGTGTTGCCAAATTATTTCTGCTGCTGCTGGTGCTGAAAAAAATTAGCAACACTTAGTTTTTTTTGAGAAATAACTGAAATGTCTTAAATCAGTTCAAATAATCTGATCATCTAATGGTTGGAATCTATTTTGCTCTGCTCTTTCATTTCTTTACATCATACGGTACAGAAATGAAACCTTTATTTTCCATCTTGACATTTTTTTTAAAAAGCTATTGGTGGTTTTAAAATATTGTTTCTTGTATTTCAGAATGCTTTGGAAATGAGATTATGTTGAAGAGTTGAAGGTTTATTACATATTTTCTCTCTTTTTGGTGAATTTTAATGTTGTTTTGATAAAATCAATCGTACGAGACAAAAGCTAGTCACACTTGTGTTTCTTACCATAACAGCTTATGTTTTCATTAATGTTCTTTGATTCTTTCACGAATAGTACTGCATTGCAATTTTGTTCAAGATTCAAGAATGTTCATGATGTTTGAATAACCTAATAAGAAAGCATTGTACAATTTGCATGTGACTAGTCTGTCGTTATATTTTATATATTTTATAAATTGTAGGCAACACAGCTAGACTAACTTAAATAGAATTAATCTGCTTACTTTTAGTGTAATATTTACAAAAAGCAATCCTCACAGAAAGATGACTGAACAATGTACAATTTTTTTAAATTACGAGAATTGCTATTGTTCCTTTGGACATTTGTAATTGTAATTAGCAGTGATCATACTATAAACGATACAATTTTATTTTATACAGAGCAATTTATTTTCATACAAAGTACACATTTTCTTCCCACTAATAGTGGTGCTAAAGTGGTGAAGGAAGCCCAATGCACGAATACAATATGCTATTGTGAATTTATATTTAAGGAAAATCAAACTAACCGTCAGGCAAGAAGCATTTGGGATTTCAGTGAAGCAGTATGAGCAATGATTTTCATGAAGCCATTGTTCTTTTTCTACACAGTTTGCGCACTGCAATACAACTGAGAGATTTTAGCAGTTAGAACATACATGAAAGCAGACAAGCTCTACTTTTATAAAGTCCCCAGCTGTATTGGGCAAAACCTCAGGGCTGCATGGTGGTGCCAGAGCAGCATTCTGATTCCTCATCACCTCCATACATATCATAGCAGGAAGGCTGCACCATTAGAAGATTGACAGTAAGCCTTTTGATTTCACAAGGAAGCATGCGTCTAGCTGAGTGAGGGAAGGGAATATAGCCTGGACTGGACTCCAGACTGTGGTGAGCTTGAATTCCCAACTCAGCCACAATGATTGCAGTGGATAGGATTCATGTGTAGGGACTATACTGCAGGCATTTTGACTTCAGCATTTCTAGACAGTTTTGTAAACTTTATCTGAAATCGTACTTGGCAAAGTCAGGCTTCTATTGTATATCATGCAGTCTTCGGTTGTTTATCGTTTTTTTGTGTTTGCTTGCTAAAGCATATGACCAGAAAGCCAGCAGTGTATTCAAGCCGTCTGGTCCTGTAGTTTTCAAGTACCAGGGGCTCATTTGTATGCAGAGGGGATTAGCTAGAATTTACTGTATATTCACCCTGGGGAGTTGTGAACTCCCCAGGAATATGGGCTGCTGAAACATTGCAGTTGGTAAGATTAGAACAACCCCTTATGCTACACACAGAGCCATGGTCACTCAGTAGGCCTCAGACATTAAGATCATTTTCATTTACAACCTTTTTGATCATCCAACCTCAAAGAAAACCTCTGCTTTTATGACTCCTCATGCCAGAATTACCCAATTACTGTTTGCAAGGGGGAAATCTGAAAGCACTTATAACTAGTAAGCAGGGCACATGATCTGTGTGTATGGATTTTTTCTGCCTTCCCCAACCAATATTTTTACAGCTGTTGACATATATTGAGTTACATGTGGCTGAACCACATCCCTGTGGTATATTCTCAAAGATCTGTTCACCATTAAATGCGTTAGTTTGAAGTAAATGACTCCAACTTCAAGAAGGAGCCATACTGTAGTATAGATGTTGCCATAAATACAAAAGCTCAGACATTTTAATTTTGAGTTTTTAGAAATTGGGTGTGATTATACACAGCGAAAAACATTGAGCATTCACAACAGAATCCATTTACGTACAAGCTGCTGCCCTCTCTTGTGGGTTTATTTGCAACTACATGCGGCTAATACTCAATATGTCCTAGCCTCCAGTCATTAGACTATCATTTTGGGGGCTGTGGTTCAATAAGTCTAGTCTATATACAGCTAAGGTTGTTGAATGTTCCCACTGCAACTGGGCTCATGGGATTAGGCTTGAAGATTTTCATAAATTTACACTAAAAGAATACAGCTGTTTTAAAGCAACATTAATAAGACAAATTTAACAGCAGATACAGATCACTAAACTGCATAGGGTGTCTTTGGAGAAAAGAAGTTCAATTAAGATCGTCACATATTTCAAACTGTAATGTGTGGTGTTAAATATTTTATGGGTGCTGTTGCTTTATTTTTGAGTTGGAAAGTGGTAGGGCAGCTTGATGCAGTAAGATGTACCAAGATGTTGCTGGTAAGTTGTGGATTTATGTTATTTTTTTGTTCCGTTACCGATTAAGTCCCGAGGGTGAATTGCAGAGAAAAGAAAAAGCTGCACAGATTGCAACTAGCCCAGGGAATGGGTTACCTCCAATCTCTTTGCCTTAACTGGGAATGATGTGGTGTCCATAAAAGAGGGGGAGAGGAAAGAGTTATAATAATAATAATAATATAATTATTATTATAGTAAAGTGGAAAAAGTTAATAACAACAACAACAACAAGATTCCATTTATTGAGCGCCTTTCACGTCGGGAGGACGTCCCAAGGCGCTGGACAGTTGGGTCAGGACCCGAGCATTGGGGGGAAATGGTCAGGGTGAGGGGAGGGGAAGGGAGGGAGCGAGGAGGGGGTAGAGAGTCGAGAGGGGAGCTGAAGGCACGGTCAAAGAGAATATATAAGTCTACTTTTATACTTCTGTGTTCCTGTCTGCCTCAATTAAAAATGAAATGCTATATTCCTTCGTTAATTTAGAAAAGAAGAATGCAATGGTGTTTCATGTTTTGAGATACTTGCTGGACATTTGTGGCTTGAAGGAGCATTTCTGTAGTGAAAAGAAAAATAGAATTTATTTTTGTGTAACAATGGAACAAACATTTAATGCAAGAACTTGAATTCTATGTTCTAATATTGAACATTAGTAACAATAACAAAAATTACCCCCTCCCCTTTTACTGCAACACTGATTTACACTTCTTTCTTATTTACACTAGCATGGTTCCTAAGAGAATATTTCCAAATTGTCCCCAAAATAACACCAACTCATACAGCTGATATCTAATTTCTACTTATTTTTGTGCCCTCTCAAAGGTAGGAATATCCTTCCTATATTATTTTTCATATGAGAGACTTAGATGCAGGAACAAGGCTATAGGTAGGACTCGTTTTAAAGTTGAAGAGAGAGGGATAGAGTACAAGTGTACAGTTCTTCAAAAAAGATCTGGCCGCCACCTTGTGCACCAACAATGAGGTCTGATTTTCAAGGTTTCTGAAATATCAATATCCTACACATTCTCCCAATCCCCTGGGACTTCATTCATTACCGACTCATTGGAACCAATTTCATTACCGACTTCCTTAAGATTGCAGCCAAAGGAGGAGGAAGTTTAAACACACATCCTGGTGCATGCAGAGTTCGATAAATTCTTTGCAAATTAGACCCCAATATAACCTCATTTGATCTGTACTTCATCTCTTTGTTTATGCAACTTGGCAGTTTGCTTTTTTGTTGTAGCCAATGATTGGGATGATAGTTTGATTATCCACAATAAGCCCTAGAAATATTCTACAGCCCATAGAATAACTGTAATGAATACTTTTCTTTTGTTTTATTTGCTTCCATTCAAATTTTAGACTTTTCCACATTGCTCGGGTACCAAGAACTTCCAAGTTCATGAAATAGCTTTTATGATGTGAGTCATCTAACTTCCAAAGGTATTACAGTTAAGATCTCCTGTTTGAGTCAATTGTGCCTCAAAAAAATAAACCATTTCTTCAGCATTACTCTTAAAACCATTTGCCTAAAAGACTGCTTCAATATTTTTTATGAAGAGAGAACATTACCATTGCACGGGAACAAACAGTAATCATTTGGCTGAGGCACTTTGTAGGAAGTATCATTTTTATCTCATGACTGGGGTAAATGATGTATTCAGCAGCTTCTTAACAAACTGTTACCAAAAGAAAAGGTATGATAGGCCTCCTGTTGCCTTCTGGCTGGCTAGATATTGGTCTGTGAATGCTGGGATCTCTAGTCTTGCAAATGTGCAAAATTGTGAATCCCAAGTCAGCAAAGTCTTTTTTTTAAAAAGGCCTCCAAAGGATATAACTATTTTAATGTTTTATTTTTTGTCTTTCATTAATCATTCACGTTTTATCAAACTTTATGGCTGATGATGTAGCTTTTCTCTTTCAGGCTCTTAGCCATTCGTGTTTAATTGTAATTCTTACTTTAATTTGGCAAACCCACAGCTTTTAAACAGATGAGAACTGCTTCTCATAACCACAAACTGTATTAAGCCCTCTATTTACTTACAGTTGTCACCCCTAAAATCAAATCAAATATTATTAAAATCTATCTTTTATTTTAAAAAAGTGATTTAAAGAAAATTGAAGTGAGTATTTGCAAAATATTTTTGGTTCAACTCCCAAAAGGGAATGTAATTTGTACTGATCTGACTTGAGCACAGTTGTTTTTTTTTGCTGTGAGGTTTTAGATTTGTGTCTTTTCTGATGAATTCTCATCCCTGATTTAAAATGAATGCAAAATCATGCAATAGTAGTAGGTGATTTAAATGTGGTAATGGAAGACCATTTCAATAAGTCTCATTTTAAAATATGTGCCTTCTGATTGATCTCATACAGCAAGCTTCATTTTGGGTATAAGAATGGATATTTTTGCAGTATTCAGTGAGTCGGAATTTAAACACCAACTTCCCACCCCCAACTCCGATAATAGAATACCTGTTTTTGTTGTTTTTCTCTCTCTCTCTTCTTTGCTGCCCAACTAAATTATTTAGTGAATTCAAACGCAAAATATATGAACTGATTTCATTGTTTGAATTTTTACACTTTAAAAAATCAACTTAATTTGAGAAATATTTCTATTATTTTTACAGCACTGTTTGAATTCAATTTCTAATCCGTCAATGTGTAGAAAGGTTTAATTATTGCATTTGATATAGCACCTTATCACATTGAGATGTCACATAGTGCTTCCCAGGTTTTTTGAAAGTGTGGTGTATATGTATTTGTTGGCAAACCAGCAGCCGATTTGTACAAAGCACTGTCCCTTTAACAGTCATGAAGTGAATGAGTCGTTTTAAAATAATTGTGGAAATAATACCTCCATCTATGAAAATAGTATCCTTGCAGTTTTTATGGTGCTTTTTTGTGGTAAGTCACTAAAAGTTTGGTGGTAATTTGCTGCCAAATGTTCAGTATAAATCGGGCTTGAGCCAGAACGAATCACATTGGAGCTCAGCCCCTGATCCCACCTGGAGGAGGTGATAGCTCGGATTAATTTGTCAAACACCAGTTTTAGATATAAAATGCGTAACTGTACATGATAGCCAAAGTCAACATCATTCTTTTGCCCACTCTTAGATCCAGTGTTTCAAAATGAATACAGGTATTCCTAAAACCTTTGCATCCAACTCTAGGTTGTGAATTTCTGATCATTTCTATATTGATTTCTGATTTTTATGTGTAAAAAAAATAATGAATACAGTATATAGGTCCTGGTATGTCAGCCAACTTGGTGCTTATCATACTGATTTAACAGACTTACAGTAAATCTCATTTTAATTTGAGAGGTTTTAGAGGACTTGAGAATTACCTCAGTGTGTTTATTACTGTGTGATTTATATAGAGTTGTATAACATTAATAAACAAGTACCACAGGACGAGAACATGATTATTAAAAAGGAAATGTTCATTCGCTCCCAAGTACAGAAACCACAAAATAATAGAGGAATGGAATGACTGTTACAAAGCTATTATCCGATAGCAAGTGGACTATTACTGTAGTTTCTTTGTTAGTACAGTGTGTGGCTGCCTGGTCATAAGTAGCAAGGTCACCCCTGCTGCTCTGGGTGTCGGCTTTGTGCCTGCGTTGGCGGTATTTCCTTCTCTTTCTCCCTGGCACTATCTTTCTTTCTCTTTCTCTCCTGAGGTGCAGATGGCCACATTTGCAGGTTAACTGGAACAGCTGGAGGCGCATTATTAGTTCCCTGCTGCGAACTCATATTTGCTTAGATTTTTTCTAACAGCACAGTAATTTATGACTTTTAGCCATTGATATAGCTTGTACCCTTGTTTTGAACATACTGATCTGCTTTCAAAATTCATTAGCATTTGTTTAACATAGAAATGGGGGGATGTGATTGTTATTTTAATCAATTAATCAATAATTATTGTTCATAGGACTATATAGTTGCTTTGAAATGTAAACAACATGAAATGTAGCAGACATTGTTCCCTAAGGGGATTCTAGACAATATTTATACTAGTGCATTCATCTGTGGTGACAGTTTCTGAGGAGTGCAATAGTAGATCATAACTGCCACGAGTGAGAAGTCAGCAGACTGTTTATTCCACTTCATTTAATGTTTAGAAGCAAAATAAATAAATACCTTTATTATAAATTCTGTCGATTCTAAAAGATTATATATGTATATGCTCCAGCAGTAACTTTGTGCGGGCGAGGGGATTAATTCTTTGTTTTCTCGGAATTGGAAAATGTAAAGCTTTTATGGTTTTAATGCAATGCCAACAACACTGACTCCCTTAAGTACACTTTGCATATAAATTAACCAAATATTTATTCTCTGCATTATTGCATGGTTGATGCAGGAAATCAGTGAATCACCATGCGTATTTGCATATATGCATATATGGATCGCTTGAAGTAGTATTTCTTTTTGTGTTAATGTTTGTATTACATTAGCTATTTTATTGATTGCATTCTTTAATATATAAAGAGGACAACCTATTTTTAAAATGATAGTTCCAATGATTAAATGCAGTATCCTGTCATACCTCTGAATGAAGAGGCCCTACAGGTGGTGGCATGTAGTACTACA
This sequence comes from Callorhinchus milii, assembly GCF_018977255.1. Lineage (NCBI taxonomy): Eukaryota > Metazoa > Chordata > Chondrichthyes > Chimaeriformes > Callorhinchidae > Callorhinchus > Callorhinchus milii. Next base: position 8,972,563 of record NW_024704755.1, on the reverse strand, counting down.
GCACGATGGTATGCCAACCCACATTCACACGATCACAAGAATAGTTCAGATGAAGCAGGCCCTCAGCCGATTTGATCTCACCGTTCCAGAACACCCACCCTATAATACTCCCATCACAGCATTGAGCTGTTTTATTTAAATGAGTATCGTGTCCTTATCGCATCCACCCTTCCTAGTAAACTGTTCCAGTCATTAATTAATCTCTGAATAAAGACGTCTGTCCAAAATTTTCCTTTTGCAACCCTAAACCTGCCCTTTCCTTCAGCTGTCTTGGGACAGTACTGTTAGTTCACTTTCCCACTTAAAATATTGTATACCTAGATAAGGTCCTCTCTGATATGTCTCATTTCAAGACCGAATAACCCTAGCTTGTCTATTCTTTGCTCTTAGCTCAGTCCACTAATGGTGAGGATCATCCTCTTTGCTCTCTTTTATACTGTCTCAAGGGATGGGCAGCTTCCTTACTATGTGGCAACCAGAACTGGATGCAGTAACCTAGGCCTAACCGGAGCACTATATAGCTTGAGGATAACTTCTGGGGATCTCAACTCGAACGATTTGACCAACATCCTGCTTGCCTTGGTTATGCTTTTACATTGTTTTGACATAGTGAGCGATGAGTCAGCTAACACCCTTAGATCCCTCTCAGCTTCTCTCTTGGCAAGTTGTATCCCATCCATGGAGTATATGCAGTTCTTTACTTCCTATATGTAATATCTTGCATTTATCATTTTGAGTGCTGTAATGTGGTGGTATACAGGTTTGTTCGTTACCCCACTAAGTTCTGGTCTTTACATGGCTCTGGAACATGAAGACTTCTCTGAAACTTCCTGCATTTTCTCATCACCATAAATAATTCCCTGGTCAATAGAATTCACCACATTACAAATAATTAACCTCAAGTGACATCACTAAACTAGGTTAAGCAGGAATTCTTTTCTCTCGTATATAATCAGCCTATTAACCATCCAAGGAAAGTGGTCCTTAGAGCTCTGTGGGTGACGGTACTCATCCGGATATGCTTCTCCGAGGAGCTCTGCCATCCATTACCATTGTCTTCCTGTTTTTGATACACAAAAATGGGTCGATGGTTGATATTTTTGAAATGCAGCCATTCTTTTGGCTTTTGGTGGACTAAAGAAAGGGCCTTAAAGTGTTCTTAAAGTGCTCTAAAATGGATGGTGAGGGTCTGGATGTAGTTGAATTTTTAAAAAAAGACAGGGAATGGGGCAGAAAATGATGGGATGAATAGAATTAATGTTTTAGAATAATTTAAAGTGAATTTATGAAATCATTCAGACCAAGGAGATTTTAATTTCCCTGGATGGTGAGAATCTAAGGTTAAAACAAATGTGTGTCTCTTTTCAAACTTCATATTTAAAAAAAAGGGTAAGTAAGTGTGTTAATAAAAGCCAGGTAACATACCAAGGGTTAAAACAGCACTAGGTCAAAAAAGTTGATTTAGGTGTTCCCTTTCCTAGGAAGGGGAAGACATATTGTTTTGACATTATAAGCACAAATACCAATTGCCCGGATTATTAGTTATAATCATTGATCTTATTCATTATTGAGAAATCCTCTGGTACAAGTCTGCATGCGAAGACATTAAGGACAGGACAAGGCTTTTCCACATTATCTTATCAGCCTCTGATGTGTCCTGTGTATCTTAGATTGCAGCTTACCTTGTACATAAGGAATAATTACAAAGCTAGGTACTGCAAAGTTGCCACCGTTGCCTGGGACCATACGCTGTGTGAGTCGTCACCTTCAGGAGAGGTCAGAGAAAAAATCAGCAAAAAAAAGTGTATTTGTAATATTAGTTTCCTTTTAATCTGTTTCTTTGAACTGTTAATGCTGGTTGGTTCAGTGATGGAGTACACTGCTGTTTATGGAGCCTGACCCGTTCAGAAATGTATCTGATGTAACTCGTTGTAATTAAATGACAGTGCATCATTCATTTTCTGTTGCCTGTTTGAATTGTCTGTCTGCTAAAGAAACCAAACATTAACACATACTTGTTGTAAAACTGATGTGTGTAGCTTCAGCTTCACTGCTTCTAAAAGCACAGTAGGGAAGGTGTTAGGTCTATCCAATCAAAAACATCTGTGGTCAGTGCAACTAATCCTGGTTTGGTGACAGGCTGTTACCAAGAATCAGCAGGGTCCTAATCTGCTGTCATCAAATCTGATAGGATGTGATAAATCTGTCATCTCCAAATGCTCATCTTCAGCTGCCAAAAATATCCAGAAAACAGGAATTTTGTGAAACTGTACAACAGTTGGCGTTTTTAAAAGCTTGTGTTTTTTAAGACGAGGTCAGATAAAGATGTAAACCCACTTGTTTGATTTGTATTGTCAGTGTTTTCTTACGGTTTAATTGTTAGAACCTATTGCAGATTCCTGGTATGTTTTAAGTGTTTATCAGATAAAGATGGGTGTCTTTGACATATTGACTCTGGAGGACACAGTGCACACTTGCACATCTAAGCTGAATAGCCATAATGAAACTGAACTGAATATTAAACCATTATTATGCTTACAGTTCTTCCGTTACCACTCTCTTATCGTAACAGATCTAATTAGATTGAATCAGCACTATTTCAGTCACTTCTGTATTGTTCTTTAACTAACAGGTTGTATTTTTTCAACTTTACAGAGGAAGGCATCAATCATGAGTGCAAACTGTGTAACCAGATGTTTGATTCTCCTGCAAAGCTGCTGTGTCACTTGATTGAGCACAGCTTCGAAGGAATGGGAGGTACCTTTAAATGCCCAGTTTGTTTCACAGGTAAGACACATGCAGCGCATTTTTATTGTTGGAGGGTGTTTATTGGCTCTTTCCTTTTTTGTGCATAATACTGTAGCTTTCGAATTTGAACAATAGTTTTGGAATTAAAATGTAACTTGATGTTGACAGCCTTTTAAAAAGTGGGTGAATGTCACAGAATAATAATGACTAGCAATTCTGCAACATGAGAGCAGAAAGCAACATTTTCCCAGTAAAAGCATTGTAACTTTGCAGATTTATTATTTGCAATAACTTTTAAGATTATTAAAGCCAAATTGATTTCAATGCCTGTGTTAACTTGCTTGACTCCCAACATTTTCCTCAACAGTAAAAGTAGATAACACATTTGGGAAAAATGGCTAGTTTGCCTGAAAGGATAAGTATCTTGCAATTGAAGGGCAAAGTACATCAGTCACAATGAACGTTTAATACTGTGAATTCAGGAGAAGGAGGTCAGGGGCAGGAGGAAGAAGACACACATCTTATTACCTTCTATCAAGGAAATAATTATTTTACATTAACAGGATATGGATATGGGCTTTAGTGTTTTATGAGCTTCAACACATGGGGAGCTGTCCTGTATGACAAGGTCCACATGGAAAATGTTGTGCAGACGAGCAAGCAGGATTTGTGAAATGCCTTAATAGGTTTGCATAAGTGTATTTGACCCCCACTCGGCAAGAATTCAATCCACTGAACATGTTTCTGCAATCAAAATTGGTGCAGTAATTCAGTCATACGTGCAGCCGAATATCACTGGCGCTTGGATTCTTTGGATTTGCTTAGATTAGTTGCTGCAGAATAGAAGTCTTTACAGCTTTTTGGGGTTTTGCTAGCATAGGAATTGGAGCATATTAGACTCAAAATCCCACCTAGTCTTAACCTTAACGTCCAATTTTCTGAAAATTTTAGTGAGAAGAAATTCCATTTACATCTAGATTTACTCTTGTCAAGTAGCATTTTGGAGCATACAGAATCTGACAATTTCTTACATTGAGCCTTATTTTGAAGCCAGCAACAGTAAACAACTTCAAAGTTCTGGACATTTCTAAAATGCTAGAAAAATAGAATGAATCTGGACCCAGATGGAATTTCTCCCCAAGAAGATGGCGCAAATTTGTGGAATTTTCTCAAATTCAGTCATGATTTGCAAGGTGGTTCTTTGTAAGAACTGTGGAAAACCAGTTTCCAAATTCATACTGATATTATGGCTGATATTGAGTGTCGATTTGGCTAAGTTTAGGGCATAGCTTGCAGTCTTTACTGCATGACGGATTAACAGACACTTTGAATGTCATTCGCACTGGTCTCAGCCAGGTGGGTAACTGCTCTGTGAATTCCTGCACAGTATAATTTGGATTCTCTTAGCCAGGATGAAAGCTCTCCAGCCAGCACCTTGCATCTGATAGTGTTAAAACTAAATTGCTCATAATTAGAAGTTACAATAAAAGTCATTGTGCCTTCCAGTGGAATGGCCAAAGTCCTAAGTGTCCCTGAGGTAGAGGCAGCAATCACTGGCAATATTTCACTATCAACCTCAGTTCATATTCCCTTAATCTGGAATTGGATGCACTTTCATCTCCCAGCGTATCAACTGATGATACAGAACGCAAACCAACTACATAAGATGAAGCACACTAACGTACAGGGTAGATACCATAAATGGGATTCAATGCACACAATTAATTATTTTGCAAAATAAATACTTTCGCACTAAATATTATTTTTATTTATAATGATATTTTCATTATATTTTATCAAGTGAAAATTAATTGAACATTATATTCCTGCTTCACTTGTGGTTTGCAGCATTATACCTAGAGTGACCCATTTTACCCAGAGTCATATTGGTGGCACCATATTCTTATCCATTTGGAGCTAATTAAGGACTTTTAGTTTATCAGTAGCATATTATTTTATTTCTGTCATAACAATCAAACACACAATCTTGTGAGAAGAAGCTGTTGCTTTTATTGGTTTTCAAACTGCATGTTGTTGAAACGGTAACCTTCAGCAAGGTCTTAAATGACAAAGCTTTCAATTTTTTTTGCTTTTCAGTTGAAAAATCCCTGCATAAAATTTCTACCTCTCTTGTAATGTTCCACTAACTTGCCAAACTATGGGGCAGTTTTGTGCCGTGTGCCCATACACACTAGGAACTGGATAATGCTGCTCACACTGACTCGATGTGGGATTCTCACGATCATCTGCAACAGAAGACTTTTGTTCCCTCAATCTGGACCAGATTGTAATTCTGATTCCAGAGATAGAAAAACAGACGTTAACCCACAGCATTACACAGTTATATTTAACCCTCATATCGGTAGTCAGCCATCAGTTATATCTAAATATGACACATGCCGTTATTTTAGGACAATATTTCATGCTTACTTTAGTCAGATCAGCACAACATACATGAAAATGCATGGAAATTTATGTTAAGAATGGAGAGTGGTGATAATTACTCCCAAATGTTGTATTAGTGCCTGAAATGAATGCTAGATGTGTGATAACATTATCTATTATAGGATGATTTCTGCAAAGAGGTTACTACAGTGATGATTTCACAAGAAGATACCATCATTGTTTTTTATAGAATGTATACAAGTGTATAGACAGATGATGCTTTCCATGAATCTCTTGTTTTTGTGATGGTTTGAAATAACTTAGTTATAATTATTCGACGAAGGCATTTCAGACGTCCAATAATTATCATCATGTTGCAAACCACAGCACCCAGTTGAGTATGCAGATTACAAAGAGCTACAGTATTCAGCACTGTTATAAATAAATGAAGCATCAGTCTTGAAATGTTAAATTATTAATCTCGTCTACATAGTGGATTAAATTTAGTGAAACAAAAAAATGATTTATTGATAAATATCACAAGATCTGTGGGGGATTTGGCTCAATGTGCTGGTAATAATAGATGTGCAGACAAGAATGGCAGCCAACTTTTGCAGCAAATGCACCTCTGATCATGTCCAATTATTTTCAGTCTTTGTACAGGCAAACAAACTGCAGCAGCATATCTTCGCAGTGCATGGGCAGGAAGATAAGATTTACGACTGTTCGCAGTGCCCACAAAAGTTCTTTTTTCAAACTGAACTTCAGGTATGTTCCCAATTATCTTGTGTTCTATTGTGAAGTGGTTAACCAAGGCACAAAGTGAAAGAACCACATGCATATTTTACATAGTTGTACTTACTTTAATAACATATTATTATATATTGTGCCAAATTATTTTTTAATATCTCGAATCATTGAAGTCTTGTCTGTAGACCTTTTGAATCTGCTTAACGGGTAGTCGAATACTTACTTTTGACTTGTTTGTTTGTTGCTGCCTTTCTACTCACTTCATATTTGTGCATTTTGCTAATTTTCACCCTTTCCTTGTGAAACCTTGGGATTTCTGTTTTTCCCCCTCCCCCCATGTCAATTTTAATAAATATTTATACCTTGCAAGACTATCGAGGGAGGGGTTAAAGAAAATAGCCTCGCGGTAATAATTTAACAATTTCAGAAACAATTTTGAAGGTCAGTTCAACAAGCTGGCCTTTTTCAACACCACACCTGATGCCCCAAAAATCTCTATGGATCTAAAAATTGCTCAGAAATGCAGCTTCCAAATTAAGATTAAATTTCTACATTTTTAAATCTTAACTGTTCAAGACAATAATCTTGAATATAATAATAAGAGAAATTTGGGGCCTCTGAGATGTCTTACTGGGATTCATTGAGTTGCAGTTGCTCATGTTGACTCAGTTTGATAATGAAGATATACTACATTCAGAGCAGTCTAGCTCCACTTCAACTAAATAAAGGCCATAGCTCAGTCTGTGCACATGCCCAATTGATGGACTGATGCCAAGGGCTTGAGGTCAGAAGTTGCAGATGCTATCACATTGGTATTTCTATTGGCTTGGAACAGCGAGAAGCTTTACCTACTAGCTTTGTCAGTTCACTGTTTACATTGCCTTCATTATAATGTAAAACTGGTAATCGACCCCCTGCTTCCTGTGGTGAGCTTTTGTACTGCCTTTACACTGGAGCAACATTTTTTGGCAGGTTTTCCATTGGAGACGTATGAATACATACTGGGCTTATCCCAGAATAAAGCATAAATGGAGCTTGTAATTATAAAAAATCATGAATATTTGGTTTGATGTGATCACAGTTTTTTTTATTAACATGTCCCTGTACCAAAAGGTTAAAAACAATTGCGAGTAGTTCAAAGGGATAAGATGTGAAACATATCAAAAATTAAAAAGTCATCTTCTGAGAATATAATTTGTACAGACATCCTTTTCAAAGCACTTAACAATGAAATGAAGACCTGACACTAACACCATGACCAACAGACTTTCATAGCGCTGAACCAACTGCATTTAAAATGGCCATGTACTTGTTTGGAATTTAATATTTTTCACTCAAAGCAACACAAAGGATCGCATGTCTATTTGAAGTCTGCATTATATGGTTGTCTATTAAACCCAACTATGGATCAGTATTTTTACTTTCATGTAAAGCCAGTGATTTTTCATGCATCAACAGCAGAATGCAAACAGTACTGGGCAAATGTAACTCCAACCAAAGCAGAAAGGATTAGTGGCTGTTGGTCAGGATCTTTTCAGTCAAGTAACCCCCACTGCCACCCGTTTTAATCTATAGAAGAAAGTTTTTCATTTGATTTGGTAATGAAATAGAATAGGCAAGTTCTAGGAAGATACTTCATTGTTCATTTTAGAGGCTTTTGCTTTTCATCAAGTGGGTTTATTCTTTGAATTGGAATTTTTTAAAAAAGCAGAATTTTATTCATTGTTCAATTTAAAAATACTTGTACTTTCAATGGTGATATGCTAAATCCACCCCCTCTTTCAGCTAGATATCACTATAGGGCACATCTTTTTGAGTTTTCTATCTGAGGACTTTTGGTGGTTTGGTTACACTCTTGGCAGCGATTTGATCTTCTGGCCTGGGGCTCACTGTTCTTATCCATGAGCAGAACTCCACTAACTTGCGCCAAATGTCAGGATTTTTTTCAAATATTACACAAAGAGCAGAGGGGCCTGCTGACTCTTCAATCACATTAAACAAGTATGTACCATCCATTAGCCTGCCAAAGAATGTTAAACTTAAAATTATTATGTTTAAAAGCTCGCTTTACAGCTAGACAGGCTACACCAAACATGAAGACAAGTTAGCCTTGCACCGTTTACCTGAATTATGTGAATTATGAATTATGAAGCTACTACAATAATTATAATACAGGACTGTGGAGTCCTGTAGCTCAGTGGTTAGAGCACTCGCTTTGCAAGCGAGAGACCTGAGTTCAATTCCAGACAGAGGGCGAAACCTTGGGCAAGTTTCCTTACTCCACACAGAGCCTAATAATAATCCCTCCAAAACCAAAAACAATAATAAAATTGGTCATTTTCAATCTATGACTGTTTGTGGGACATTGCTGTGCGCAATTGGCTGCCGCGTTCGCCCACAAATATACAGTCAATTCACTTTACAGTGTGTTCTGTGAAGCGCTTTGGGACGTCCTCCTGACGTGAAAAGCGCTATATCAAATGCAAGGATTATTATTATTATTATTACCCTGTGGTAAATGGTCACTAATGTATCTGTCTGAATGTTTTTGTTGTGTATGTGTATAAAATCAAGTCCTGCTTAGGTGTCAGCCTGGCTTAATTGGTAGACACTCTTGCCTCTGAATCAGAAAGTTGTGGGTTCAAGCCGCATGTTGGAACGTTGAACTCACAATCTAGGGTAACGTCCCAATCCAACAGTGTGAGAACACTGCATTGTCAGATACTGTCATTCTGATAAGATGTTAAATCTAAGTTTGTTCCCTGCCACCATTTTAAAACAGAACGGAGTATCTTGTGATGTCCTGTCCCAACAATGCTCCAGATTAAAATTTGGTCTTTCACTTTGTTGCTGTTCGAGGGACATTGGTGTGCACAATTTGGTTGCTGTTTCTATCTACAAATACCGAGTCATAATATTTTACAGTGAATCCTGTGAAATACTTTGAAATGTTTGATAAGACACTATATCATATTATTGTAGCTGATTTTTGATGTGTTCGATTCAAATCATCAGACTCCAGTTTTGCAGCAAAGTAAGATAGGCAAAAAGGAAATAGGCAGTCATCCAGATGATATGCAACACTCAATACAATATGATCTTGTCATATGCAGAGATACAGTATAGGATGGAGCACAAGATAGAAGTCAGTGGGACATTGAATGATGTGCTATCTACAACAGCCTGGTCTGTGTCGATCAATTGATCATTTAGCCTTTGTTTAAACATAATTTAACATTGACATGGCAACGGTTTTAGAATGTCAACAGCCTCAAACAGTGTAAGAGGGAAGGAAAAATATTAAATACAAACACTTTGGTGAAATAAAAATAATTTAAATAATGAAGACGTGCAGTTGCAGATTAAATTCATTTTTTGCCATATTGCTAAGAATTTGGAGGCCTTTTTTTAAGACGTTTTTCTTCTTTTTTCATCGATGTTATTTCTAGTTTATAAAAAGGTTGAAGCTTCCTCCAGAGCAAACCAATGTGCCTGGCCACAGTGTCAAGCACTTCAAGATTTCCTCCCGATGTGAAGGGCGATAATAAATGTAAATTTGGATTGTATTGTATCCTGTAGAGGACACCTACAGAATTCAATCTCCGTTTCAGATGTTTTAGTTGAAATACACATGAAACAGATCAGGACAACTGGCTGAATATGATTGTAGTATCTGAGGTTGCATGATCTGTTTTCTAGACCCCATGATTTATTCTAAAGGTCAATATTTTACATTGAACCATAGCTGGAGGGGGGTGGGTGGGGGGGAGGCAGTAGAATGTTTAAATGAGATCAGTGCAGTTTTACATTTTGAAGTTAATATGGCTATTGGTGACTCCTACCACAGTACTGAAGAGGAAATTAGCAGAAAATGCCTTGGTATGTTTGACATTGAATCCTAAATTAATTTGTCACTTATTAAGTTAAAGTGAGCAGTCATTTTGTGTTCGGGAGTAAACAATGAACATCACATGGCTGGGAGAATAACACAAATTACTTTACAGAGGGAAACAAATGTTTAATATAGTCAGAAAAGTTCATAATTTGTGTTATTTTGAGCATATTCTCCCCACAAAATAAATCAACACTTGTGGAACATCATGTTTATACTGGACCAAGGAGCCATAAGTGAAGGATTATGTCCTCAAACCAATGTTTCTTCCTCCTCCTCTACGTTAAATCCTTACATTTGATATAGCACCTTTCATATCGAGAGGATGTCTTGTATCACTTCACAAGGTATATTGTAAAATGTCATGACGTATCTATAGGAGAATCTGGCAGCCAACACCTAACCTGGAGCCTTCAGTGTTGTCAGAACAAGATTATGTTCAATTACTCAGCATGCAGTAACTCAGTAAAACATTACTCAGATTTCAAGAGCCTGACTTTGGATCCCAGGTTTAATTGTTCTTCAGAATCTGCTGCTCTGAAAGGACGAGTGCCACTAGCTCTTGGTCAAACCATTAAATGGAGATTGATGCATTTGTGAAGTATATCATCTTTAGAGAGATGTACAAATAAGCAAGAAACTATCTAACTCTTTGAAAGATGTTCCCAGTAGTCGTTAAAGAGGGGCATTTATAGTAGTTTTAGAGAAAGCTGATAGGGATGAAATTATAAGATTTAAAAAAACTCTACTGATTGCAAAGATTGAATACCAGCTCAAAATGAGTACATTTTGGTTTATGTGGCTTCATTCAAGTGGAACATTTACCTGTAACATGGTCAAACAAAAATGGAGTTGATCTCTGTTTGTAAGTGTGGTGAATTTGTCACAGTTCAGATTAGTTCAAAATAAAAGCTTTCAGAACTTTTTAGGAAGTCTGTTGAACACCAGGTTGCCGGTGTTTATTTGGAGACCTGTGCAATTGTTTAGTTCACAAACACCACATGCTTTGTTTAGTTTAGTTTAGTTTTATCATTTAACTGCTGTTTAGTATTTATTATGGAAATGTATTGATCTGAATTGACATATAATCTTAAATGTTCGAGTAGATTGTTAGTTAAGGGTCGTGGAATCTAAGTCACTCATTGAAGAGTTTCCATATATTTCGAATGAATTTGTTTTCAATAGATTGATGGATTTTGATGTGAAATATTTGAATCAAAATTAATGCTCTTTCATTACAGGTGGGAAATCAAACTTTTTTTAATAGTATTTACAATTCAGTTTGTATTATTTGTTATTTAAACGGATAGCCTTGTACTGTTGACTCAACACTAATCTTCTGCTCATTCAAGATTGATTGTTTTTCAGTGTAAGTACCAACCATATATCATAAAGCCGTCGTAGGATATCTGTGTACTATAACTTATTTTCTGTAGCTCCTATCTCTTTTGTTCTCACAGCAGAGATAGCTTTTCCATCTTTAACATAACAATACATGCCTGGGTGTTTTCAGGGAAAAAAATTCTAGATCATTAAATATAATAGGTCTCAGCTGCAGTTATGATCACTGAAGCATGCACTCCATTTATCATAGCAAATTAGGTAGATATTGGAAATCTAAGTATTCCTATGCATTCTTTAAAAAAAAGTTACTCATGTGAATTTTTATGGATAAAATAGTATTTTTTTTCACTTAAAGGATTTCACAACTATTGTTATGAATTAGGTTTATTTCTGTCAAATAAAAATACAAGCCCTCTGTGTTCCGGTGTCTGCATTTTAAAATTATAGGCCGACTGGTAAGATCCCTATACACATTCATAATTTATCTATTTAGTGTGCATCTTGTCTAATGTTAAGACAGATGCAATTCTGCACAATTCTGACTTTCCATATCAAATATTGGAACATAGAGCTTTTACAGTAGTCATATATACCTACATGTGTTTAAGTAATAATCATTTTTAATGTAACATGTTTGTTGGATTTATAAATGAACCTTTCTATTCATTGGCAAAGATTGAGATCAATGTCATCTTTGTATGAAATTCACAATTGTACTGGTTTACAGTGCTTTTGAAATGTAGTTATTCATGGTTATTCTTTTTGCACATTTTTGTTACCAACACAATAAATCTTTCAAGTTAATTCTCATCATGCATATGGCCAAATAGTTGCGTGAATGCAACAAATCAACATTAACTCTTTGAAATACTGAAAATTCTAATTTCTGGAAAAAATTGAAGCAGATAGAATCAAGTAGAGAAATTCAGAAAAACAATACCACTTCAATCACAAATATTCTTACAATAAGCTAAAACGTTTTAATCATGGTCCTTTATTTTGGTAGCTAAAACCTTCTTCAGTACTCAAAACCTTAAAAGAAGAGCATATCTACAGCAAAGTATGAAAAAGTAAATTCCCTAAAGCTCCACATTTTCCTCAGAAAATATTATCACCTTATTATTTCAGAGTTGACGGAAGAGAAGGCAGCCTCAATTCCCACGATCCATTGCATTATTTATTATTCTTGTCAGTCGACAATGTTGTCAGAACATAAATGCTGTGGCAACATTTTTGATCCAATATTGTGCACAACCATAATATAGTATAAAATGCACATGGTATTTTCTGACGATACAGATTGCTAGTCTGCTGGATTTGTGTTGCCACTGTGAGGCAAATCACCGAATAAATGACAAAAACTGCTTTTTTTAAAAAAAAGTTCATTATTTTAGTAAGAAAGGTGCCTGATTTTTTATCATTAAACTTGCATTTAAAAATTGTAAAATCACCAACAAATCACAGTGACATTTCTTTTGTTCATGTTTAGAAATGTTTTATAGAGTCACTTTGCCAACAAGTATTCTAGTATAACACATTTGTGAAAATCTGTTCTCTGCATTAAATGAGACACTGTGCTTTGGCATCATTGAATTAAAAGCTCAAAGCAGATAGATGACCAAATCATTTCCAAAAATAAACCAGTGAAACTTCTCTACTGATGATAAATCTATTGTGGTGGAAGGCGATACAGTATTTTGTTTAGGCCACCATTGCTTTCAAAACAGCACATACAATGTAGTTTTCTTTGAATGCTTTTGTTTCCATTTCCCTGCTTGCTTGTCTTTCCATCAGACGTGATTAAGTTGTATATAATCCTTAAAGCCTATAATCACAAGTTGTTGTGGCTGTTTAGGTTGGTCAGTAAAAGGCTTGTGATGAGGTGGGCCAGTTTTCTCATAGATAGGCCACTCCACTTCATCCAAGTGGAGCTGAGGTTGGTAACTGGGTTGATTCTTTGTGGTTGTCTTGATAGTCTGGTGTCTGAAGTGTGTAGGTCTTCAGCTAGACGGGTCTGCAGTACTTGTCAGTAGGGGCAGGGTATCTTCCTATTCAGTTCCTATGAACCCTCCAAGCAAAACCCCTAGAGTGGACCTAACTTGACAGACAACGCTCGCTGACAAACTATATAGTTTCAGCTGGTTAAATTGCAGGAGTGAGTACCCCAATGCACACTCTGGGGTCCCCAAGCTTCTACCAGACAACTCTTGAAAGAATTATGTTGAACACTTTTATTTATACAGTTACACAAGCAGTTCATTAAGAATAGATTGTGTTGTGCAACAATTCACCTATTGAAATCGTAAATGAAAGTCATTGAAACAGAAAATGATTGAAGATATGTAACTTTTCCCAAGCCAGAACTATTTTATTTTCTTTATGTGATAATTTACAAAATAGTGTTCGATGTAAAGGAGAGAAATTTGCTTCTTTGTTAAGATTTGTTCTTTGTATATTACAATACTATGGTTAAGCGCCATATATCTTAAAGAGGCCAAACTTGTTAGCTGAATAATGTAACAAATCAAGAATTGATCCCAATGTTGACGTCAAAACAAATACACTGTGGATTAAACACAAAGTACTGTTATATCACTTCCAGAGCTTGAAACATTGATGTGAATGCACAACACGGAATACTGCTTGCTGCTGTTGCTTTTGCCACCAGTAAATGTAGCTTCCTATTACCACACCGGACGTTAGCCAATCCAGCATTTGGCCTAAATGTTCAGCCGAATCAACCAAATTCAGTTGTGTATTTTTATAGCCCCCTTTGCTGCGCACGATTCACTGCACACCCGTTGAGTGCGTTTACTGTTTGTCAGGAGTGCAAACTACTGAACATATGAGGCTTTAAGACAGGCCATCTGTTAGTCCTGGGTCTTTGGAAGATTGTCAAACCGCTCTAAAAATAATCAGATAAAAATACCCTGAAAAAGACAATTAAATGATTTGTATTTGTTCATTTTTTTAAATGCTTGAAGTAAAATGGTGAAAATTGATGACCTGTATTGAAATATGAGAATAGACTCAGTCATGTTAGATTCCATTGTTAATAAACTGAATATCAGGTTAGGAAAGTTCTTGTGTTAAAATTAACTATGCTGAAAATTTAGAGTACCCTAATCCTGCTACCTGGAGCTTTTGTCCATACCTTATTTTCAGTATTGATGAGTACTAATGAGATTTGTACAGTGGAGTGTCCAGTTTCTGCATAGAATCCTTTAGTAATGGAGTTTGTAGCACCAGATATCACAGTTACATTGTATAAGAACAGTGTAAAGTTGAATGATGATTACTAGGAATACTAATGGCAGGATTGTTTCTACTAAATCAATGTGATGTATTTATGGGAGGGTAGTAGAAAGCTTCTAAAACTGTAGATAAGCAATTAAACATCTTAAATTTTCAAAACGTATTAGCAATTCAATTGCCAACTTGTGCTTTTGTAAAAGTGGATTTAATATGAGGTCAAAGAAGATCCATTCGTGCAATAATTTGATTAAAGACCAGTGTGACATGTGAGAGGTAATTTGATCTGAGAAGACTGGACTTTTAAAAAAAAGACCTTCAACTCATTTTAACCTTAAGTGGAATAAATTGCATTGTACTGTTTGAAAAAATGATTTTGTACAATCCTGTGAAAGTTTATCTTAAGTAGGCTGTTGGTTCACCGGCCATTAGATCCAAACAGACTCCAAAAATGGAGTGCGAAAATTACTAACTTCTAATAAAAAGCAATTTTATAAACAAACATTGTAGCTATTAGCAGAGGATCATAGAAATTACAGTAGATGAGAAAGCTATTTGGCTTATTAAGTGTAAGTTGGTGCTAGTTCATCTCACTATAGGTCTGAACTGTTAGAACAGTGGTGGACAATCTTTGTCGGTTGGCTAACAAAATACATTTTCTTCATATGAATATTTATGCCATAAATCAAGAAATATTCAATTAAGAAAAACGTCTAAACGCACAACCAATCAAACGTAGACTTACCTAGACTAGTACGCATGTTCGGTGGGGATTCTTGATGGCTCTGACTAGCCCGCGGGTCACAGTTTGGCCAGTGCTGTCTTGGAATGTACTGATTATTTCAAATACAAAATGTTTGTTGTAAATCAAGCGCATACTGGTGTGTCCGGGTGTGTTAACTTTTTTGACAGTTGGGTTAGACAGAGACATTGAGATTCTGTCTGGGTGTAGTAATTACTCAGCTGCCAGGGTAGTTTTTCAGGCTGCATTCTGGAGATGCTGATTGAACTGAAGAAGTATACCTTGAATAAGCAGTTATAAAATACAAAATAGGAGAATAGTGCATTGTAATTCTTTAGAAATATCCACTTATTCAAGACAAAATGAAAATCAATTCAACAGATGATTTAGATTTGGTTTGGGCATGCTGTGAGTAATTCCCGGTTCAGGATTTTATGTTCGGTATTCAATAGGTCGTTTTCAGATTCAGTCCCACAAAGCGTTAATTTTATTGATCCTTCCTGTGTAATCAGTCTAGCAGCCACAAACAGAAGAAGAAATAATGCTATTTGATTCGGGTCCATGCTTGCAGTGCTGATTTTGCATTATCTCCTAAGAGACTGATGCCAATAGAGGATGGATTAACCAATATTGTAAAAGGTGGCTGCTTTTGGGGTGGAGTTCTCATTGGGGCAGGGTTATTTTTTCTGCCTCAACTCTAAATAATAATTTTGCAATTAACTGCAAGCAAAATATAAAAGAAATATACCAGTATACGAATCATTCTAAGATTCTGAAATACATTTTTTTAAAAAATGCTGAATAATATGTGGCACTCAATGGAAAAGGTTGCTAATAATAACAAATAAAACACAGTATGCATGTGCTTTAGCAAGAAAAACGATGGTTTATTGAATTAATAGAGTGTTGATTGAAGTTTGGCAGCCGTGGCACAGCTTTAGGAGGACTTCACAGAAAGGAGTCTGTGAAGTCCACCATTGTGTTTTGATTTTCAGTCTGGAAATGTTCGAATGCAGTCATAGGATGAAGTAATAATAGCAACTGTGACACCTGGTGGGCAGTCTGAAGAAGAACCATGGGGTTACAGTGGAGTCATTTGATTACCTGAGAGAATTAGCTCACTACGGCATTCTGAAAGTCTTATAAGGATATTTGCACGCTATAAATTGTATATAATATATCAGCTGAACTGCTGATTTAATGTCTAACTAATGAGCATTAGAGCAACTAATCTTTAGTAATACTGTAATTCTTTTGTGAGTTAAACCCATTTATAATTCATAATTTAAAGAGACAATAGACTTTATTAATGTATCTGTTTGTGATTAAACAGATTTTTTTTGGATTTGTTTCTTTACTTTAACATCAATTACCACATTGGTAAAGTGGTTGCTTTGATTATATGACTTGCTTTCCCCTGGTTTATTATTGCAAGCATTTCTCAGCAATTTCTACCAGGCTGTAAATCGGCAGAAGTGACGTCAGTACAGGCTCAATTTCTGCATAAACTAAGGATGTTGTGGTAATCTGTGGAAGCTTAACCAGCTGAATATAAACCATGCTGACCAAAAGCATACATAACAATGACATACTGTATAACCGGGTACACTGAATAGAGAGGTAGAGAATAATGAGAAACATAACAACTGACTGTAGCACACACTGACTAGGGGAGTATAAAAACAATGCGATGTAACTAACTCAATATATAGTTCGGTAATGAAAGTAGTAGGACACGGTGAGAAATATTTTGCAGAGTTAAATGGAGAGAGGAATGAACAATGTTATGAAGACATTGACTTTGCTACTTAAATTCAGTTTTCTACTATTATTAATTTGCTCCTTCTATATGTAATTTAGAAAGAGCACTAAGTGATGTTGGCTTGTGAATGTACAAGAAAATATTAAACTTCAGCATGATTATTAGTATTTTTGTAGATATTATTTTCAAAAATAAGGACTGCCGAATCTTTTTTTTAAAAAATAGGATTAATCCTGGGGAATAACCCCTTAATTTACTGATGGCAGAAAGTGTAACAGGCTGTATTATCATCTCATTTGCATATGGCCCTGGTCCAAATCTGCACTGCAGAGTGCTGACAAATAAACTACCAATTTCTGGCACATGCACATCTCCACACAGCTGGCACCAAAATTACACCATCGCCCAGAAAAATAGTAAAAGATTCTATGAATGGAAAAGTGGAATGGGTCGAATTGTCTATAATCAATCCTTCAATATTCCACATTCTGGCTGTCGTTATTGCCCCGTTAGTTATAGGCCATCCGAGAGCTTCACATTTGTGTAGAACTCTGGTATCATGAAGTGTCTACCTCACTGTGATCAGAACATAAGCGAGCACGGCACTTGCCTAGCTTTCCATACACATTTTTTTAAAGACTTCTGCACTAAGTATCAACATCCAGCCTACTTTTAATGTAAAGTCTGAGATGACAGAAACAATTATCATTACTTCCTTTCTAAGGTTGAGGATAGCAAGTTAGAAAATACTTTTGTAACAAGTCTCCCTGGGAGGAGCTGTAGCATTCCATGCTCTAAGTTTGCAATACTCTCTCTGTGTTCACACCTATTTGTACCTATTATTTGATAAGCCATTGAATAAAATTCAATATTATTTACATTGTAAATGTAATAATGATAAAATTCATCTTCAGTGGTATCATTGTTTAGTTATCAACCAGTTGTTTTCCATTACAAATGTTACAGCTACAAAAAGCTACATCATTTGGGGTGTATCTAAAATAAGTTATCGTTATTCATGAAAACATTACTTCTTATGTTGACAGTAAATGTGAACATTTAAAAAGCTTTCGAAGGCTAATGTGCCTGCCGCAAGTGAAATATGCTGTTGTGTGAATTTTGATCCAAATAGCATTTCCCTTTTGTTCAGTTTTAGGGCAGCTACCTCACATAGCCAGTCCCACCGGACAATGCATTTGCCCAATGTCAGGTACTGGGACAGATGTGGTAGTAATAAGCTTATCACATTTGTCTCTATCCAATGCACTACCAGGGAAACCGGGTCAGTCAGCAGGAGGAGGGAATGCACAGCTGCAGCTCCCCACACTGGCCTAGTGCCAACATGGTGAGCTTGCCATGGGGACAAGAAGCTTCTCTGTGGATTTTTTTTGGAAAAAGTAAAGTTTATGACAACTGCTGTTGATTTTTATGAGGTTAGCAGTACAATTACTCGATTAATGGCTCTACCACAAACCATCCTTATTTGGTAGGACATCTGCTTCAGTTAGAATAGTTTGAATGTGTGATTTGAAGACGATGCTGGGCTCCAATATTTCTTTATATCACTTGATTGCTGCCACTGGGCACATGGAAGAAATATGAAACCCAGGATTTTTTTCGTGGTCTCATCTTTTATTTGTCCAGTTAGTAATAACCGAATCCTTATATTTGTGTGCATCTAATACAGATTTCAAAACTCAAAATGTTGTTTCATTTACAATAGAAAATGGATGAATCTAAGATTTGTGGTGTCATTGATGCATAAAACCACTCTGTTCGTAATATTGTTCTAGCCCTAAGACCATAGACTGACATGACTTTAGGCCAGTGTAGAGCTCAAGAATTCCATTTATTTAATACACAAAATTGATTATAGATTTGTTTGGTTTCGTATACTCAACCGACATTTTTTCCCAAATAGAACCCAGCCATTTTCTATGTACCTGATATAACCATAACTGTCCCGAATGTAATATGTTAAATATATCTAAATCTTTTCACAATTACGCAGGTAATCAGCAACTTTATTGCTGAAGTCTTAAGTCAATGAGTGTTTGTGAATACTACTGTAGTTCTGAATCTTATCATCTGATTTTTAGTACATCATGGAATAGGTTTCACGCCAATTCTGATTCAGACACATATCAGTATTAACTGGAGGTGGAATTGATGCTGAATCATCCCTGCCTTCATCTTCCACTTCTCCAATCATTGAGTGTACTTTCTAACATCCTTATAGATTTACACGCAAGTGAAACAATGAATGTGAAAGGCATCTGCATGAGCCAGCATTAGTAGAGACAATAAATTGCCAATGAACTACTGAAATGGATTGGATTATTTGGTTTCATTCTAAGCACAGTAGTGTTAAACTTGATGCTTTTATCTGAGTCAGTCCATCAACATTTACAAATAAGTTAAGACTATTAACCTCCTGTTTAAGTTATATCTCCAGTTTGGATGTATGGACTGGAAATTTATATTCTTGAACCAAAATTGAATCTTACCAGAACAGACTCTTATTGAAAACAATGGGGGCATGTTGTCCCTTAAGAACTATTCTCCTTAACTGGTGGAGCTACTTAAATGGCAGGCAAGAAAAACAAAGGTATTGTGCTTCCCTCTTCTGGTGGAAAAACAGAATATACTTAATACAGTATTGACAAAACATTTTACACGAAAGACACCAGTAAAAGGATCATTGCTGCATTTGAGCATTTGGACAGCCTTTTGACTCTTTATTCTCATATGCCTATATGTCCCAATTTATATGTGACGCAGAATATATATGGATACCATGAATTAAAGTAGTCATATAGATCAAAATACATTTTGAGACTCATACTAGTTGCACCAGTTTTAAGATTTCACCAGAGAAATGTAAAAATATGAAGGTACCTTATTTTAGTCTTACTGTAGTAAAACAAACATTTTTAAGGAATGTATGCGTAACAGACAAAGAAAGGTATGTATGTCAAGACCTTCCCTGCTGGTAAATCGTATAAAATAGCTGCTGCTTTGTCTATGCATAAAGCAAAAATTGTACAGGAGTTTACACATTATTTGCAGTGAAACTGGGTGGATATGGACACGTGTTATTTATCCCTTATGGGTCTTTTTTTGTCTTGCCAGAACCACATGATGAGTCAGCACGCACAGTAAGGTGTCAGCACTGTGAGACATATTCTCTGCAGAAGACTCGACAGAGACACAGTGGGAGAGAACTTTTGAACATTACATCCAATCAAAGTGTCATTTGAAACCCAGATGTAAAATTAATGATTTGGCCATGAGGCACTGCTATTATAAGCAGTTTGAAATGAATATTAATGTAACAGATTAAAAGTATTCTATGCTCAGTATTTTTCTGTCCTGCTTTTAACTAGTGAATTCACAGCTTTTGCTTCTAATCAGAGTTATAGTGTGTTAGAAACATCAGCTTTGTTGCTGTTGTCCTTTGCTGCTTAATGTAGTAAACTAATAGGTGTTGCATAACTAGATGTATTTTGTTCATACTTGCTTTTAATTGCAGTTTTAGCCAGTTGTGATAGGCGTGATGTGATAGCTTGCCATTGTCAAAATATTTTTTTCTTTTCGTCAAAGAATGTTTTAATTGGATTGGCCAGTTCACAGTACAATGAGAAATTATGTAAAGAAAAAAAAATGATTGCAGTGCAACTGGATGGTGTTTGCTTCTAAAATGTGACTTACCTGATTGCAATAACTAGTACAGTATAATAAAGGGAAACCATGCACTTAATTTCTCTTTGTATTTGAGTCAAATAGCATCTGTTAATTTTGTTTTACTCTATGCTGCCTACCAGAAAGTACTGACTGCATTAGAAGCGATTCAGTCACCATTCTAAAACAAAAATACGACCCATTTCTGTTTTTCACAGTTGGTTGATATTGCAACACACCTACAGAGACGACAGCCATGGGTAGCATATCCATGAGCTTTGATGACAGACAGCAGTCTGCATGTCATAGAGGAAATGTATTTCTTACACACCTCTACTGGAATCACAATCCATTCCTCCTGCGAACACGCTACACGTTCTCCCACATTTTGTGTGCAGACCTCTTTCTCTTTTCTCCTTTAATTTGTCTCGGAGGCGTTCAGTGAGGTTGAGGTCAGGAATCTCTGCAGTGTAGTCCAGAAATGCTACACTATAGTCTTGTTCCCATTGCTCACAATGTCTGTTATTTGGCAAAGCGCTAAGCCATCCTGACACCAGTGGGAACAAAGAAGGAGACATTCAGTATGAGGTGGTAGGACAGCATATAGGTAAATTGTATTTTTGTACCTTCTGTAGCCGTTCTATGCTGGTCAACCAGGTGGTTTTTCACCTCCTCTGACTTGGTTGTATTTTGATGGTGTTTATTTATAGCTTTTTCATTTGGAATTGACTTCTTTTTTTAAAAAAAAAACTGCTGACCATGAAAAAACTGGAAATAACTTATTTTCTACTTTAGGTTTCCGTCTCTACTTCAATCAGCATTTCTATGAACCCTTTGAGGACTGAATAACCTTTACATTGGGAAAAAAAAGTCATATATGAACTGTTATAAATGATCAATGAAACCGTCACACTGACTAATACAAGTCATAATTTGTACAACACTAAGAATGCAAACATTTCTTCTAATTTTATTGGTTGAATAAACAAAATACTCAAATCTTGTTATAGTTTCATTATTTAGCAGGGATACCACAACAGCCCTCAAACAGTTAACAAATTAAATGTTCTTTGCACATTTTATTCCAGTCAGTAGTTTAATACAGCAATTTCAGCAAATTAAACACCCACCAATCCACTTCTGTGCAGTGTAACTGTGGGTTAAAAATGGCACCGTGCAAATATTCTCAGCCTTCCTTTGGCCACAGCAGATCATACTTTCATGAAAAATGATCGATTCTCTTGTAAAACAGTGATATTATAAGCATCTTTACCTGTTGTATTATAATCGCAGCTCAGCTATTATTATCATCTTCCCTTAGTCTTACGATTGCCAACAGTTTATAAAAATATTTTCCCGTGTTTGCAGTTACATTACCTCCTCAGAAGCTCCGCATCACTCAGCATTTCCAGAACAAGGATGTAGGAAGGTAACCTGTTCCCAGACCACTACCAGGACTGCTCGTAAACTAGCTATTGAAACATACGTGTGACACATCTTGATAGACTCGCTTTCAAGTTTTTGCTGATTTGCTCTGAGTGAGATGAAAATTCAACAGGTCTAAACCTGTTTCTAACCATGCTATAGCACAGGATCTGCAAAAAATGTTTAACTAAAACCTTGAGTTTTGCTTCAATTGTGGTTTATACATCAATGTTTCTCTCTGGACCACTGATCATTATTTAAAGCCCACATTGGGTTGCTGGAAATGTCAGGCCAAGGAAATGTTCTTTTTTCTTTTCATTCTGAAAGCAAATCATTCTTTTGCTTTCAGCCAGGGCTGTGCTAATGAATACCTTTATAAAGATAATAAAGGCCTCTCTTTCTACATCCAGTCTAATGAGAAAAACCTATAGAGATTTCCTTAGAAATGCCAGACCATACAGGGTAGAATTCCCTGAAACTTGACCTTTGAAACCACAAGGGCAAATAGGTCTCTTTATAAATCAATTCCCACTGGAAGGTTAGGTGCTGCCACTTGATGGTCATATAGGGCAGTATTGAATCCTGTGTCAGATTTACCAGTTACTTGAAATGCTTCAAGACCTAAGTGAAAGGCACGGTATAAGTGCAAGTTGTTGCTTATCCTTCCTAAGTATGATTCTAAACCACGATTCACATCACCTGTATCAGTAGCCAATCTCGGGTGTATTTTTAAAGCGTAATCGACTTTGTGCTCCCCTTGTTTTACTATGGTGGTATTGCCCATGCACAAGAGGACTGAATGGTCTGACAGCAGGGAGCGGAAGTACTGAAAGGGGTGGCTAAACTTTGCTCAGCTCTATTCGGGTATTATGCTCCTAAGCTTCCCAGGAAGTCCCTTGCACCCATCTGGATTCCAGATGTGCTTCCCCATCCAGTGAAAGAAGCATCTGCTGTGTTAAAGAAGGTGTTGGTTGCTGTAAATTGTCACTTGTTATTGTTTCTATGCATCCACCAGAGGGAGACTTGGGCTAAAAATATGTTCAGTCTGACAAATTTTGACAGGAGTGTTTGAATACTTAAGTTAAAGTGACCTCAAGACGAATTATTGTGCTGGCCACAAATAAATCCTTTTGGTCTCAAAGCTCTTATGTGATTCTGTTTCCAGAGAAAGGCAGCAGTCATTTCAGTGTATCTAGAAGAAGTGTATCTGGCGGGGAAACTATTGCTAGGATAGTCACAAACCTATGATGCCTGTCTCGGAGCTCGTCAATGCCTTTTCCTTGGGGCCCTTGGGTAAGAGGCCTTCTGCTGAGCAAATCTCCCTGGCCACCTACTGAGAGGTGATTTCACTAGTCAGCCACACTGCAAGGAAAACATAACATAAAGCATGGAGTGAGACAAAGCCATTCAAACCACTGAATCCATTTGTTCCACAGACCATGTATAATGTGTAATTTGCTTTATATACACACATGGAAAATATGAAGGTATCTTTTGTGCTGAGGCTCTACCCAAAGGGTAGCCAGTCATTGTGGCACAATTATCAACAAGTTGGGGATTGAACTCTACTGTTTCGACTAATTATTGCCACTTAGTCGTTATGTGTCTGTATTTTGCGCTCCACTTGCACTGATATCTTTGTGTTCAATGCAAAATTCCAGTATTTGCAAATGCAGTGCACTCCCTTGTTAAGAAAACTCAAATTGGGAAAATTCATGTGTGTGTGTGTGTACAAAGCCAGATGTAAATTCAGTGCATGTTACCCACAAAGACAATTGCATACGCTGTTCATTCAATCCAAAACGTGTTCTGAAATAGCAGACTTAATAGGTGAAGTAAAGAAGGCCATTTGTATAAACTAAAGGTGATTATTTACATAAAGTGCCTGAGGGTATTAAAGAAAATTTCAGAACAAATTTCCTCAGTGACAAACTGATAGTTATTTTGCCGCAAAGTTACTGAAACCCAATGAGAGCCCAAAAGAGAGTGCTGGGAACCTGCAATGAAGCTCTAATTTGAATTGCATTAGGCACGGAGTGGTTCCTATGGTCTTCAGTGTTTCATACTGATTTCAGTGCATTGACTAGGTTTTGATTTACACCTTTGTTCTATTCATAAAGAAAGCAAAATAATCGATAAGTGAAATGTACTGCAACTGCAAAATTAGGAAATGCCATAAAGAAAACTTAAAATAGCTTGCAAGTTATTGCACCAATACCTCCACAAAAAATAATAATTGTATTAGTTAAAGCAATACCATCCATCTCTCCTTGATCAACAACCTGCACCCCAAATCCTATCACTGGATATTTTTCAAACCGTAATGTTGGCATCTCTGATACTAACCACCTGGATTCTGTAGAATATCCTGTGGCTTTCCCTGATGGCTATGAGATATGTGGCCCACAGCCAGTATTTAGGCACTCTGCCTGAATGACGGTGATCAGAGGCCCATTTTCAACCTTTCCTATTTAAAACTTGTTGACTGAACTGTTGAATAGTATTTATCTTACAAGAAGAGGCAATAGAAGTCATAAACATTACAAGGAACTGTTGAGACACATATCTAGCAGAATATTGAACACATTTTACTTCTGGTGACAAGGTAATTGCTGTGTGTGTGTGTTTCTTTGGTGGCGGAATCCGACTACAGTCCTTTATCTCTATATCATTCTGTTTATGAAATATGTTTCTACACTCCTACTTCCTCATAAAGCCTTTGTTCCTTAATGGAAACTGGTGCTGATTGTCACAATCTCAAGGATCCTTATTTTGAGTTATAAAACTGGGAATTTATAAAACACTGGTTAGGCCTCAGCTAGACTACTGTGTTCAGTTCTGGGCAACACACTTTAGGAATGATGTCAAGGCATTGAAGAGGGTTCAAAGGATATTTACCAGGATGGTACCAGGAATGCGGGACTTCAGTTATCAGGGGAGGCTAGAGAAGCTAGGATTATTCTCCTTGGAGCAGAGAAGGTTAAGAGGAGACTTAATAGAAGTTTTGAAAATTATGAGGGGATTCGATAGGGTGAACAAGGAGAAACTATTTCCACTGGAGGTGGGTGGGTAACCCGAGAACATCAATTTAAAATAGATGTTAAAAGAAATAGACAGGAGGTGAGACATTTTTTCACACAGCAAGTTGCTCGGATCTGGAATGCATAGCCTGAAAGGGTGGTGGAAGCTGATTCGATAACAACTTTTAAAAGAGAAGGTAGATAATTATTTGGGGAGGACAAATTTGCAGGGCTATGGGAGAGAGCAGGGGAGTGGGATTGATTTGGATAGCTCTTTTCAAAGAAACAGCACTGGCACGATGGGCCAATGGCCTCCTTCTGTATAATTCTATGATTCTATGAAATGATGGTCAAGAAATAATGACTATTGTCTTGAAAAGCAAATAGCTTACACATTGAAACAAGCTACGGTATTTACACAATGGACAAAGAGTTGTGTGGTATCTCATTCAGGCAGAGTGCACTTACAGATCTTCTAACTCAAATGGCAAAAGAGCCTGATATGCAATTTCGCCAGCTCAAAGTTCAGACATAAGACATGGTCCTTAGTACGTGGAAACAGACCTAAAGAAGGCAAATTACCCTAAGTTTTGCAATTAACTTCTCTGTTTAGAACTTTTGTAGTTTCTTAGCTTGAGAAATAATCTCCTATAAATGTTGTACATGTAAAATTGTGATTTCTATGTCACTGATAACCTTTGCTCTATTTCACTGATAGCCTTTGACTTATGTTCCTAAACCCCTTTTTTGTGTCAAATCCTGTGGGTGGCATCACATTCCAGTTAGCTCAGTGGCTAACTGAAAAGAGCAGGTACTACACTATGGTCAAAACCAACACTTGTCAAATAATTTAGATAATGTTGCTGTAATTATTAGTGCAGTAGGCAAACTGTCAAAGCTAACCATTACCAACATGGCTACAATTGGAAGTCCTAATTGCACATCTTCAGTATGGACCGAGTGGATGAGTTAATGATTGTATCTTGACTGTCGGTTGACAAGCATATTAAGATCAATGCAATGTGCGTGCATATGATATATGAGCTGAAGGCTGCATCTGAACTCTAATGTACATTCACTAAGATTTGTGACAGTTATGAATTCAAGTTCAGCACATCCATTTTAATGTGATCTGACCTTGATTGGTAATGGAAAAATGGTTTGGCTGGAAGTCAGTCTTAAAAAAAAATCTTTTACTATTGAGTCAAACATAAATAATACCATTTTATGATGCACTTTTAATAATGCAAACATTTAAGCAACAAGCCAGTTATATTAAGTCATAAGTCAAGAGTGCAATAATTTTAGAAAGAGCACTGCCTTTCTGAAATCTTTGGCAAAACCCATCTTGTTTCAGGAGTAGGAAAACAAGCCATGAGCTATGTATAGTTTAGAGCACAATAATGTTTAGCAGAAGTCTTGCAGTAAAGTCATTCAGTGTAATTTAATAATAACATTTGCCAAAGTAAAATGAAATGATGTTGGGGCTCCCTCAAAAACAAAGGGTTCTCAATCAATACGTTGTTGAAAATGTTGTGAAAGTGTTGGCGACATTTCTTTAAGAAATATTTGTTTTATTTGTGTGACATGGGTTGACTATTCACTAACACCTCAGTGTACTCCAATCAACCCTATATTGTAAGAAAATGAGCAATTGGATTTAAGTACTATCAATGTCTGATGGCTCATAGAATGTTCACAGAACAGACGGAGGTTGTTTAGCCCATTGTGCTAGTTCCCAATCCCCTGGAGCTATCTATTCTAATCCCACTCCCCAGCTCTTTCCCCAAATATGTTGTCAACATTTGCATATAGTTTATATGTTTTCTCCCCAAAAAAATGCTTTATTTGGGGGGATTCATTTAAACAGAAAGCTCAGAACCGACGACACACGTTAAGTATTTCGTTGAATCTAGTTTTACCTCTCACATCAGACAGTCTGTTGAAAACAGCAGATTGAACAGTGTCCAAAAAGCAAAGTGGTGAGTGACTGGCAGAAGAGGTTGAGCAGAATCCCCAGTTAAATTTGCCAAGGCCCTTTGCAATCTTGACATCCATAGTGTTTGACACTTATTGTCATTAAGCATGGCTTGGCAAAAGATGCAGGTAACAATAGGGTGTTAATGTGCTTGCCTACATCTGGAAAGCAGACCTTTTCTCACAGGACCAGTTTTGTTTTTACTGAGCCTTGGCATCCTTCATGGGCTAAAGCTAGTACTCACATCTGCAGGAAAAAATGGAATTACAATTCAAGCTCCCCAAAGACAGTTGCCTTCATTTGGTAATGCGGTCATTCATGGCCTATTTGGAAAAATATTTTAAATGCTTCCACACATCTACACCGTCAGTGATCTCTTTGTCAGTTTAAGTTCAGTTCCGAGTTCTGATTATATCTCTCAATCGCTGCACTGGAGAATCATTCTTTTTCTCGTCTCTCTTTAGACTTCCTGCGATGTCACTGCTTTGGGAATTGCATTGGCGGCAGTGAAATTGATGTATTCTTCTTTGATTTTTGTGATCCTACTGTTCAGCAGGGTTTCATCAGACAGTGGCTGCCTTGACATAAAGGCTGCTGGATTATTTTCACCAGCTCAGGGGATGACCTTGAAACAATATGGATGTAAGTGTAATCCTAGTTATTCCATGTAAGATCATGGTTTCGATTTGGGTTTGCTAAAAGTGAGTTCCAGCAGTTTGTGATCAGTGATCATTGTAAACTGAGCCTCCAGAGAATGAAATGAGAGTATCTGCGACTCCATACTATGGCTATTACTTCACGTTTGTAAATGAGACTGTTGAACTCTTTCTGTGCTCTTCCAGAGGTACCTTTCTTTGGACAAGTTAGGCTGGACTGGCATCAGCAAGAGTTCAATCAACTTGAATGGGTCATTGAATACCAGCAGTTTCCCCTGATGGCACAGCAGGTAAAAGGTGTAGTCTGGTGGCGTCCTAGGCCATTATAGACCAGAAGGTTACAGGAACAAATTTAGTTTTAGTTACATGGTCACTGAAAAAAAAATATTTGTATTTATATCTATACAATTGCAGTATAATCAATAATAATAATAATAATTGTCATGTATTTTTTATTTAGTATGAAAATAGCTTTATATAATTCTGGAACCTAACCTTTCAGATATTCCTTTTGTTTTTTAGATGACACCACAGTTGAGGAACTATCCCTAATGTGTATAACTTAGGGTATGCCTTGAAGTACTTGCTGGAAAATTTGCTGTAGAAGAATTTCCAAAATTACGATTTCTCTAGGACTATGCAATGCATGTCTGGTATTTAGACACTTTTGCTCTGCAAGCAGGGAATGCTTCTGAAATGATCGTTAATTGCACTTGATTTTTATTCCCACTTTTTTGTTTCTCAAACTCAGTTTGAGTTTGAGACTTAATATTTTGTTTATAATAATATAATAAAAATAATCCTTGCATTTGTTTTTTTTGTTTGTTTGGTTTGTTTTGTTTGTTTTTATTGTTTGGCCAATTATCTGCCATGATCTAATAAACTGATGGAATAGGATCAAAAGGGTGAATTGTCTTCTCCTGTTATGCTATGTTCTTATAATACCCACACAGCAATAATTTCCAGAGTGTGTATAGACACTGTATATATTAACCAATCTCAATACCCTTGATGTTGAGATCGGATGTCAGCAAGTTGGCATTTGGGTGACTTTTTTTCTAACCATATCCCCCCCTTTTCACTATTTCAGATATTTCATCTTTTATGCTAATTAGAGCCCATGAAACACAGAAGAGAATGGCAGCCTCACAGGAGAAGACTGAGTGCCTGAAATATAACACCAGCCAGGAGAAAGCTGCGGGCAATGAGAAACAAGTGCTGAAGACTCCTAAATTGGTCATTATTTAGCTTCGGGAAGAAAAAGGAACGAGAGCAGAGCAAGACCAGAAAACGTATGAGAAGAGCTTTTGAACTGTAAATACCAAAGTTGAAATGAGTATAGTTCCTAGGTTAGATGCTGTTTCACAGTGAGTGTAGCTTGTGTTCAGGGACAACAAACGTATTTATTAAAAGCTCTGCTGCTGCTTCCTATCAGAGGTTTGACAATTCTGTGGCACTAGGTTTGGCGTTTAATTTATTTATTCTTGGATCTGAAGTATAACTTCAGTCCTGTAGCTCAGTGGTTAGAGCACTCATCTCATAAGCGAGAGACCTGGGTTTGCTTCCTGGCAGGGCGAAATATTGGGCAAGTTTCCTTACTTCACACGTTTCTGTTTACCTAGTAGTAAGTAGGAACCCGGTTGTTAGTCGATTGGTGGATCGCTTTTCTGGGGGTAATAATTCCTTAAAAAAAATTGGTCACTCTATCCACGACTGTTTGTGGGATACTGCTGTGCATAATTGGTTGCCACGTTTCAGCCACAAAATACACAGTCAATTCACCTTACAGTGAATTCTGTGAAGCGTTTTGAGAAATCTTGAAGATGTGATAAAGCGCTACATCAAATGCAAGGATTATTTATTTATTATTATTAAAAGCTATGCTACTGCTTCCTATCAGAGTTTTGACAATTCTGTGGCAGTAGGTTTGGCCTTTAACTTATTTATTCTTGGATCTGAAGTATAACTGGAATTCCGGAAGAAGACAAAACTTTTAGGACATTGAATAAAAAATAAGCTTTATTTACAACAGTTTAAGTGTAATAATAATAATAATAATAATAATCCTTGCATTTGATATAGCGCTTTTCACGTCAGGAGGACGTCCCAAAGCGCTTCACAGTAAAGTGAATTGACTGTACATTTGTGGGCGAACGCGGCAGCCAATTGCGCACAGCAATGTCCCACAAACAGTCGTAGATTGAAAATGACCAATTTATTATTGTTTTGGGGTTTTGGAGGGATTATTATTAGGCTCTTATCCCACCTAAATAAATATGCCCCAATGCAGTGGTGCTGTTTAGGTAATCGCTTTTCTTAGTAAATTAAATGAACCATTTCTCAGTCTGATATTTGATGGGCTTTGGATGGAATTTCAAAAGTTACAGCTGTGCAACATTAGCCAAATGGTTCTGGAGCAAACAAGTCAAAAGACTGAACTCAGCTGGAATGGAACTACCCTAAATTAACGTTATGCAGATATAAAAATCATCTTTATGCTTCTCCAATTCTCAAGAGTCCCCCCACGCATGCTCAGTGGGTTTTCACACCTTGGTGCTCGGTGACAGAATACACTTGATAACCCTTTTAGTAATTGGCTCCATATTCGATTTTTGTTGTGTCTGTTTCAGGCGGTCATCATTGATTTAAGGCTGCATTCTTGCTTAGTCAAGAATGACCTAACAATTTATAATGACTGAGTTTGATGAAGAAGCTTATTTAGAGCAAACAGCCAGCTCAACTTCAAACCGCGATGTCCTTGACAATGCCTCAGAAGCTGTCTATTCCAGAGAAAGTGTTGCGTTGTTTCGCAAGTAAGCAGTCAACTTTGGAAATATTTTCAGGATTTTTTCTGTTAATGCATCGCACTGTATTAAGGGTATCACAAGACAATTTCCATTGATACTCCTGCTTGAAGAAGAGAACAAAAGTTAATAAGTTAAACTTACGTATGATAAACAGGACACTCTGACCTCCCCATAGAGTGCCAGCTGTTGGTTATCTAGTCTGCCATAGTCCTGAAACCTGCCACCTCACTCTTTACTCTGACCTGAAACTGACTGCTGCTTTGCAGAAACAGCTTGTAATCCTGAGATTGATTGTTTCCAGTATCTGAACTGGAAAAAAGTGCAATTAAGAGAATCAGTCAGTGTGCAGACAGAGATTAGGTGTTATATGAGTGGCGGCACTGGTTTCCATTGATCTATGAGCCGATTATTTGACTCCTTGTGGACTAAACAATGGAATATTAGTGCTCAGGTTTTAGTGTCACTACTGGAAAGTAATTTAATTTGATCTAATTCTAATACATGTAAAGTGAATTAGGAGACCAAAAATGTTCTCAGTATAAATAATCTCTCTACATTCAAATTCACTATTAGTGGGTAATCCTATATATGAAGGCTATGCGCATAAAATATTTGTAGCAATCTACTGGAAAATATTTTTAATACCCATCTATGAACAGTGATCTTCAGTAACTAACCCCACTTGCCATTTTCGCATGACAAGTACACAGTTTGGCATTAAAAAGTGACCCAAGGAGTCACACGGTTCAATGAATAAGTAATATAGAAACAAAGAAGGAGCCAGGTTTGATCTCTACTATCCTGTCCTGATGCAGGGGATGAATGAATATTGCGCAGCTTTTGTTTGATTGACTTTGATGCTAGAAATCTTTTCAAAAATTTCCCCTTGGAAAAGAGAGAGAATGGTAAGAGTGAATTATATCCTATAGGGGATAGGTTTTGCTTGATAATAATAATAATAGTAATAATAATAATCATTGCATTTGATATAGCCTCATCACATCTTCGAGACGTCTCAAAGTGCTTCACAGAATATAATGTAAAGTGTATATGATCTGTGGAGGAAGCAGGCTTGACAGCCTATTATTACCAGCTTGACAGGCTCAGTTGTCTTTACTTGTTCTCTACTTATGTAATG
Organism: Callorhinchus milii; assembly: GCF_018977255.1. Lineage (NCBI taxonomy): Eukaryota > Metazoa > Chordata > Chondrichthyes > Chimaeriformes > Callorhinchidae > Callorhinchus > Callorhinchus milii. Next base: position 8,940,983 of record NW_024704755.1, on the reverse strand, counting down.
TCCCTTCAACTTACTGTCATTTTATTACATTTTTTAGATTGAATGGCTTATATTTGCAGTAAAAGCAAATCAGCCAGCCACACCTTCAGTTCCACACTAAGAATTTGAATAAGGCATCCACCTTATTCTCAGCCAAGCGCTTTGGGACTCTCCCCTGCATGAGGGGTGCTATATAAATGCAAATTGTTGTTGTGGCAGATTGTTCTCTTGTGTGACAGTTTCAATCAAGCATCTTTGGAGACACTTCTCATCTATTTGCAGAACAGTCTTCACTGGTCTGAACACCAGCTTCTGTAATTGCCACTTGATTTAAGAACATAAAGAAATTATCTTTACTCTGTATATAATGCAAAATTTACATGATTGTATATTCTAAACTAGAATGCTGTGCTTTCTAAAGGTAGAAATTGTACTGTCAATTAATAATAATAATAATAATCCATGCATTTGATGTAGCACCTTATCACATTGTTGAGGCATCTCAAAGCGCTTCACAGAATATACTGTACAGTGAATTGACTGTATATTTTGTGAACGAAACGTGGCAGCCAACTACGCAGAGCAGTGTCCTACAAACAGTCGTGGATTGCAGTCACCAATTTATTATTATTATTTTTAAAAGAATTATTATCCCCAGAAAAGCGATCCACCAATCAACTAACAACTGGGTTCCTAATTATTGCTAGGTAAACAGAGGCGTGTGGAGTAAGGAAACTTGCCCAACATTTCGCCCTGCCGGAAATCAAACCCAGGTTTGAGGTGAGCGCTCTAACCAATCTACTTGACAGTATATTCTGTGAATCACTTTCAGATATCTCAACGACGTGATAAAGCGTAAAATACAAGGATTATTATTAGGAGTGCATTTCAAGAGAGCAATACATCTTGCAGTTCTGGCTCCTAGTATCATCTGAACCCTTTGGCACGTTATTGCTTAACAACACATTCCTTACTGTGGATCAAGCTCGCAGCTATGTGATACAATTTTGTGAATTCTGTTCACTTGGCACCCAACTCAACTTGTACGAAGATGAGTTGAAAATCAAAACTGGTAAACAACCCATCATAATGTGTTATACTTCCTAGGTCTGACTTGATACTTACAGCATGCCATGTTTGCTTTTCTTTTGGATACATAGCATACGTCCTTCAAGCTAGCAGACAAATATCAAGAGCTTAGCTGTCGTCTCAAATGACGAGTCAACTTAAGAGTTCAAGAATCTCTTGCAACAGAGAGAGACTGTAAAATAGCAGGGACTTGGATGGGAATTAAAGGCGGCAATCAAATTTCAGAGTACAAATCTGCAAAAGCCAGATGAAGTTCACAAATAATGTGTCTTCTGCGTCAGCCGGTTGTGTGTGATGATCTCACTAACATTCCATATTACTAAACCCTGTGGTTTATTGGCTCAGTAGAGGAACACAATGTCCTGCAGACCATTTCAATGATTTGTGAGGTGCGTTGATGACTTACCGTACCTGCCTGACTTTAGGTATTTATTCAGGGGGAGGGATGGTGGGAGAGAAACTCAGTTGCAGCAAAGCAACTATTGCTATTGCCGAAACCTGTAGCAATGAAAATAAATCATGTAAGGAAGATGAGGAGATGCTGATCGCTCTAACCTTAGATTGTTG